>NC_142346.1:43891251-44206251 GCF_054954075.1 Amborella trichopoda | reverse complement strand
GAGAGGGAGCCCCCAGTTTTGGTGCATCAGGACCGTACTAAAAGTGGTGTGGGCCCTAAAATATGTACCGTCCAATGTAATGGAAGGACACACCAAGCACTTTAGTTTAGCCCCTTGGTCCAATTGTAATGATGTAGGGCTAGTAGTCTCTGCTGAAACAAAATAACTTGCATAAACTCTAATACATCTGCTTCAGAATGAAATCGAGAGCCTCAACAGAGCATCTATTACTTGTGCTTGTTGCTTGAAACATGTGGTCTAATAGTCCAACTACAAATGTTTGCAGAGGATGCATCCTTCCTCTAAAAGCGTCTTGGCTAGAGTTGTTATGATTTTGTTCACACCTTTCCTGAGGTTCTTCTTTGGGTAAATATGGTTCTTTGCAACCTATATTAATCTCATCTATTTAGCTCACTGTAATAAACTTATTATTGATAGAGGAGATGTTATGAGATGGTCATTACTGGTTTCCTAAAAAGAAAAGGGGTGGAAACTCCTCTTAAGCTTTCTTGAGAAACCCTGTTTTGAATGAGCAGATCTGGCTTCGCTACATCCATGTGGTAGTGAGACATCCAATTAGGCAAGAATTTATGGAATCTCCTCTAAGCCTTATTGCCTTTGTTTTACAGAAAATGCCTCACTAGCCTAGTGAATCACATTTAAAGAATCTTCTTCCTCTATGAGGTAACAAAACAGAATGCCGTAAAAACCTTTAGTCTGCTGGAGGGGCCTTTTCTTTTACCCTATGCAGTTTTCCAACCTAATCGATCGCACGAATGGCTTCTTGACCATGCTTAACTCATCTCTTATTAGGTACCTTAATATTACTAGTTGGGTCACCGAATGAAGTAATAAAGTCTTCCAAATTTTCAGCTTAAAAATTAGAAGGATATTATCCATGTCCTTTAGCATACCACTTGGTTTCCCTGCTCCATATAATTGCCAGTGAACTCCCCCACTCTCACCTTAACAAACTCTAACCAGAGAGAACAAGATATTAACATCTGAATCACTCTCTTCCACTCCCATCCACCATTCCATCAACCTTCTTAATATTATCTGTATGGACCTACCACACCATCCATTCAAGGATTGCATTCTACTCCTCTCCATACAAACTCTATAAATTGATTTTGTTAAAAAAACACCTAGTTTTTGGTAGTTGGTCGCTAGAGGGTCGCATCCGAGAAGAATTTTAAAGCATCAACTTTGGGGTCTCAGGTTCGAAAAGAAATCTCACTTTTAGAATTCTTCATTATGAAGAATCCAGACTGTCCTATGCGTGCGTGTGTAAAAAGAAAGAGAGAGAGGGGTACACTTGCAAATGTCTTAAAGATGAAATACCCAGAAATGCTTAAGTAGGATGTAAAATGATCAAGCTACACAAGTAAGCCATAAATGCTCTATATTTGACCAATTATAGAGTGGTATAATTTCTTTTGCAGGGCTTGACTCAAAAGTTTCGTCGGTTTATGGTTTATGTTCATTCCAAGGGAATGATAGTGGACGATGAATATGTAATCCTGGGGTCTGCCAACATTAACCAAAGATCTATGGATGGCTCAAGAGACACTGAAATTGCTATGGGTGCTTATCAACCTCACCATAAATGGGCCGGAAGCAAAGGCCCTCCTCACGGTCAGGTTTGTAAATCCTTTTCATGGGTTATTCGAGTTTAAAACAATACGGTTGCAGATAGTGAAGAAGTTGTATGCACCAAATAGAGTTTTACTAAAACAATACAAAGCTAGCATTTCTTTTCTTTGTTCTTCTTTCTAGTTTTGCATAGAACTACTGGTTTGACAAGAGTTTGCTAACCTGTATGCTGACACACAAAAGGAATCGGGCTAATCAAAGAAGCAGCCAGATTTTTTTGTCTTGAAGAGTTCTAGCACCCACATAATATTTGTGTCGGTTTTGTATGCGCAAACTTTTAGTACCCCATGATAACTTTCTATTGTGGTTCTCTTTTCTTTGAACCTCGGGAATTAGTGTTACAGCCCTCTTGGACCCTAACCTTACCAAGCCAAGAGACCAAACAACAAAAGAAGAAAAAGAAGAGAGAAGTAGAAAACTTCAGTAACAAATGTTTAAGGACACTACTAACAATTCAATATCAGAATCCAGAAAGAAAATAAAAAAAAATAAAAAAATCTCATTAACAACAAAGTGGAACTAACCCCACTTTTACATCTGAGAATGGGGTTGGGATCATGGTGGTAGCACCACCAGTGCTCCAGCTAAGGTCTAGGCTTCCATTATCATCTAACGCATTCAAAAACCATAAACGGTTTAAAAAATGGGTAGGGCCTCCACTGAATTACCCCCCAAAAAACAAGCCCCACTTTTATCTGTAAATGACCAAAATATTCCTCATGAGTACTACCAATACAAAGAGAGACAAATGAAAGAAGTTTTCCATACTACCAATACAAAGACAGACAAATGAACGAAAATTTCCATAGCATGCATATGTATGTCATACACAGAGCTAAATAGGTACCATGGCTAATGCACCCTCTATGGTATACTTCCATTATAAACGGAGACATGCGACCAAAACTTTCTATAGGATTTATCTGCACTTCATATGCGTAACTTGATGAGCAAGGGCCATGCCTTTTCAGGTGTATGGATACAGGGTGTCTTTGTGGGCAGAGCATCTGGGCTTCCTAGAGGAGTGTTTCCATACTCCCGAGAGCATGGAATGCGTAACGCGTGTGAACCACTTTGCTGAGTATAATTGGCGCACGTTCATATCCGAAGAAGTGAAGGATATGAAAGGTCATCTGATGAGGTACCCAATTAAGGTGGATAGTGAAGGGAGGGTTGGACCATTACCAGGCCATGAATGTTTCCCTGATGTTGGTGGTAGGATTCTTGGGTCGCACAACTCTCTTCCTGATAGTCTAACCACATGATATGACAAAGTACTGGTTAACACATGTGATGGATGATCCAGATTGGCCTCATGACATCTAACATTGTTCTCTTGCTTGGAAAATTGGATGCAGTCTAGGAATCGGGCATGGGCTTGAGTGGTTAGTAGCTGACATTTAGCAGCACTACATCTCAAGGTCGATTCCTGCCGCTAAACTAACAAAAAATAAAAAATAAACAAAATGGATGTAGTCAAATCTAGCCATTTTATGGAATGCAAAGCTATATGTATCATTGTAATGACAAGGTTGTATGGAGAAGAGGCCAAGTCTTGTGAGCAATAGTACTTCTCTCCTTGATGTTGTAACCGCATGATATGACAAAAGCATGCAATCCATCCATGCGACGTATGGTCTAGATTGACCTAGTGGCATCTAATGGTGGTTTCTGGCCTGCTAATGTAATGCGATTTGATCTAGACCATCCATTTTGAAGTTCGACGGCTTCATATATTGTGAAAATAAAGAGTCTAGAGAGACGATGTTGAGCTACAAGTTACAGGATTTAATCCAGGTAATCAATTTGGAAGCTTGTTTACTATTGTAGAAAAAGCTTTTAGATCGAATTCTAAGGCCGGTAAACAATGTCAACATCTTCTCTGTCTCTCTCTCTCTCTCTCTCACATTCATTCATTTATGCCCATGGTTGTAGCGGTGTTAATGTCATTACGTGGACTTACGGGATTCATTTATTTATTTATTTGTTTATTTTTTTTAATGTTAAGGATTTAATTGAGAGACTGAAAGCGGTACATGCACAATGATAAGGAGGAGAAAAAATATAAAGGAAGAGGAGAGGCTGAAAAAAAGAAGAGAAGAGAAGAGGGAGTAGGGAGGGGAATGGAAGGAGAGTCACGGAGGATAGGAGAATTGAAGAGAGGCCACTTAATCACACGCCTCATTCGCTAAAGTATCAGCCTCGGAATTTCTCTCTCTATTAACATGCACAAATTGGACATCATTTCCCTCCAAGCTCAGAATCATCTGATTCATCAATTGTGCCCAAGTCCAAGGGGCTGAGGAGGGTTCCTTGCACCATTTGATCTCATTTTGTTGAATCACCTTCCACAATGATATGCACATGTGTAGGTGTGAGCTTGGCTACCCTTTCTTTTAAGTGCCTTCAGCTCAGCTTCGTTTATGTTACATATTTGCAATCTACCATTATAAGTCCAAGACTATCCCTTTGCAAACCTTCATATCCAGCTGTTTGAATATCTCACATTGCACTTCCATCGAAGTTAAGCTCGAACCAATCTTGTCGAGGTGGGGAGCAAACAAAATTCTTTAACAATTTTCAGATTTCTCCGGCAGTTGTAGAAGAATTCATTTGGGATGTCCTTGTAGTCCGGTAATGCCCTTGCCCATTGCACTGTCTGTGTAAACAGTGATGTTATGAATTACTTGCCCAACATCTCTTGCTTTGTTTTAAAAAATTCTTGCATTGCGCTCTTTCCATGAGGTCAAGCACATTGTTGCCACTCCCATATTTGTGACGCATAGGGGCATGTTAAGAGTGAGTGAGAATTTGTCTTTGCATCCTGCTTGCACAATAAACACACATTTCTGATGATCATCCCCCTTCTCAGTTGATCGTGTTCGATTTTGATCCAAAAGCCATAAGAACGCTCTCACTCTCATGGGAGCGTTGCGTTGATAGACCAGATTTGGTGTTTTGTCTACTGTTTTCATACTCTTCCCTAGAGACAAAAGTGCATACATAGATTTTATCATGAAGTTGCATTTTTGGAGTTAGCTCCCATACAGATATATCGCCCTTTCTGGGACAATAGAAAAAGGAAAAAGTTTATATAAGATTGCAATCTTAAAATGTAGAATTAAATATGCACCTCAAAAGTCCATCGGAAAGTTGTTTTGAAGTTGAAATTGATAATCTCGACATCGAGATGTATGAACATGAAAAAAAAAAAAATTGGTGCCCTGAAAATAGTGCATCTTGTAAACACATTATCTAGACCATCCATTTTTAAAATTTTCATATATTTATAGATCTACTTGATTTTAACTTTTTTTGAAGTTTAAAGTTTTATAATTAGATATGAAAATAAATTTTCAAATAATCCTAAAAATTTTTTATACCAAAATGATAAAATTTGGTAGTGCGCATTGATTGGATTAATTAAAGGATTAATTAAGGTTGCAACCTTATAGAAACCACACCCATAGAAAAAGGAGTAAAGGCGTTATATCACTGTTGGCGTGCATGTGTGCAAGGTGAGTGCTAAACACTCCCATCAACAAGAGTCTGGTGTCGTGGAAAATTGTCTTGACACCTCATGTTGAGACGTCGAAGCGTGGGCATGAATAAAAATCATATAAAGCCCAACCCTAAATTTGAATTTGGATTCTCTAGCAGAATAAATAGCCTTACTTTCTTTTTTTGTCTCCCCCGGAGAATGCATGGGTAACAAATACCCGAAAGTTTACCGTACATATGTAAAAACCCATGTATTTCCACTGTATGAAATTCACATGGCGGATTTGTTCCTTTGAGTGTGTAGTTCTTTGGTTATTTTTCATAATCTTAGAGTCATAATCATATAATACTTACCCCAAATCAGCCCTATCTAAGGTAAATTTATTTATTTTTTAATAAAATCATTTGAAATATATTGGCATATTGACAATCTGATTTTGCATTAAGTTATTTGATTTGACATTGACAATGAATCTATTGTAATATAGCGTTCATTGTACGTTCCTTCACATTCCTGATTGAGAATCAAGTCGTCCTGAATAGGAATCCTATGATCTTGGTTTTGAAATAAATATTGTGAAAACTGAATGATGGATTTTCAAATGAATATTGTGAAGGATTTTCAAATGAATATTGTGAAATCCGAATGATACACTTCAATACATAGAACATCCTATAGCGACCCTTCATTTCCAGCAACTACGACATCAAAGATCATCATTTCTGGGTCCAGTTGAGCTCAGAGAATTCGATGTAAAGGCTGTTTTGTTTGGCTTAGTTGAAATTCTTAAATAGTCGGTGATGTATGACCCTTCAAGATTTGGCATATGCAAAATGAAAACTAAGGACCCCTAAATTGTATTTGATTTGTATTTTTAGTAAATTGAGCTAACTATGGCTATTTCTAGAAATAACGGATAGTTGATGGCAACTTAGTGAAATTTTTGGGAATTTTGTATGTTCAGTTTATGTTTTCATTGATGAAGCCCATTCTAGATAATTGGATTAAGGCTCGGATAATAATGATGATGATGAATTGTTGTTGATGTTAATGATGTTATAAAATGTGGGTCTTGTTGTTTTTCTTTTTTATTTTTTTAAATAAAACAGTGCATAAATTGTTGTTATCTCAAACGATTGTTGTGAAATTAGACTTCATGTAATTGGCATAGAATTGAAATTAGTTATGTGGATTTATGGAAATTTAGGGTACTTAACTATCATTAGTAATATTCTTCACAAATTTAGGGTACTTAACTACCATTTGAGGTATTTGGGGAAAGAGAATAGCTACCTTATTATGTCATGAAACATGGGAGCAGAGCCAACCTGGAAGCTATTCTGCATGGGTTCTTTTTTTTTTAATGTCGTACATGTTTTTGACATGTATCGACAATTTTACACACATACTGACCTAGATCCTTTTGTAATCTCCTTTGTAATACCACCGATTGAAAGTATATGTTTATATCCACTAAGTTATTAGTGTTGTATTCATATAATCTTTGGGTTTATTTATTTGTAGGGTGTAAATTATTACAAATCTTATGCAGAAAAAAAGAAAATGAGTAATAAAAGATTGATTTATTGTATTTGTGGTGGACAACTCCAATCAAATATCGGTGGGACTTTGGATTATATTGGTGGTGATGCATGTACCTTGATCGATCTATCTGGGCGTATGCATGCACAAGTTCTTGTAGATGGAATAAGAGTACTTGCACCTCACTCAAGACGGCCCCCTGGCCGACTTAAAAATAAGCGCATCGAGTCACAGAAAGTACCAGTTCGACCTATTCACTGTACTAGATAAAAAAGAACTGGTCACAACAGGACAACATGTAAAGCACTCACTCGAATGCATTTTTTTAGTTATCTTTTTTGTTTAGTTTTTTTAAATTGTAGCACCCAATTCACTGTATTGGGCATGCCATTTTGTATTGGGTGTGCCATTTTGTATTGGATATGCCATTTTGTATTGGATATGCCATTTTATAAACATATATATATTGGATATGTTATTTTTCTCTCTTTTTTTTAGTTATCTTCTTTGTTCAGTTTTCTATCTCTTTTCTTTTTGGATTGGATATACTACTGTTCTATCTCTTTTCTTATTGGATTGGATATACCACTGTTCTATCTCTTTTCTTATTGGATTGGATATATCAATGTTATATCTCTTTTCTTATTAAATATGCTACTTGTGGTTAACTTGTTATGCCAATTATGATAATATAATTAGCAATGCACGACCCGAAACAACTAAGAGACACAGGGGAGCCATCCACTTCATCAGGTCAAAGGCATGAAGTACGACGGTGAATTTGTTTTACTAAATGATTTACATTAATAAGGTATTTCTCAAGTGACTGACTATTGTAATTTCTTATTAATTTTCATTTTAGGAGAGAAATATACTTCGTATTGATGAATCAACTCAAGCCTTAGCAAAATAGAAGCTCAATCAACGACAGGTACCTCTAATTCATAAGACCGGGTTGAGCCCATTGATGGATATTGGGGTCTCGCGTATCGATTGCAACCTAGTGAGGGCATTTATAGGAAAATGGTGTAAGGACACAAATACTGCAAATTTAAGCATCGATGAAATGGGTCCAACATTATATGATTTATGGCAGATATTAAAGATACCCGTAACAGTTGAGCCTATAACCGACATCAAGCCTGAAAACTATATTTCTTTTGTCAATGAGTATTTGGGATATTGCCCTAAAGATGCCACCCCGATAAAGAACAAACATGAGAGAAGAACAAAGCAAAAAGCTGATCAATTTCAAGCGCCGGCGTTGCAAGAGGAATCGAGGTGGAATTTGGCGAAGGAATTGATTTTTTTTATTTTGGTCTTAGATATTTATATTTGAAACAAATGTTAAGTAAAAATTATGGTCAATATTGATCGTCATTCATTTGTATTTTTGAAATAGATATTAGGTAAATGACATGGTTGGTTACATTTTGATGTTGAGTTTGATATGTATTTTTGGATTTAATATGAATATTCGAAACAGATGTTCAATGAAGGGTATGTTACATAAATGAGAGATCTCTCTTTATCTGCGGTTGAAGGGTATGTTCAGTGAAGAGATCTCTCTTTACATAAATGAGATATCTCTCTTTACATACTCTTCAATGAAGGGTATGTTACATCAATGAAGGATATATTACATAGATGTTCGAAATAGATGTATTTTTGGATTTTATGATTGATATATATCAGTATGTTTGAAACAGATCGGTCGCTTTGGTGATAAACTATGAAGCCATCAAAATGAAGTGTAACTGCTTTAAGGCTAACATATAAAACCCACAAAAGGCTATATAACATTACTACATAGAATTATAAACCACCACCAAATGCTAATATATAACACTACCAAAGGCTAACATATAACATCACTAAAGAGAAACACCTAAATTCAGTTCTACCATACAACACTACAAAAGGCAAAAAGACAAAAAAAAAACCATTGCTTGACAACACTTCGCTCAAGCACTACAACACCACGATTTGCTCCGGCAGACAATATGTATGCTCTGGCAATAACCTTTTCTCACTCCGGTTGTAGAGCTTTTGGAGCCACAGTCGCTCCAGCAATAAACAAGTACGATCCAGCAGTATAAATGCATGCTCCGGCAATAACCATTTCTCGCTCCGGTAGTAGAGCTTCTGAAGCCACAGTCGCTCCGACGGTAAACAAGTACGATTCGGCAATATAAATGCACGCTCCAGTAATAACCTTTTCTCGCCCCGGTAGTAGAGCCTCTGGAGCCACAGTCGCTCCAGCAGTAAACAAGTACGATCCAGCAGTACAAACGCATGCTTCGGTGCTGTGTTTTTCACGCTCCGGTAGTTAGGCTTTTGGAGTCACAACGCTCCGGCAGTGGGAATACATCGCTCCGGCAGTTTGTACGCATGCTTCAGTAGTTGGTATGCATGCTCCGACAGTAAGGCTTTTGGAACCACAGCGCTCCGATATTCATTATATAGCGCTCCGACATTAAGGCAAGGCGCTCCGGCACTACTGTAATAGGCTCCGACAGTTAAGCTTCTGGAGCCATATCGCTCTGGCAGTGAGTGCATTCGCTCTGATAGTAGATTCTACAATCCGGCGTTATTTACATGCGCTCCGGCAATACTGTATTGCTTCATACCACTCCGGCGGTTTTTTAGTTTGATCCAGCACTATGTGATCTCGCTCCGGTAGTATGGTAGATTTCGGTCCGACAGTTAGTTTTTTGGAGCTACAGCGCTCCGGTGATATTGCTCTTCACTCCGGCAGTTAGGTCTCTAGACTGCCAATTGACCGTTTACTGTATGATAAGGGCATTTCTGTCCAAAAAATTATAACTTTTTACTGTGGGGGGGTGTTTGCGAGGAAAGCTTATTAAGGGGAAAAAAATGTGAGAGAAAATTTGAGTGGGGGTAAATTGAGTGAATAGTGCATTCTGGGTTTTGTAATTTTCCCTATTTTCAAATTATTATTTATATTTTTTCTTAATAATTTAAAAGTTTAGTCAAACTAGTTTGATTGGCAATAAGACTGCTTTTGAATAGATAAGATTGCTTTTGAATAGACTAGAGTCCTCACCCATTTGGTGGTTGGTCTGATCCTGGTGACACTAGTTTATATTCAACATGAGCTTTCCAAAATTATCAAGGGTCCCAAAACTCATTGCGGAAGGGTTTTAACATTGAGAGAATGGTTAAAAGTGATTGATATGGTGAAGATGTTTTTCTTGCAACACAACCCTAACTATCTGATACATTATTTTTGGCATGTTTGATTTTGAGAAGCCGTGGCTCCAAAGGCAGCAACTTCTCAGAATTATAGCACTCCTCAGTTTGATTAGGGAGATGCTACGATAGTTCCCTTCCAAAACAATTGCTTAAAATAGGAAGCTACAGCTTCTATACCTCCCCATAGAAGCTATCAATTCAGAATTTCAGATGAAATATCATCATTATCATAGCATTTTTTTCAATTAATTTGGGTCAGCTAATTTCAGGTGGATATGGTTTCTAAAGCTGCGTCTTTCCACTATCCTTTCTTGTATATGTGAACATACAATCCCCAGAAAAAGACCGCATACACTCTTTATGGAATGTCTCTCCCTAATAAATGTTCTTGTTGAGCCAAAAAGTATTTCTTTCAAGAAATTAATCAGACTGCAGACCTACTAGCCAACCATGGGATTAGGGTTCCGAGGCTATGGTATGTCGCAATCGACACCCAAAATGGGGGTGCCAATGGGCTTGGTGGCTTGGCCCTAAAAGACTAGAGCCTTGATCATAAAATGTGGCAAGAAGGTTAGGCAAGGGCTCGACCACCATGGCTTGACGTGGGCTTAGGACAAAGTCAAGATATACTTTTTTTTTTTGTTCCCTTGTTTTTCTGTTTCATTTTCTTTTTAGGTGTATTTGGTCTGGCCCGACCCTGTCGAGGCATTGATAGTGCCAAGCCTTTGCCAGGGTTGGGCTCGAGTTGGGCTTGGGCCGGCCCTATGGGGACTATGGATGGGCTTCGCTAACCCTAATCAAAATTATGTTGCCATGTCTTTAATTTTCGGTAGGTCCTAATCCAAAATCTATAGTTGTGCCTTAGATTTTTTGGATATTTAAGTGGGTATTTTTATATTTTAGTTTTTTGGGTATCGTAGTGGTTAGTAATTTTTTAAGGTGTCAATAAAAATAGAAGTTACATAATGCAATTGATGTACGTGGGGTGCTACTATCACGACCTAAACCCCTTTACCTTTTCCGAAGGGTAGCACTACTTTTCTTTTTTGGGTAAGTGGTAGTACTACTTAACGTTAGAGTTCTAATAGAATCCGGTGCATTAATGCTGGTACGTCTGGAATGGGCCTTCAATTTTCGATATAGCAATTATTCTATTTTCGAAGGAGTCTCTTTGTATCTGCTATACTACGTTCTTAATTTTAAGAAAACATGTAGGATCTCTTTCCCTCGTATTTACCAAAAGTAAGTTTTTATGTGGGCATATGTGGGCATATTCAATATGCGCTCTTGGCACTAAATATATATTTTAAATATAATTTGATTATAATTTTCAGAGAATATATAAAGTTTTTATGGGGGCATATTCAATATGTGCGTTTGACAATAAATATATATTTTAAATATAATTTGATTATAATTTTTAGAAAATATATACGGGAGATTATGAATATAAAAAATAATAATAATTTAAAATAAATAATAATAATTATATTAAAAAAAGATTTAGCCAGTTAGTCATCATCTTTAACTATATAATGTAGAAATGCGGTCCACCCGCTGGACAATTTCCCTCAAAAGATGCTTAAAACGAAGGACCATTTTGTCAATCTGTAAAATGACATGACTGGCATCAATGAATCACCTCCTCTATATGTTCCCCCAACTTCTTAAACCCTCGGCCCCAAAACCCTACCTACAGTCAACAGTCTCTCTCTGTCATCGACATGGCAGCAGTTTTCCGTCTTCGCCGCTCGCTATCTCTATCTTCTCTCCTCACGCACCAACTCACTCCGTCTCCCTCTTCCTCTTGTATCTCATCCCATTCTCACCTCCACACTCTCTCTAAACCCAAAACCCGAATTCCAAACCCCACCATTCCTTCCTCTCCCTTTAAACCTCACCTTCAGAAATTCCAGTCCTTTGCCTTCTCTTCTTCATCAGGTTCAAATCGATTGGGCGATGATGGAAAGATCTCACCGGACACCATTTTGTTTGAGGGCTGCGATTACAATCACTGGCTCATCACCATGGATTTCCCCAAAGACCCGAAGCCAACACCTGAAGAAATGGTGGAGACCTATGTGCAAACCTTAGCTAAGGTGGTTGGAAGGTATTTACCCATTTTACTCCAGTATTTAATTGTGATTCTTTTGTGTGCGCTTTTGGTTGTCAATACTTATTACATCGTTATTTCTCGGAGAATCACATCACAGTTATGGAAGATTGTTTTCACCATTTATGATTTTCACGGTTCTAATTTTTTTCTTTTGAAAATTTCGGGGATGGAAGTAGGGTTGTAACAGAGAGGGATAGAGAGTGTGCATGTGTGCAGGCAAGGTAGAATGTGTGTGTGCGTGTGTGTGTGTGTGTGTGTGTGTGTGAGAGAGAGAGAGAGAGAGAGAGATACAAAATTATGGAGAATTTTCAAATTAGTTTTGAGGAAACTGTCAAGTTCTATATGATTGAGACCAACTTTGCTTTATGAAGCGGAATGTTAGGTGGTCAAGAAACAATATACCATAGGATCAGTGTAGGTGAGATGAGGATTTGAGATGAGTGAGAAGAAGGGATAGAATTTGAAATGAATATATTTTGGAGAACATATATGTGGCTCCAATAGGCGATGAGAGAAAGTAGACTTAGGTGCTTTGGCCATGTGCAGCGTAGATCCAGTGCAACACCTATTAGGACGAGCAAGTTACTTCAAGTAGAAGGCTAAAAAATGGGTAAGGAGTAAACCCCTGAAGTAGTGACAAAAGATATGAGGACTTTTGGTGTCATGGAGGGTATGATACTTGAAATAGTTGGGAATGATGATGAAGAGATGTAAGAAAGTTGTTTAGATAAAATAACTGTTATTTGAAAATCATACACTAATGGAAGAAGGTTTTGAAGTAACTGGTCGCCAGTTGTATCTGTTGGGTCTCATGCATTATGGAGATATTTGTAATCAGTTTGGAGGAAAGCAAATGTAGAAAGATAGATTCTCAATCTTGCACATTTTTTATTTAGTTTTGATGGGTTTGCTGCATATGATGGGCATTTTACTATGTATGTATGCAAAACCAAGAAAGGATAGAGTGTTGGTCTCTTCAGTTTCGGTATCAGTAGGAAGCTTAGTAATGCATTACTAGTAATAGTAGTACCTAATAAAAAAGTAGCAGTCGCAATCGTGGTATGAGTAAGAGTTTGATTAGCAGTAGCAATATGAGTTGTAACAATGGCAGGAGCTGTAGTCGTAGCGCAGCAGCGGAAGCAGCAAGAGCGGGAGCAATAGTTGCAGCAGCAGCAGCAGTAGTAGTAGTGGGAGCAGCGGCAGTAGCAGTAGCTATGGGAGCAATAGTAGTAAGCAAGAGGAGGCACTTTAGTAGCAGTAGCTGTCGTAGCAGTGGCAACAGTAGTAATAGTAGTCGAAGTGGGTGTAGCAATCGTAGCAGTAGCTGTAGTACAAGTAGCAACAGTAGCAGTATTAGCTGCAACGATAGTAGCAGCAGTATGAGTATGAGTATGAGTAGCTGTTGGAGAAGTTGTAGGAGTAGCAATGGTAAGTTATCAGAAAGAAAGAAGTGATATAGCAGTAGCGGTAATAGTAGGAGTAGCAGTAGGATCAACATTAGTAGTGAGAGTAGGAGTAGCAGCAGTAGCAGTATCAGCATTAATAGTAGCAGCAGCGGCAGTGGTAGGATTGGTGGTAGTTTGGCAATAACAGCAGTGCAGCAGCAGTGGCAGTAGAGTTTGTTGTTGTTGTTCCTTAGTCAAAATGACTTTGATTTTCATTATGTCATTTGCCATCATGAGTGGTATTCAGTTTTTAAATGTGTTACTAGTAGAAGTGGGACTGGTGGTTGTACTGGTAATAGTAGTATTGGGAACTGTTTTTTTGGCTGATCGGGCTCCTGTGCTTTATTTAGGCATTTCGCTAAGTAAAGTTTTAGCCTTTTTTTTTTAAAAAAAAAAAAAAAACCTTTTATGTGTTATTTATTGAGAGAGTTCTTTTTGGTAATAACTGATATGACCATGACTTAGTTATTTGTGCTAGTTTGGAGTCTGATTTATTGTAGTGATCAATTTAATGAGGTTGGATGGATGGACTGGGCCAATTTTGATTAATTTTTTGTTTGTGACAGTGTGGAGGAGGCTAAGAAGAGAATGTATGCATGTAGTACAACTACTTACAATGGGTTTCAAGCTGTGATGACAGAAGAAATGTCTGAAAAGTTTCGAGGTAAGTTTTCTTCACCTTTTCTTATGGGTAAAGCGAAAGTGGACATTTAGGACCTTTGTTCAAATTGATTTATATTTGATATATTCGCACTTACTTCTGTAGGATCTTGTATACCCCCTTTTCAGTTCCCCTTTTGATGCTTGATGTTTACTGCAAGAGCATTTTTTTTTTCCCTCAGGTTTACCTGGTGTTGTCTTCATTTTGCCTGATTCATATATCGATCCTGTAAACAAGGAATATGGAGGTTTGTATAGCTTTTTATGTGACAGATATTTTCTCCTTTGTTGATATGCAGTTGTAATTCATCGTTTGATTCATTCATGGAAATTGAAGCTTTCATTCCTGCCAAACTATTGAAGTGCATTTTTTCTAATGCCATTTTATTCTGTTTTCCTTTGTTTATTCCTGCTATGCTAATGTTACATGTAAGCAGATGGCATTTCTCAAACTAGTACATAAAAATAAAGAATAATGGTGTTCATAAAATAGCTTCAATTCTAATCATTAAAATAATATGATGTCTTTGGTTTGGTTAATTCCTCTATTTGTTGTTTTTTCTTCTTACTAGGTGACAAATACATCAATGGAACAATCATCCCTCGGCCTCCTCCTGTCCAGTATGGGAGGCAAGGAAGATATGGTGGTCGAAATCAGAACTATGACAGGGCTCGTTATGACAGGCCAAGGGAACCAATGCCAATGAATCAGGGTGAATCCACACAAGGAGATCGAAGGGATCCTCCTCCATTCGATCGCCAAAGTTCCATGCAAGGTGATGGACGGGGTTATGCCCCTCCACCTCCACCCCGAAATGTGCAAGATGGGAGGGTTTATGCTCCACCACCTAGTAATAACTATGGGCAAGGGGAGAGGCAGGATTTTAGCCCAATGGGCAATAGGGATTTTGGGCAAGGTGAGAGAAGAGATGCACCACCAATAGGTGGTCAGGGTTATGCTCCTACAGGAAGAGATAACTTCCAAGGTGGTATTAGAGATAACTATCAAGGTGGTTATCCACCTGCAGGAAGAGATGGCTTTCAAGGAGATCGAAGAGAACCCCCACCTAGTTACCCGAATTATGGAGAGAGAGGAAACTATGCGCAAGGAGAGAGAAGGGGACCAGGGGTTGGTTATCCACCACCTCAGCAGGGAGAATTTAGAGAAGGGGTTCAAAGAGATTACAGGCAGGGACCAGGTCAGCAGGGAGAATTTAGAGAAGGGGTTCAAAGAGATTACAGGCAGGGACCAGGGGTTGGTTATCCGCCACCAGGGCAGAGTTATGCGGGGCCAGGAGAAGGGAACAGGTTTTCCCCTGAGGATTACAGGGATGACGTGCAAGGAGATCAAAGGAACTATGCTCCTGGGCAGTGGGGGCCTGGGCAGGTAACTGTTTATTGATAATTTTGCATAATTTAAAATTTTGTTGATAAATCAGTATTGTTTTGGAAGATTTATTTGCATCATAAAGTATTTTGTCCACAAGGTTAGAACCATATGCATATAATAAAGAAATAGGAGTACCATTTATGTTACTTTGTCCAAGTAATTTTTGATAAATATTTTATGGCTAGTAGTTTTCTTTTGTTAAGTCTGTGTTAAACGACAGATCATGTGGAAATTATTATTCATAGTTTTTCTATTTTACTGGATGTTATGATTAAATTACGATAATAGAGCATATGTTGGCACCTTTTCTTTGTCTGTTTGTGGCACCTTAGGTAGGTAAAATTTTGAAATTTGTGGGTTGTTTGGTGAAGCTTTCATGTAATATCCATCAAATTAGACTTATTGACCAGGTTTTACTCATCCACTAAAGGAGACCTGAGTTTGCTGATTGTTGTATCCTGGAAATTATTTTCTGCCAAACTTACCCTCCAAAGAAAATAAGATAATCATGTCATTACTGCACTGAGATTTGGTCATGTATATGTTGTTGGAAAAATTCAAAGTTCAAAATGGGTGCCCCATGGATTAATGGAGGAAGATGTCTTTTTGCTCAAACCGTAATCTATTGTGGAAAAGGATTGAATTTTTTTTATTACCAGAATTTAGATTATAATTTTCCAATAACATGCTGCATATGAACCTGTGAAAGACCTCGATAATGGAGTACTTAAGGTTGTTTTTAAGCATCTCGAACCTTTACTGTTGACAAAAAAACTAAGACGAGTATTTCAATCAGAGTAATCACCCTCGAATTTGGTTGATGCGGAACCCTCATGGATGTTAGTGCTTTTGAACTAGAACTACTCTTTTTGTTGATAGTTCACTTTGTGGCAAATGGCCTTAGGGTCTGGGCGGACAGGTTGACAGAACATGACTTGTAGAGTCTATTTCTACCAAGGTCCCAAGTTCGCATTCAAAATAATAATTCATTTTGTATTAACTATTAAGAGAGTATATATGCATCTAGTTGTCCCTGCTTTGTACGTACAAATGGAGATGCATATGAAGAAGACGAAGGGACGAAGGAAGAGTTGCTAGAAGAGAGTAGGATTGAAATGGGAAGAGAGGTAGGGGGAGGGTGGAGCAGGTAATGATCAAAATGAGTACAGGGCATAGTTATGCATCAAGCCAGGAAGGTTACAGGTTCTGGATGAGTAAAGAGCTTTGCTGAAAGCCATCTTCATATTGTTCGCTCCTGTGAGTGTGGCAGAATGTGCATCCAATAGAGCCCCCAAAGTAAAGGTCTCCTCCGCAAATCTGCTAACCATGGAAAGGGGGACTCTCTTAATGCCTACCCAAAAAACTTCTGGCAGTGGATTGTATATCATGGATCAACCATCATCTGAAGAAACAAACGATGTGTTAGATGGTGCTACAAAAGGATATTCGAGATTAAAAAGGAATTGAGAAAGGTGGAAATGGTGCTTGATAAAGGAAATATGTAATAGATGGCAGAAAAGCTATGTTTTTTTCATTTAACTTATTGATTTCATCAATTATAATTTCTTTACGTGTGTGTGTTGTATGGAATATCTCTTTGTACAAAATTTGCACTAGAAGCTTTGAAATTGGTGACTTTTACTTACTCTACAAAACTTGGGTAAATTGATCAATCATTTGCTGACAAGAAAAGTCGTGTGTTTTTTTCTTTTTTGGGGTAATATAACTAGAAAAGTTGTATGTTGCTGTCATTCAATTAGGATCAGATTCATAAAGCAAATAAAGATGAGAAAAAGCCTACGTAGTCTGAGCTTTTGAGACATTGTGAATAAATACAAGAAGGCCTTGTCCTCAAAGAACACCATCAATGAAGATGTTGTCTGAGGGATGACCATGGTCAAAGTGTGTAACTCATTTACGATAGGCAGCAGCTTTGATGTATGTTTCAAATGTGTTTATGAATCCAAAGATCTTTTGGATCAGCTCTTTTGGATGTAAGGCTCTAGCTAACTGTTGTCTTAATCATAGTTGTTGGAAACTCCTGGAAACCTGAATCGTTTTATGAACCGGAATCGGGGAATCGCTGCCGGCTAGAAGATTCGTGTCTTAGGAATCGTTGTCCGTACAATAGGTATGGTGGGGAACGAGATCCCTGGTTTGAGAATTGTGTTTCAACCGAAATAGATCCAAGTTTCATCCACATATGGAATCGAGATCCCATCCTCCTTAGAATCGAGATTTCTACTCCCCTAGAATCGAAACTCTAGGAGTCAAGATTCATTAATATGCGAAATCGAGTTTCTGACATCAATGGAATTGAGTTTCTGACATGTGGAACAAAGATATGTTGTTGTTTCGAATCGTGATTTGAACATATTTGGAATCAAGTTTATGAAGTATATGGATCAAAGATCCATGCCAGTTTGAGATCGAGATTTACAATAATATGGACTATGAAATGCGTTTGAAGACCCCTACCAGGAATCGAGATTTCATTTTTATGAAGAAGGAAGAAGCCCAAAGCACATCTTGAGCCTTATCAACTTTAGAACCTATATTGGATGTCTCTTATTAGAAGGTTTTCCAAATTTTAAAGTGATTGTGTTGACTATTGAACTTATGGTGATTTTGACTTCACTATCATAAAAACAAAATAGGATTATGTCTATGTCATGGTTTTACTTTTAATTGTATGTGTTGTATTTACCGGTTATATTTTAAATTTAAAGTAAAAGCCGTCTAGGGTGGCACAAGTGAAATAATGAAAGCCTGTAATTACTAGAAACATTCGAAGGAAGATTTCTACTCCAATTTCATTTAGGAAATGCACAACCATCATAGACATTGGACATTATGTACTTTGAATTGTTTTTTTTTTTTTTTTGATACTTTGAAAGATTTAATCATCGCAGGAATCCATATGCGATATATTTGGGAACGTTTACCCACAATTATTGGGTTCAAGTTTCTAAAGATGTGTTGGATCGAGATTCCGAAATTAAGGAATCGAGTTTCCTTGGTTCCGATAAATGGTTTCTAAAGATGTGTTGAATCGAGATTTTGAAATTAAAGAATCGAGTTTCCTTGGTTCCCAAATATGCTTTTTAAAGATGTGTTGAATCGAGATTCCGAAATTAAGGAATCGAGTTTCTTTGGTTTCGAAAAACGGTTTCCGTAGAGATTCCTTAACGTAACTGTGAGATCGGGTTTCAGAACCAGAATCGCGAGGTCGGTGGAGATATTCCGGTAACTATGGTCTTAATCCTCTGCTGATGGAGGTTTCAGTAGGTTGCTTGTTATCATCCAACCCAAATTCTCTTTTGAATTTCCAAGGCATTTGATTGTATTTCATCTATACCATACCTTTTTGTTGTTTCTCTAAAATTTATTGCTTTTTTGTTTTCTATAGATTTGGAATTGGCATGTAAAATGAAGAAAAACATATTTTTATTTATAAATTTTAAAACTACATAGCTTAATTGTTCTTAAAATCTACTCATGTAACAATATTGCGAAAGGTTGCTCCAATGTGTTGACTTTATCCATCAGTTGTCATAATCCATTGCATCATATTCCAATATGATGTTTGTAGTGTAATAGATCAGTTGTCTTTCTGGAAGTTTAGATGACTTAACAGAAATCTATACTTCGCCTTTCTGACTAGAACCTTATGCCATTGGGTTTCATATGTTCATGTGTTTTGTTTCAAATTTTAAAACAAATTGTGGTCCTAAAAGGAAATCCTTGAAATTTTGGTTCTCCTTTTAACTATCGTGACTTCCATTTTCTTCGGGTCTGTAAGAATGACTTAGGTGTAGAGTGGCTTGCATGATTTCTATAAGTTAAACTATGATTTCTTCTGATCAAAGAATTCCTAGTTGCGACACAATTCAGTTATCCTAATCTGTTCTAAATTGTCTTTCCTTTGTCCAATCCAGACAAATAGGTTAGTGTTCGATATGTTAAGGGGCAGCAACAGATTCCAGAAACATGGCTCCAGTAGGACAATTACTAGATTCTATTTAAAGGAATTGGGTTATTAGTCCCACCCGCTCATCAATCTGACATTATAGAGCACCTCTTCTTCTATCAAGCTTCCTCATGGGTGTCTAAACTTATTTCATACTCTGTATGTCTTATTCATCTTGAGGCTTCTATGCTTATGATTTGGGACCTCAAAGCCAGTACCAAGAGCTCCATTCAAGCAGGTGACATTAGAAGGGATGCCAACTTAATGGAGCAACCTGTTTATATATTGTCACACTCAATGTCAAACTTATGAAAACTCATTTTTCAATCTCCAAGATGATCATTAGGACCAGATAATGGATGTCCCTTTTGGGTATAACATTTGATTGATCCCAGTGTATATCTTGTCAAATTTTCAGTCTTCAGAGCTTCAAGTCTTCGATGGGCTTAGAAAGTTCTCTGGTTAGACAGTTTGCAGCAAAATGAATTATATATATATATATATATATATATATATATATATATATATATATATATATATATATATATATATATGAAAAGTTTATATAGAGTTGAGGCTCTAAACAATCAAATTAGAGCCTACCTCAAAAATTTCACTAGAAAAGATTGTTTGATGCCCAAATATCCTCTCCTCAACTTGATCATCTTGACCTCAAGATGCATAGATATGAGAGAAAATGGATTTCAAATTTTGGAAATAGTGTACTTTGTAATGCATTTTTGGACCATCAATTTTCAAGTTTTCATAGATCTGCTAGATCTACACTTATTTTTTAAGCTTTAAACTTTATAACTAAAGATGAAAATATATTTTAAGGTTATCACAAAGATTTCCAATATTGGAAACCACCTTTCTCGACACTATTTGAAGGTAGGCTCTAATTTGATTGTTTAGAGCTTTGGCTCTATACAAACTGCACCCACACACACACACACACACACACACACACACACACATATATATATATATATATATATATATATATCACGATGAGACTATTTATCTTTGATACAAGGTGTCACAATTACTTACAACCATCCAATGTGAAATTTGATAGCTTGGTTGTGTCACAAAGTTTGAGAAAATTTCTTTTGAAGTTTGAGCTTGGTCAATGGAATAAATGCAGCCACCCAATTTCACATCCAATTGTCAAAGCTTAATTGTGATCACCTTGTACAAAAGGTAAATGGTCTCATTCAATACCAATATGTTATTAAAATCATACCAGACAAGCTGGTTCAAAGCAGTGTCCCCACTGGTCGTTTGAGGGGTCCTGACTGGGGTGGGCATCAAACTGGTCAAAACCAGTTTGAATTAGCCAGTTCAGACCGGTCGAATCATTTGAACTGATGTGAACGAGTCAATTCAGCCTGGTTTTGACCAGATCTTTTTGTTTTTTCTATAATTTTTTGTCTATACTTTTTAGACTGGTCTCACAACACGTCGGTAGCCTATAGAATGGCTCGATTAGTCGAGACCGTTAGTCTATCTAGAGTCTTCCTTAGAGCAAAGTTTAGCCGGCGCCCAGCAAGACAATGATCAAATTCCGACAGTTTAACGCCTACAGCTCAGCAGATAAAAGACTTCCCTTCATCAAAATCAAATATTGTAGTTATAGTAAAGAAGCTCATTCCATTAGCTTTCCTTATAAATAGGTGGTCTAACTCTAATTCCATAGTTCCAAGATAGGTGGTATGTTAACTTTCACAGAACCAAATCGCTGGCTGTTCACCCATCTATTCTATAATATAAGGTAGTTCCACAGAAGCGGCGCAAGCCTTCGACAGTAGCTGATAACACTACTTTAGTTAATCATAGTTTTTCTATAATTTTTTGTTTATACTTTTTAGACTGGTCTCGTAACACTAGTTCCTAATATTTTTTCATTTTTCTACATTTTTCCAGGTTTTCTCCTATTTTTTTTATTTTTTTATTTTCAATTTATCTGTATTCTTCTTGAATAATTTTAACTTTTGCCTGATCTGACCAGTGAACTGGTAGGACCAAACTGCTCTCCACTCATTTGACCTTCACTCCGATCTTAATAACTACATTGTTGGTGAAATTTGTTTTCTAAAAGTAAAGAAGTAATTCCCCTAGCGGGAAAATGGTAAATCCCAAGTACACTAGGAAAGGCTAGGCAGTGTATCTGAGCAAATGTGTAGAAGCAAGGGATCTTTCTGTAGATAGGGTTTGCCTCTGATAGAAATTTGTTTTCTAAAAGTAAAGTAATTCCCATAGCAGAGAAATGGTAAATCCCAAATACACTAGGAAAGGCTAGGCAGTGTATCTGAGCAAATGTGTAGAAGCAAGGGATCTTTCTGTAAATAGGGTTTGCCGCTGATAAAAAATTGGGTGCTCCTGATTATAGAAACATCTCTCTCTCTGCAACAGCCAACTCTGTAGAAGACACTCTTGTTTGCCCCATTAAAGAAACTTGAATCCTCTCTCTCATGCATGTATATATGTTATTTGTCCAGCATTGTTATTGTTTGATTTTGTATCATGCATGCATCATTGTTGTTGGATCTTTGGTATGACTGTCTTCTTGGATGCAGGGACGGCCTTGAGATTACTGTCTTAAAAGAGGATCCGGAAGCGCTTCAGCAGAGATGAAAGTAGAACCAGACTTAGGAAGAAATGGTTTTCCTTTCAGTTTGGAACACATCCATAAAAACGCCGTCTGAGTAAATGACTCTCATTTGATACTCTTGGTTGTGCGTATAATTTTGTAAGTAATAGTTTGCGAATGGAAGTTGTTATTATTGCAAACATTTGAAACACTATTCTGCAGTCTAATCAACCCATGTCTTGTGGTTCCTTTAAGCCCATGCGATGTTCTTTGGATATGCTGAATCCATTCTTGACATTCCGAATCTTTAGCCCTGTTTGGAAACCCATGTTTTTGGCTGTTGGAATGAAAACTTTCTTGTAGTCAAACTTGAATGGGTGATGCTCCAGCTTGGTGAAACGCCAGGATTTCTTTATAATGCGAAAATAAGGAAAACTTTTGCTGCTATGGGCAAAAACTGGGATCCTATTGTTATTTTGATCACTTAAAGGTTCCAATGTTCATAAGTGCCTGCAAACATCGCTAATATGCCTACTCGGACTTCCAAAAGGGGCTTTAATCCTTAAATTCTTTCTTTTTTGACTAGAAAATAAAACATTCTTCTAATTTGTTGTGGTGTGTGATGAGATTTAGGAACGTATTTGCATTGAAGGAAGTTTGTTAACATCAACCAAGAAAGGGAAATTTATCCAAATAACTATGAACTAATACATTTTACGCATTTCTTTTGAGACCCTGTAAAAAAACACGTATTCATGGAATAGTTGCAAAACGGTAATATATTAAATAATTTATCTCTTATGGGTAGGACCTTTATGTTTTATGACAAAGGATGCGGTTTCTATAAGCCTGCAGCCCTATTTATTGAAGTTGGGCTGCCGCCTATGCACCGTTCATCTACACAGTACAGATTTTTTGTGCTGCCCCAAAAAAAACCTGAAGAACCGGGAGCTCTGGTGTTAATTTACCTTTGTCCTTTTCAAAACTTCCTTTTCTTCCTTTCCCTTCCCTTCTCTCCCTCGTGTTAATGTTATTTAATTTGATTTGCATCCATTTTCTCTCTATTCCATCCGATTTCCCTCTGACCCTTCACACCCATATCACTCCCAAATTTACTCCCCCTGCAACCTCTCTGCAATTTACGTCTTTTCCTTTCCCTTCCCTTCTCTCCCTCGTGTTAATGTTATTTAATTTGATTTGCATCCATTTTCTTTCTATTCCATCCGATTTCCCTGACCCTTCACACCCACATCACTCCCAAATTTACTACCCCTGCAACCTCTCTGCAATTTACGTCTTTTTTTTTAGTGAACTTCCCATTCTCGTCTCCCCCAAATCACCTCTCTCTCTCTCTCTCTCTCTCTCTTCTTTCACAGGATTTCCCATTCTCCTCTCACCCAAATCACATATCTCTCTCTCTCGCTCTCAATTCTCCAATAGAAAACGAGTTCAAAATCTCATGTAAAAACCAGATACCCATAAAAACTGCCCATAATGGTTGCCGAGAAAGATCTCAACCACAAGACCACTACATAATCCGGATTCCAATAAAAGATGGAAGAAAAATAGCCCTAGAGGTAGAAACTTTAAATTTTCAGGATCCTATTAACTGTAGAGTTGAAATTCTCTTTAAGAAACGCAACTGAAGCATAGCCTTCTTTCTCTACAATTTTTATTTTCTTACTTTTGCAGGTATATCCACTGCATGTAAATCTCATAAGTAGTATTATAAATTCTGCAAGAATTTCATGCATTGGTGGGGATGGAGACCGTTTGGGTTATTTGTAAACAAGCCCTGTCCCTTCACTGAAGGGTTGCTTACAAAAGCCTTCAAGGCTTGACTCTGCCCTGAACTTCACACTCATCATCATCTGCCTGTCCTGTAGCCTACTTCCCCTCACCTTAAACCTCCATTTCTTCCCCACTTCAATTTGCACATTTTCTCCACATCCAAACCAAAAGCTCCTGAAGTCAGCTTTCTTCTCTACAAAACAAGACCTGCCCTGCCGAAATATTAAACACCTCAAAGTTACTGCTTAGAGAAGTCACTTTCACTTTCTTCTCTACAAAACAAGACCTGCCCCAAATATTAAACACCTCAAAGTTACTGCTTAGGGAAGTCACTTTCTTTTCTGCCCCAATAAGTGGCTGCATAACTAGAGGGCATCGCACCTGAAGTCACTTTCTTCTCTGCATAAGTAGGGCTACAGCTATCCGCATTGTCCATTAATTTGGACAGTTCGGATTGCTTAGAGAAGTCAACGAAAGAAAGGTATTAGGGCACGGGAAGCCTCCGTTGCCTCGTTTTCCTTTTTCTTTTTTCTCATTTCTCCATCTTTCCACTTTATGAATCTACTATCGATCTCGTTGTCCAACTTCTCTTTCTAACTTGCTCTCTCTCAAAGCTTTACCAAGGTTGATGCGGGGTGTTTGCTGTTGGGGTGGGGGTTCATTTTATAGAGAGACTTTGTTCCTAAAAAGTTTAAACACCTAAAAAATTCCATGAACAAAGTCTCTCTACAAAACAAACCCCCACCCCAATAGCAAACACACTAAATCAACCTTGGTAAAGCTTTGAGAGAGACAACAAGTTAGAAAGAGAAGTTGGACAACGAGATTGACAGTAGATTCATAAAGAGGAAAGATGGATAAATAGGAAAAAAAAGAAAAAGAAAAAGAGGCAACTGAGGCTTCCCGTGCCCTAATACCTTTCGTTCACTTCTCTAAGCAATCCGAACGGTCCAAATTAATGGACAGTCTGGATGGCTGCAGCCCTACTTATTTTTATTGAGCTGTGGCCATATGAAACATTTTCCTACGGATGCAGTTTCTAGAAGGCCTAGGCTTTATGAAAACAAAGTAAAGCCGCATCTCGAATCCTTGTTTGGAAAGCACTTTGGGCTTCAAAATCTTTATGATGGCTCTAAAATCAATTCTAACACCAACTAAATTTAAAGTTAAAAACATATACAGATCTTGTGAATTTGTGAACACTTATTTTTGGGGGAAAATAAATGTGCTAAAATATGATACTATTTTTAGGGCTTGAAATCTTATTGTTTTGTACAACTATAATGGTCGAGGCTGAGATGATCAATTTAAAAGGTTTCCAAACCAGAACAATAATTTTCAATGAGTTTGAGGTAAGGTTTTATTTAATTTGATAGGGTTGCAGCCCTATCAAAACATTGTCCTATGATTATTGATTTGATGTTCTTGGCTCCCTAAAAGAGGTAAGGGCCAAAGTTCTTCCTAAGACCTCCCCCATGCTTTGCAATATCCAAGATAGGCTTCTCATAATTCTTCACTATCATTTTACAAAGAACCAGAGAGTGAACTCTGCAATTCTTAAGCATGATCCTCTTCTTTAGAACTTGAATAAAGTCTTTGCCAGGGGCTGAGTTTCTAGTCACTAACCGTTTTGTAAAGGGAATTCGCATAAGGATTGGGTAATATTTGTGTTATTGCCTTAAGGTTTAATTTTCCTAATTTTATGACGAGGTTTTATTTTCTTGTGGTTTTTCCCTTCTGGTTTTGCCCCCCATTTGATGTTAGCAACATCAAACTGTAATTTCTTTTTTATTTTGTGAATTTTGGTTATCTATATGGTGGTACTAAACCACTAAAAATCTAACTGCTGCTTATCTGGGGCTGTTCTATATTAGCGATATCGAGATTTCTCCGTACTTCGAAGTTTTTTCGAGTATGGAGCATTTCCGTACTTTGATACCCTTTTTAAATATGGAAAAGTTCTATATTAGCAATATCGAACTGCTCCATACTAGAAATTTTTCCAAGTGTGGAGTTTGATATTGTCTTTATACTTGAAACTTTTCTATGTATGTAGTGGGACCCATTGGTAATTGTGTGCTAGGACTTGGCCAAGTCAAAAATATATACAAAAAAGAAAACACTAGCATAACAGTTGGAAATACTTCTTCAGAAGATTTTTGTCGGTTCTTAAGATCATTGGGGAACTTTTATATTTTTCTTTTTTTCCTAATGTTTTTGAAATATTCAAGGTATAAATCCACTTTTTCAATAATCCATCTTTTATAGCTTTTTACTAGTCTCCTAATGATTCTATTAATCTTTTTCAGCTTTTTCTTATTTTTGGAATGCTTTTTAGAAAATTTTCCCTTTTCTGTTAGCTTTTGTTTTCCTTATTTTCACTATTTTTGGTGTGTAACTAATTATAGGACTCGGCAATAGACTCGATCGAGTTATTCGGATTGGTCGATTTTCTATACACTACATGGTGTGAATTGGTTTTCAGGGGGTTGTTAAGAGAGGGAGGTAATATGCATTAATAATTGAACACAAACTCACTGGTAGATGAGGTAAAAGAACTTCTAATTAAAACTCTCTGTGATTTCTCACCTATCCATCCCTCATCAGATTATTCCAATGAATTCTTCTATCGACACCTGGATTCATGTTCTTCTCATTCGCACTTGTTTCTTCACCAAAGTTTAATCATAAAGTAATATCAGGGTATGAAAATGGATTTCGAACTTTTTGCACCCTAAGACAACAATGAAAAAGTGGGATTGTATACAAAGAAATCATTTATCTTTTATACATCAATCATTTGTGTCTCTTAAATTTAAAAATGGGTGGTTGTAAAAGTGCCATTGAATAGACACAAAGTTCCAAAAATATTATCGGACTTAGTGACTCACCCCAAACCATCCAATTTAACATATAATGAGTGTGAATAATTGTGACATCCATGTACAAAAGACAAATGGTCTCTTTGTAAACAACAAAAAAAAAATACATGGTTGAAATACCTAATTGCAATGTTGATGTTTGTAATGCTGATATCCCATTGATTTCACAATAAAAATTATAATTTTTTCTCTTTTGAATATCTAAATTTCGAAATAGTATACTTATAAAGAATGAGAACCTTTCTGTGCAGTGGTAAAAATAACATCTATAGATTCTTTAATAAGAAACCCTACCTATACTATATCAATTTTTGGAGAGAAAAGCATAAAACAGAGGTTACATGCAATATTTGAAAAATCGGATAGTCGACTCAGAACCACCCGACTCAACTCACTATGTGGGTTACAGGCTGCTTGTTTGTTGCCCGGACTTGAGCGAGTTGGCTTATTAATCTTTTTTCTTTTCCCTTATGTTGTATGTAAAAACAATTGAAATAAATTTTTTTGCTGTTCTTTGAGCTTTACTAGAAGAGTTTTAGGTAGAAATAAGCACAGGTTGAAGAAATTTCGATCTTGGTGTGGTTTTATCATCAAAATTTTAGTTTTTTGAGACCCAAACCTCTAATATGCCATTCTATATATTGTTCTACCTCAAATCTTAAACAACCAATTAGAAATTAATTCCAACTTGTTAGTACTTGAGCCGACTAACAAAGGGCTACGACCATAAAGTTGGATCAAGAAGAAAAGGAGCAAACATTAGGGAAACATAAGCAAAGTAGAAGAAATTGAGTTTACAAAATTGAGGGATTTTTCTAACCTAAAATAAAAATATTTAATTATCTCTATCATTTTTTAATTAAATTTATTTAAATTTATTTCAAAAATTTCCTATAACATCTATCTTCAAAATCCCTATCACTTTTTTTTTAATACATACCAAATCTCAAACACTGTTTTTTGTTTTGGCGAATCCTTTTGTCATTTTCATTTGGAAGTGTTTTTTTTAAAAAAAAAAATAAATTTCTTGATTTTGATTTCGATTTATACCTTCTATAATGTGAAGGAAAAAATTTATATAGAGCCGAGACTCTAAACAATCAAATTAGAGTGCGCCTCAAAAATTGCACTAGAAGAGGTTGTTTTGATGCTCAAATATCCTTAAATTGATCATCTCGACATCAAGATGCATGGACATAAGAAAACAATGGATTTAAAGTTTTAGAAATAATACATCTTGTAATGCATTTTTGGCCCGTCAATTTTTTAATTTTTAAATTTTTCATAGATCTCCTCGATCTACACTATTTTGGAGCTTCAAAATTTATAATTAGAGATGAAAATATATTTTAAGGCTATCACAAAGATTTCTAGTATTGAAAACACATTTCTTGATGCTATTTGAAGATGTGCTCTACTTTGATTGTTTAGAGCCTCGGCTCTATACAAACTGCACCGATGTATGAAAATCAATATTTTGATTTTGAATAGTTGACTTTATTCTCACCCAAAAACAAAGTTGACTTTATTTATTTATTTGCCATGTTTTCTTTTTTGTCAAATTTTTTTAATATCAATCAAATTGGGCAAGCCAGCTATCTGAGTTGACTCGGGCCTAACAAACATTTGGTTCAGGTCCTCGAGCTAGGTTTAGAAACACTGGGTACGTGTACCATAAATGAAAGTAGTAAAAAAAAGGAAAATTATAGATGGGTGCAATTGGCATGCGGATGCAGCCATAGCTGTAGAGGTAAGGTGCACCTTCAAATTTTATAATGGTATATAATTTTGATGTAAAATGTTCTTAGGATTATCTCAAAATCTATTTATATATATATAATTATAAACTTTTAAATTTAAAAAATGGTTAAAATCAAGTAGATCTATAAACATATGAAAATCTTGAAAATGGATGGTGTAGATAATATGTTGTAAAATATACTATTTCTGAAACTTAAAATCTTTTTATTTTTCATGGTCATATATCTCGATGTTGAGATGATCAATGAACTAAAACTTTCATAACTCTTTAAATAATATAGTATGTTCTATTTTTTGAGGCTCTTGCTATTGTCAAGCTTAGATGCTTATAAGTGCCCACAATCCCTTTCAAAACGAGAATCTTGTAACAAAACCCTTTTTGCATAATCCCTTTGAAACAAGAATCTTGTAACAAAACCCTTTTAACATGAACTTCAATATGCTTATCCCATGAGTATCAACATGATTTCCGTCTTGATTGGTGTGTATAAATCTCCACATTATCATGCAATAGTATTTTAAATATGTGTTGTATACTTCAAATATCAACATGATTTTTGTCTTCATTGTTGTGTATAAATCTTCACATTATCATGTAGTAGTATTTAAAATATGTGTTGTATACTTCAAATATTAAAGCTTTGAGGCATTGGAGTAGACTGAGGAGAGGTAAGCATTGAATATATTTCATCCTGGCAATAAGTAATATATTTAGTCATTTTTTCAATGCATTTATTTAATTTACTAAAAATTGCAATTGAGATTAAATATGAGTTTTGTCTACCTTGTTTATCATTATGAAGATACACAAAGTTTATGAGTGAAAATTTAATTAGTAAACTTGATATTATAAAAGAAATACAATTTATAATAATCATAATTATGTATGAATAAACCACCATCATCAAGATGGATGGCAAGAAATGAGCCTATGCCCAAAATGAAAATAAATCACCCTTCAACTACAATTTATGAAAAATGATAAATTATTAATGTCATATGAATATAATTTGCAATACAATAATTTTATAATGAAATATACTTTCTAATATTTTAAAATAATTTTATTTTACAGCAATTTTGTAATCTTAAATAAACTTCTGCTTAGAACAGCGAAGTTGCATTTTTGTAATTGCACTATATTAGGTTACCCACTCAATTTATGTAAATTTTATTTTAAAAAAGTTAAATAAATATGGAAGTTATTTAAACTTCATATCTATTTTTTATTACAGAGTTTAAATGGCATATGTGTTGGATTGCGTACAAGTCAAATAATGGAAGTTCTTTATTGTGGTTTTGCTAGACTACATTGACTTTAATTAATTTTGTATTAGTATAATGCGTCATTTATGTGGTAGCACTACGTTGTGCTACCCGCTCAATTTATGGCAAATTTATTTAAAAAAGTATCATGAATGTAGAATTTACTTAAAACTGGTTTAAAAAAACCATGACTTTAATGTTCTAATTTGAGAAATACTTTTTCTTTATTACCTAATAACATTTAATAGTTCTAAAATTTAAGGATTAGACGGATATTTTAAAGAAAATAATTAAAATTTTAGTTTTTTTTTATATGGGTGTGGTTTCTATAAGGGTGCAACCTTAAACAATCCAAACTAAGAGGCATCTCCAAATTTTATCATGTAATTTAGGTGTAAAATATTATTAGGATTATCACAAAATCTATTTTTATATCTAATTATAAAATTTAAACTTCAAAATGGTTAAAATCTAGTAAATCTATAAACATACGAAAATCTTGAAAATGGATTGTATAGATAATGTGTTGCAATACATTCAATAGCCTACATGATGCTGTGAACAATCCCCATAACTATTATGAGAGAAAATCCTTGTTCTTTGACTTGAAATTGCCATATAGCATTATTTTTTGTGTTATTATTTTTTATGTCTTGTTAATCTAATATATGAATGATGGTTTACAAGTTTCATGGAATCTTCGAAAGGCTGCGGCAAGAGGAGGTTTAAAATTTGACGTGTATTGTAGAAAATACAGTGATGGTATAGTGTAATTTCAAACTCTATCTTTCAAAAAAATTTGCTTAGGGTAAGTTATCTTGACTTAGTGGTTTGTTTTAATTAATTTGTTCTAGGTTTTGTGTCTTTATTGGTATGTCTATTGAAATATATACATTGTTTTCCTTTTTCTCATCAGACGATATAAATCCACACTCATTTATAATGGATAAAGTCTACACAATGTATTATTATTGATAAAAGAAAATGAATATCGATAAAGATAATGTCTTCATCTTTAAATGGTATTTATTTGTCTTATAAAATGTATGGTATTTACGAGTACTTAAAAAATGTGAACAGTATTTACTAAGCTGTACCTAGGAAATGTGTTTACTATACTTAATTACCTTTTATGTGTTATGGTCACAATCTACCGAGTTTTTAAAAGTAAAATCGGATAGCGAGGGTGTGCCGATGCCTATTCAAAACGAAGAGGAATTGTTTCAAACTTTGAGGTTGGTCGTTGTACACTACTAACTACCCGATTCATATGAGCGATCTGTGTGAGATGATTAGAAGCGATTTGTCATCTTTTTATACCAAAAGTTCGCACAATTCTGTATATCTTATTTGTTTTTATAAGTAGGTACCACAATACTTTTTTTCCATTTGTCCGGCTTTTTTTTGTGTTCTCAACACCTTGTTGAATAACTTCATCAGACAATTAATGTCAATATCCCCCATGCACTTCGAAATCTCTATCGAGATACCGTCTGGTCCTAAAGCCTTTTTTATTTTTATCTTTTTCAAAACTTCTTTCACTTCCGACATCCTAATCTTAGGAAGATGTACCACCCGTTACTTCTATTGTGTTATTTCAATTGTGTTCATCATTTAATAATTTTTGAAAATAAACTCTCCACCTTTTGTTGACCTCATCATCTTTTACAAGACCATTTAATCCTCACTCTTAGTACATTTAATATGGTTTAGACCCCTACATTTTTTTTTGCTAATTGAAAGACATTTTTCACTTTCTCTTGCTTTCAGTTTATTGTATAGTTAATTTAGCTTTACTTATTATTTGTTTAATATTTTTTTAATATTTTTTTATTCTTCAAGATTTGATTGTTTATGTTAAGCTGTCAAGTTTTATAACAGGACTGTGACCTCCATTTCTTTATAGACAATCCCATTTGTTAAAGCTTAGTTATTTATTTAAAATCTAATGTATAAATATGTCTGGCGTCGTACTAGTTTTTAACAGTACTAAACCCTTTAGATACACAACGCGACACTTGTGTCAGTCCCTACGTGACACTGCTGTAAATCCCATGTTACCCTTAAAAAGCCGCTTTTATTATCTTTGTATCTGCTTCAGACACCAGCAGTGTCGCCGGCGTTTACTTTAGTGGATTTAAGGGATCCATATTTTAACATCTTGGATATATATTTGGTTAATTTTCCTTTTCAATCCTCACGTTTAAAGATTCATGGTAAAGTATTATTAGATTTTATGGATCGCCACTTATCCATTCAATGACTTTGACACTTGATATTACCGCATAGGTACTAACTGAATTATATGGATTTTATCGCATAGGTATTAACTGATCGACTGAATTAGATAGTTGTCATTTATTGGTATTCTAGCCTTCTTTTTTTTTATAGGAATTTAAAGATTATATTAAGACAAAAATGAATTTACGGAGACAATTGTCCGAGATCCCTTTGGCAATGAAGGGCAGAATTAGATTCGATCAATTGGAATGCGTATTATCCATGTAAATTTCCCATGCCCTCTGCTGGAATAACACAGATTGACCATGCACCATTAATTGTTATCAACCGATGGTCCAGATAAACCATATTGAGGGCCAGCCAGGATCTGCTAACGTGAAAGAGACTGATCTCCACCGTCGGTTCATGGGAATGTGGCGTGTTTTTGTGTGTATAAGAGTATGCTATTCATGGAGCATATTTGACAATATGTTTTCTTGGTAGTCTGCCCTCCCATTCAGCTGGGAGAGAGGGAGACTGGGCTAGAGAGAGATGAGGGACTGAGCTCTCCAGTTCAAGTTCCACGACAGTTCTCTCTATTTAGAGAGAGAGAGGGGGAGACTGGGCTAAAGAGAGATGAGGGACTGAGCTCTCCAGTTCAAGTTCCACAACCGTTCTTTCTGTTTAGAGAGAGAGAGGAGAATTTTTAGATAGAGAGTAGGAAATCCTATTTCTAAGAGAAGCTTCAGGGGAGTTTTGTGAATGACTACTTGCCTTCTCCACCACCAATACCAACATGCTCTCTTTCTCACTAGACCAATTTCCATCACCCGAATTGCTTGTTGTTACCCCCATAACATTTTACTGTGATTCAACCCACAAAAATGTCATCGTTTTGCAAATACATGATTGGGTTCTCAGAGTGCTTCTTCTACTTCAAAATCACCAGAAAATACACCACTAGTGTTTCAATCTCTCTCCATGAAGTGGGTCAAGCTCCATTTTCTCTCTCTACCTCGGGAGCCTCTCTCTCTTACAAGGACCTCCTTCAAGCTTGCACCAGAACCAAATCCTTGAGAGATGGTAAGCTCATCCATGCCCACTTGATCAAGAACTCATCAAGACCAAAACCATGTATTTTCTTCCAAAATCTACTCTTAAACCTGTACTGCAAATGTGGCCCGATGGATTATGCACATCATGTGTTTGATTCCATTGATGAACCAGGAACTATTTCATGGAATGCATTGATCTCTGGCCATTCTCAATTGGGTAATCCTCAAAAAGCCATGGAAGTTTTCCGCCAAGCTCTGGTATCGAATTTGAAGCCTGATCGCTTCTCTTTTTCACTTGCCCTTGGCATTAGTTCTCGAACAAGGGATCTGAAATTGGGCTTGGCAATTCATGGTCTTGTTATCTTAACAGGGTTGGACCTCCCTGTTTTCATCGCTAACTCCCTTATAGACATGTATTCCAAATGTGGTCGAGTCGATCAAGCCCAAGATATTTTCGACCGAGTTCTAGAGAAAGAAGAGGTCACGTGGAACACCTTAGTCGCAGGCTATGTAAAGAACCAGCTCTATATCGAGGCCTTGAGAGTGATAGCCTCAATGCATCAGGCTAGTGAGAGGATGAGTAGCTTTGTGTTTGGTAGTGGCCTCAAGGCTTGCAGTGAGGTCGGACACAAATTCGGAGTGCAATTACACTCATGTATTTTACAATTAGGGTTAGATTCGTGTGTGATTGTGGGTTGTGCATTGCTCAACATGTACTCGCGTGCTGGGCTCCTGGGCCATGCCCGCATAGCATTTGGCTCAATCTTGTATCCAAATGCCATTACATACAATGCTATGATGGCTGGATTCTTAAGACAAGTGTCGGAGCCTAACGGAGACGGGCTTGGCCTTGTGAGAGAAGCAGTCATGCTTTTCTCAGAGATGCGGGCTCAAGGGGTCGAACCCACGAGTTTCACTTACTCGAGCTTGCTTAGGGCTTGTTCGGAAATGAGTTCAAGTGGGCTTGGGCGCCAAGCTCATGGACTTGTGTTAAAAAGCCAATTGGGCTCAGATGAGTTCATAGGAAGTGCTATAGTCGATATGTACTCGAAAGCCAGGGACGTTGAAGACGGTGCAAAATGGTTCAATTCGATGCCTAAACAAGACGTGGTCTTGTGGACCTCAATGATATCGGGCTATGTTCTAAACACTAGGTTTGAAGAGGCCCTTAGACTTTTCAAGGGCTTGGTTCAATGTGGCGGCCCAAGGCCTGATCATTATGCCACATCAAGTGCACTCAGCGCTTGTGCTGAGCTGTGTGTGTGTCGTGGGTGCGAGCAATTGCACGCATGCGTAACCAAGTCCGGACTTGCTGGGTTCACACCAATTATTAACGCACTCATATGTGCGTATGCCAAGGCTGGCGATGCCAACTTAGCAAGCCGGGCTTTTGATGAGGCCCCTGTGCCCGATGTGGTCACATGGTCGGCTTTGATCATGGCTTATGCACACCATGGTCAAGCCCATGATGCCCTAGCATTGTTTAATGAGATGTGTGGGTCTACTGTAGCACCTAACCAAGTATCTTTCCTCTCTGTGCTCACGGCTTGTAGCCATGCAGGCCTAGTGGACTCAGGCCTAGGGCTCTTTAAGAGCATGACAAAGGACCATAAGCTTGAACCCAGTGAAAAGCATGTGGCTTGTGTAGTGGACCTACTTGGTCGAGCCAGTAGGCTCAGTGAGGCCAAAGAGTTCATACTCAGCTCTGGCTTTGAAAATGACCCTGTTCTATGGAAGGCTCTATTGGGTGCATCTCGAGTCCATAAGGACTTGACCATGGCTCAGTATGCAGGTGAGTGGGTCATGAGGCTTGAGCCCATGGCCTCTGCCTCCTATGTGTTGCTATATAACATGTATATGGAGGCTGGGTTGCATGATCAAGCCATGATGATTCGTGAGTTGATGGGCTCAAGGGGTGTGAAGAAGGAGCCCGGGCTCAGTTGGATTGAGGCCTCTGGCTCAGTGCATGGCTTTGTGGTAGGTGACCGAGGGCACCCAAGAACAAATGCAATTTATGAGAAATTGGAGACATTATTCAGTGAAATCGAGGTGGCTGGATATGTGCCAGAGGCTGTTGGAATTGGGTCCTATGGTAGAGATAAAGAGGGAAAGGAAAACCCTGCGAGATATCATAGTGAAAAGCTGGCTGTTGTTTTTGGTATGATTTCTTTGCCCGAGGGGGCGCCAATCAAGGTGATGAAGAATTTGCGGATTTGTGGGGATTGCCATGTTGTGATGAAGTTTATATCAAAGGTCACTTCCCGAGAGATCATTCTGCGTGATGCAATCCGGTTTCATCATTTTAAGGCTGGATCATGTTCTTGTAGTGATTACTGGTAAACAAAAGAGGCGAAGAAGATGAGAAGGTAAATTCACCAAGATACCCACAAGATTGTTGAGAATGACACACGGAAAAATTGACCTTGAAGCGGTGGCTTCACCAGAGACACTCCCCCAAACTTTGATTAGAAGAGAGAAAGTGAGAGAGATAGGGGGTGAGGGGTTTGGGTCCATGTGTGTTAGAAATTGAGACATGGGAGAAAAAAGAGGAAAGAACAGAGGATTGTATATTGCTTGAATAAGGGGCCTTCAGGTTTCCAATTCGTTCCTCATTCCAACCAGTTTGCTTAAAAAAATAAATAAATAAATAAAATGAGGAAGAAACACAAGGATTAAAAAAGGCCAAAGTGACTTCATAGTTTATTTTCTATATACTGGTGAATCAAGATAGAGCTGAAAATCAGAACATCCAAATTCAAATGGTAGTGAAGGGAAGCCTGGAAGATCAGGACCTTATTTATGCAATTTTGTTAGACCTTCATTGGCAGAGGCTATTGTACATTATTCCAAGCATAAAGGATTTTATTGATATGGCTAATGTAGCCTGGAAAGTAATACATAAAGTGCATCAGGTGAATGTAAGAATACATGTGTCCCCCTTGTGAAACTTCCGACACTCTTCTCAACTGGAAAGTAAAACCTTGAAATTGAAAATGGGAGTGTAAATGAGCCTGTTCTTGGTCAGGATCATAGTAGGCATGCCGGGTTGAGTCAGACCGCGGTTGAACACAAACACACACATGTTTGGTTGAGTCAGACCGCGATTGAACACAAACACACATGTTTGGTTGGGTTGAAGGTCTACGCTAGACCCCGACCTGGGTAGGTTCGACCCACCGGATCACCACGTTGACTCAACCCTATTCTCAGTTGTAATTGATATGGCTATACGACAACAGTGGTGTATATTCAAAATTTCCAGAAAAATGCAATAACCTAGTTCATTCTGTCTATTCAAATTCCAGAGAATGATACAATGGCTTAGTGGATTGATTTTTTGTCATTTTATCTGTGTAGACAATCAACATGAATATATCCAACTGATGGTAGTGAAAATGAGGATGATTTTATTAATCATTTTTTAGTAAAATACTTGAGATCACAATTAAGGGCTGGCACTTGGCGTGACAGTAAAAAGCTCGGGTAGCCAGCGCAAGAGCACGAGTTTGAGTCTTGAGAGTAGGCACTTTGTATATAAGCCAAAGATTAGGATCGTTTCCAGCCCACCCCTCCCGGGACCCTGCTTAGGTGGGACTAGCACCGGGTTACGGCCCTTTGACTTGAGATCGCAATTGTGATTCACTTCTATGGTTACTATTTTGTATTTCCTCCTTGTCAAGTCCGATATTAATTTCCAGTAACGCAATTCCATAAAAAATTATCTGTTTGGAAAAAGAATTCTCTGGTAATTTCAAAACAAATCCATGGTCCGTATTCAATAGATTTAATATTTTAGATGTCTTAAATTTGCATGCGTTTTCAAAATTGACAAATTGGAATCTCATCGATTTATAAGCAAATTATAAACCTATGCATTGCTTCTTTCTAAGACTTTCTACAAAAGATACTTGTTTTATTGTAACCAAGATTAACATTTAAGGGCAAGTTTGGACTGAGCCTTCAGGTGTACTCATAATAGTCATAATACTGCTAATCTATAACACAGGAAAAATAATATTTTCTTTTTCTTTCCACTATTTTTGTTAATGCCCTAAGTTGTGGCATTATCACAGGGTTTAATATGGGATGGTGACAAATGAGTTTCAGCTATATATATCCTGCACAAGCAAGGTAAAGAAATAGTAAAATTTCCCTTTCCTAGTCCAGCCAAACGCACCCTAAATTTTTGTATTAATAGAATAATTACTCCAAAGATCACAAGATCTGACCTTGACTTATTGCATACAACTTTTGGAGGTCATGCACTACCTCTACAGTGTATATATGCATTGCCACCTGGTTTTTGAGCAAGGGATGGTATATTTGTTGGTGTGGTGTTGACCATTATTTCTTGGATGAAGTTCTTCTTGCATCTATGATATGGTCACGTACTTAAATGTGGCTTCATAAGAAGAGAGTATAATTTCCTGTAGAGAGGAATTAAAGAAGGCACAAGGCAGCCATCTAATTGCAGAGAAAGCTAAGGAGACCATAAAACAATTTAGAAAGTGGCAGTAAGTAGTTTAATTTCCATTTGATTCACAGGAGGCAAAGGAATAGGCAGAATGGCCAATGCTTTTAGATAAAACATACTTGAGGCAGAGGTGTTCAGCATCGTGATCACCACAACATGATGTCTAGAGTTCCATTTACCTTAAGTTAACATTAATCGGTGACTATAACTAGGCTCACCATTCCTCATGTAAAGTAGTTAGAGACACTTAACTGTTGTCCTGACTTGACATATTAAAGTGTCAAATACCTATACAGTACAGAATTTACTAGATGAATTGAATATGATTATTTTATTTAACACTTCTGTATTTTTTTTAATTGTTTTTTTGTGTTTCTATTATATATATATATATATATATATATATATATATATATATGTTTCTATTTTTTATAGCAAGATTATAGACAACCCTTTTTTATATAAAAATTCATTGAATTGTGACCCTAAGAGTGAGTGGTTGGGCGGCATAGCCACAATGTGACAAGGATATACAGCTTATATGTGAGTACAAAAATGAGGCTCATTTAGAAAATAAAAAAATACTTATAAAAAAAGGAAGTATATGTTGATAGGCTCTATGCACGTAAAAGAGAAGGACATTCTAAAAATAATTTAGTCTTACACAATAGTTCCTAATAAACAAAAATAGTATTTTGGGACTGAGTACTGACATAGGAGCTAAACAAAATAATGCCACATCCCACTTTTATGAGGATGGCTATCCTTCTAACAAAGTAACAATTTGTTTATTATTAGTAATATTTTGTTTATTATTACCCCAAATCTCATACTATATCAATGGTGATAGACATGCTTTTCTTGTTATTGGGAATCATTTCTCAATTGTGATAGAGAAAGTGCTCATCGTTACCAGCCTTTTCTGGTTCTCGGGAGTCACCTAAATCTAATCAGATGATAAATAGACCATTAATAACTGAATATATTATGCTCCCTCAGGTGCATGCATATAATACATTTAAGCACTTAGACAAGAACTTGATAAATTTTTTAATTTGAAATTTCGGGATCCATTTGATTATAACTAGATATATATTTTCGAATAAAAAGTTTGGATTTTGATAGATAATTATTTTTAAAGGAAAATTTTTTGATATATGATTATTTTGAAAGAAAGTTTTTTTTGGATTTGAGTTCTTGAAGGTTAGGATTTAATTGCCCTATTAAATGCGGAAACATGAATTTTAAAAGTTAGATTCCGCCGATAATGTGTCATAAACCACATACCACAACCGATCTAATGGTTCACCACAACTGATATGTAGATAAATAAATCATAAAAGCACATTAACGGCTACATCTTACAACATCACACATTTTTTGGTTCATCCAAAAGCTACATGTCAAAGATTTAGTGGTTCACCAAAAAATTACATCTAATAACAACATACCCAAAAACACTTTTAAATCTGCTCTCACAACAGCACACCCAAAAGCACTAAATCTGCTCTCCTGACCGGTACCACTGTCAATCTTTGACTCTCATCTCTTTTCTACGAGGTTTTCAGTGTAATATTGATATACATTCTCTTTTAGTCACATACCTTGGTTGCTCATTTCTAGAAACATTGGTTGGTTGCTCGTTTCTAGCTCATTTCTAAAAACATTAATTTGGTTGCTCGTTTATAGCTTATTGCTAAAAACATAGGTGGTTGCTCGTTTCTAGCTATTACAAGTATCACAATAGTAGAATTTGAGTTTTATGAATGGTATATCAAAGCTGAGTGTCCTCCAACCTTTCAAAATACATTATCTACTGAATTTGGGTTTTTTTGAATGGTATATCAAAACTATCGGTCTCCTCCAACATTTCAAAATGCATTTATTGCAGCCAAAATGAACTGTTAGTTTTTCACATAATAGCATAACAGTTTTTTTTTTTACATAATAACTCTCCTCCAATATACAAATGGATTTCTATATACTTCCATTGTGCTCATATTAAAAGTGTTCAACATAAATGACTACAAAAAAAACTCATGCAGCTTGTTAAACTTAACATGCCTATTATAAATTCTCACACGTATTGAATATATAAGGTGCAATATTTATAGTAATATTTATAACTCAAACCATATACATGACCACACCTCAAGTCATGAAAGAATCATACAGTGATGCACTTTAAAGATGGTGTGATGTTTTATTCCAAATTAATATTGGTAGTACGAACTAACACAACTCCATAAATCATGACAAGCTACTGTAAATTATAAAATTGAAATAGAATAAGGGTTCAAATGTTTATAAATCACATGATTTGTATGACCTCACCTGAAAGCATGATAGAATCTTATACTGCTGCACTGTAAAGATGGTGCGATGTATTTATTTCAAAACTAAAATTGATAAATTTTATTCTTACTTTAAACATCCATGCGAAGGATGAGGTTGAAAGGCAATAATACTTTTATTTTCGAATTGCTAATTGAAATTAATTTTAAAAAGCATAGAGTGGTCCAAAATTAGTAGGTGGTTCGAAGTTGCTAATTTCAAACTGCTTATTGGAATAATCATCTTGTTATTTTACTAGCTTACTAGAATTTTCGTGACCATTTTGAAATTCGCAACTTCAAATTGTTCTATACTTAATATATATATATATATAAAGTATGGAGTGGTTTCAAGTTGGCAATCTCGACTGCTCCATATTTTTGAAAAAATTTCCATGGAGTGTGAAGGTGGCACCTTTGAACCACTCCATACTTGGGAAATGTTTATACCTGGGACAGTTTTTGTAGTTACTTTCGAACCGCCCTACAAGTAGGGTAGTTTCATTGTAGTGGTTTCTATCGCCCTATTCATAACCAAAATTGAAAATATGGAAAAATATGGTTGGTTTTATATTGCTAATTGCCAACTGGTGGCAAAATTGGAATAAAATTGACGCAAAATTGGAATAAAAATGACAAGAAAAATGACATGAGACTTCATTTTAAAATAGATGTGGTAATACAACTTTTTTCCGGTTTGTGCATCAATTTTTGAAAAACTTATATCCCACTTTTCTGATAGAGAACGAAAGTTTGCATAGCGAGAACGAAAGTTTGCATAGAGAAACCCTACTCATAGTAGAAAGAGTTAAGCTCAAGTTTTGCTTCTCAACTCGTAATTATCACATCGGAAATAGTCCAAAAAAATATGACGATTTATGACCTCACTGAATATATGACATTTAATAAAACAAAATGGAGAACCAAGATTCATGCAGGCACCTTCAATTAATTGAAAAAAAACTAAAATGATGATAAACTCGTAATTATCATGTTCACTAAAGAATTGAGGAGCATCCATCTCATTGGGGATTTGCAATGTAGAACCGATCAAAATAGCTCTCGTTGTTGTCTAGCACAATAGCTCTCGTCGTTGTCTAGCGTGCCTATGCTAATCTGTTTTTGCATGCTGGGCTGGTTTTCTAGAGTGGTATTGGATTCCTCATGATCTTGAGCTAATCATTTCTGATCTGAAAAATCCTAGTTTTTGTAATTTTCGTTCCCTCGTTATTCTTTTAAAAGATTAGTATTAACAGATGGAGCCATGGCTTGTTTTGTGCTTTGCTTTCATAGCCAAGCAAGCCATGGCCGGACTATGATGTTATATAGCGCATGCACTAGTAATGTTGTGACAGTATATTGCACTGTTGCCTTGTACACCAGGCCAGGTATGCAGGTCTTACATGCTGGGTACATGCCTACGCCTCTGTCATCTGTTCAATGGATCTGCATAATTATAAAGGTATTATTATACACATGTTTAGTTCTATATTTTTAACACACTAGATTGAGAAGTGTTCCACAATGTGTTCAGTTTTTTCTCCACTATTGGAGCCTGTTAGTTTAAAAAATGCAGCAAATAAGCTGCTAATTCCACTTGACCTCAATGCAGTAGATCTTGTTTTGCTTTCACTTTTGAGCATTCATTCCGCCAAAAAGTCTTGCTTTTGGTTTGCTTCAGCCCGTACTTTCATAATAAGGAGAAGCCAAAAAGGTTCAACTCTTAACTGAAAAGAGGTTACTCTGCACAATATACAATACTCCACTTCTCTCAAATTCTTCTTCCGTTTGGAAGCTAGCTTTCAGTCCACCCAAGAGAGTTGCACGGCAGCGTTTAATGTTACTCATAATAGACTTGGAGGTGGACACAAACACATAATAGACCTGGAGGTTTAATGTTACTCATAATAGACCTGGAGGTGGACACAAACACATAATAGACCTGGAGGTGGACACAAACACATCTTAAGATGCTAAAACGCTCCGCCATTTACTCAAATATCAGCCTGGAGAGGAATCTACAGTCTTTAGCCTACACAAACACATCTTAAGATGATAAAACGCTCCGCCATTTCCTCAAATCTCAGCCTGGAGAGGAATCTACAGTCTTTAGCCTATGTATACAACTGAAAATGCCCACTCTTGCCTTCTTGCTCCTCTTTTGTGTGGTTAAGAAAAGTTACCAGATATTACACCAAAGGGATATTACACAAAAGTTTATCTCAATAAGCCAATCCAACATAAACAGCAAAGAAATATGTGAAAAAAACACAATTTGAAGCTCACACACATTACAAGACTGGAAAGCCACCACCAAATGAAAACCTCACCCTCCAGAATCTTGACTCTCACTACGCGAGCTGCTGCCACTCCGAGAGTGCAGCGAAAGGCTGCTGAACATCTCGTGATCAGAAGAGCCACCAGCCCTTCTCTCCTTGAAAAACTTTTCCCTCTCCATATGCTTAGCAGGAGGGGGTGGGATCGAAACCGCAATAAGGCGAGGAGGCCCTGTGTTGATATACGGCTCATCCATATTTAATGGTGCTTTTTCCAAACTTATTGGCCTTTTTTCAGCTCCATTTAGTGGTTTTTCAGAGCACATTGGCTTTTTCTCAACTCCATTTAGCGGTGATTTTTCAGAACTTGATGGCTTCTTCTCAACATTTATTGGGGACTTCTCTAGATTTAGGGGCATGCTGTTGAGATGGCGGCTACTAGAAATGGAGTCCAGGGAGCTAGACGAGCTTCCTGAACCGTCTTCAATTGTGGGACCCATGCAGGCTTTCCCTTTACGCATTCTGCAAAGTATGAGGCAGAATTTAGTTATCATTTTGTCTGGAACTATGGCAAAATTTGAAGAAATATAAGTCAAATGGCCTTATCAGGCAATTGGAAGTAGGTACCCAAGAATTAATTGCATGTTACACAAATACTCTCTCTCTCTCATGGTGGGAAAGTATTGAAAAAAGGTAACAGATGAAGGGTGAAAACGATTTCAAGCAATTGCTACAAAAGTCAAAAAATTACATCTATAAATTCTTTGAGAAATATACTTTAAACAGAGAACAATCGAGAAGTATGTCACTGGACATATAATATGTTTGAGCGTTTGAACAATACCAACACCTCAAAAGACTCCAGTGTCTAAGTGATTAGCTAACAGTGGATGTGGATCATTTGATGAGCAAGAAGCAACCAATGTCCATTTGGTGTCATGTGCAAGAAAGATGAACAAATGGCAAACCATCTTTCCATTCAATGTGAAATCACCACCAAAAGTTGGAACCGCATGCTGAATTTATTTGGTTTTGAGCGGTTGAACCTGGGATGAATACAGGGCCTATTCAAGCACTGGATATATCTTCCATTGCCCACAGTTGGACTCTGGAGGCCAAGTATTTTTGCAGTACCATCGTTACTTGGACAGAGAAACAGTTGTTAACATTAATTCCAAATTTCCTTGTAAAGATAAGGCTAGAGCTTTGATCTTCTCATGGTCTAAAGACAAGAATTCTCGCCAATCAGTACTGGACTTGGGATAAATGCCAATAAAGATTGTAGCACAGGCCATGTAAAGGAAAAAGATGTTCAGGTAATGGACGCCATCGAAGAAAGGAAACCTGACATTGAATTTTGATTGGAGTTCAAAAGGAAATCCAGGGCTAGCTTGCATAGGAGGAATGTCTTGGACCATTTCAGAGAAATACTAATGTTTTTTACTCTAGATAACTTCCAAGGTTCGATGCAAAGGAAGCTGAAAGCACGGGTGCTACAGTTTTAACCAAGAAACCGGCATCTAGAATGGAGAAATATACAGATTGAGAAATTCTCCCAATTTAATCTCATCGGCTAGTAGGAAATTTGACTACCCACAGAGGTTAACGAACATCCTTGGAGAAATTTTTAAGTTATTCAGGGACCTGAATGTCTTTTTCCCCTCTTGAACAGGAAGACAAACGATGTTGCTGATCAATTGCGAATGATAAGCGTTCTGAATATTTTTTTGAAATCACAATTTTGTAAAGATACTAAATGACAGAGTAGAATAAGGTCCAATCTTTGTGAACATGAATCATCCATGTGATTCAGTTTTCTTATTGATGAAATATATTCACTTTTAGAAAAATCTGGAAGAACAAGAACATACCTTCGAAACAGGTGGTGTGAGTCATCATCTTCTTCTGCTTCTTCATGGTCGTAAGCAGCACCAGAGGCTGAGGGAATTGATAGGAGCGCATCATGCCTAGCAAGCACTTTCTGCAACTCGTCATTCAACTCGATTGCTTGTGAAACTAGCTTCTCGTCCCTAGTAAATACAGAAGGACCACATATTGAATACAATTACTATGTTGTGTGTGTATGTGTTTGTGTGTGTGTGTGAGAGAAAGAGAAAGAGAGAGAGAGAGGGAGAGTCTAACCAGTTATCATTTCTAAACATATTGACACATAAATGAAAGAAATCAACTCTAAGGGAAAGAAGATTATTATGATGACTCAACAATATTTCTGTATACAAGAGTAGAATTACATAAAGTACGTAGTGGAAGGCTCAAATGGACAAGGTGTAGGCCCAAAAGGACATGACTGAAAATAGTAGAAAAGATATGGACTTATGGCCGCACTGAAAGTATGACCCTTAATAGAGCAGAATGGTGGACTAGGATTCATGTAGTTGACCCCAATTAGTTGGGAACAGGCTCTTTTGATGATCATGGTGGCTCGTGTCATTGCAAAAACATTGGAAGCATTAATGATACATGACTTCCCAAAGCCTTAATCTTCTTACTACTGAATTGTGGTGAGGAATTGAAACATAGTAATTCCTTGGAATGCCTAGCCTCGTAAGGCCTGAGTGCCTGGTGGTCCTTACCGAACGATGTTCTACCTGTGTCTCGAGCTAACCTAACGGATCTATGCTCCACAGTCTATGGCAGAGACACATAATTGGCCACATCAAAGTCATTGAGCCAAGGCTTCCCATCATCCGGAAGCTTCTTTCTACATATAGTAGAGATTTTATCCTTAAACAATGGCAAGGATATAAAAATATAGATCATATCATACCCTGGGAATAAAATTTCATCATATCCTCATCCCTGCCGAAGATGCATCTTCAAAAATCCTTATGAGAAAGAGATAGAGAAACTATTAGGACATTATCTCTCTCTCTCTCTCTCTCTCTCTCTCTCTCTTCTCTTAGAGAAACTATTAGGACATTATCTCTCTCTCTCTCTCTCTCTCTCTCTCTCACACACACACACACACACACACATATGTTGGAGTTATCGCCTTTCAAGGCCTTAAATCCGAGATTCTATCATTCAATGAAAGTGAGTGAGAGAACATGATTCAATATGCTTGACGCAATAGAACCTAGAATCATATACCCAAAGTGCACGAGGCAATGAATTTGTACCGATGAGAGAGAGAAGCCATATTTTGAGGTGTGAGGGTCACCTCCAGTCAGGGGTACATTAAGAGAATATGCCTCATGGGATTGTGATTTGGCCAGATCTAAGAGAACCAAAAAGAGATTAGAACCTGAGTATATTTAAAGTAATAGCCCTGCATAAGAAAGTCATGACTCAAAGGACAAGAGTTGGAACCTTGACACTAGACAACTCTATGGCATGTGCACTCACAATCGCACAGGAAGCCAATCTACTGATGTGTTATGAACAAACTAGGAAGAGCTAGTACACATGTGCCTTGAGAGGACTCTTGTATATGAGTATTTCATATCCCTAAGGGTGCATATGTAATCTACTTATAAGTGAAAGTGTTGGAAAGTTGATCGGGTGACTTTGATAAATCCATATTATGCATCCTTGCCAGAGACTGCAAAGCATAAGCTTGTTGGGTCATTCCAAAAGAATGGACCATCGTTCTAGGACTAGTCAAGTGGAGTACTCCAATGCCTAGATCTTGACCATGAAATCTCATTTTCCCATTGTCCAATTTTATTTTGATTCCACAATAGTAATTTCAATGAAGAATGATTTGGAGAATTTTTGAAAATTTTGTGAATTTTTTGAAGAAAATGAGGATTTTGAAATTGTTCGAGTAAATTCCAAAGGAGGACAAACTAGTAGGGCCCACACGTGCCACCCAAGTGGCTGAGGGTGACATGTGGCCCTGCACATCAGCCCTAGGGTGATGACATAATCATGAAGTGGAACCCTTGTGGATTTCCTCTTCTGCCATTTGGGACATTGTTTTATGTGCTCTATAAAGTTTGAAATAAAATAATGTTTTAACTCCAGTGAATAGTATTAGTCACATGCTTAATTGCCACATGTGTGGCATTGATTCCATGTGCCTAAGGTTAAGGGTAGTCCTTGGTAATTTGATTTAAACCCTAAGTTTTTAATGGAAACCTTGATTTTCCTTTAAAGGAAACCTTGATTTTCCTACCTTCTTAAGTGGCATCATATCATTGATTGAACTCATGTGATTTTCATGGAATGGCACAAAATGATTGGATGAGCAATGTGGATTTTTTCATTTTTGAGAATTAAACAAAATCAGATTTACAAATTACCATGAGGGGTGAAAGGTGTGGCTATGTGGAACTCAAGTGATAAATTTGAAAAAATTTCTTTTTCTTTCATTAATATAGCTGGATTCCACTTACATGGGTCACAATACAATGCTGTAAATAAAAAATAAAACCCTAAATACAACCTAGGACCTTTCATTTTAATGCCAAAGCAAATAAACACTACCCAATAACAATATCCAGCCTTCCACTATGAATTTAAGTACAATATATGTTCTTGGAAAATCACAGAAAGTATGCAAATATGAATGATAAATAAATAAAAACGGTTGGGAGGACTCACTTGATCATGCCTAGGGTTACTTCCATAAGACTTGATATACCCCACACCAAATTTCCTGACTAATGGCACACTTTTATCCTTTTGATCTTGCTAGAATTTTAAAGATGGGAAGCTTTAATAGGCAAATACCTATTCATCGAGGGCTTTACCTATTTAGGGTTTGTAGGAACCCTTTAAGAAATTAAGAGCAGATTAGGGCTAGACTTGAGTACTTTATTTCTCTCTAGTCTGGGTGTACCTCTCTTTTCTTCCAAATACACCAAAAACCCTAACTGGGGTTTCAACGTGCTACCCCTTTTCTAATTTTTATGAGTAACATCACAGCTAGGAAAGAAGAGAGGGTATTGTGATCAAAATAAGAGAGAGAGAGAGAGAGAAACATTGTTTGGGGCGTGGAGAAGAGAGAGGTCTGTGTGGAGAGAGAGGGGTTCAATTGTGTCTAAATAGAAAGAATTTCTTCTCCAATTTGGATTAGAATTCCTTCTCTAGGTATGTTTATCCAATGACAAAGCTTAACCAATATGAATTTTAAAATCTAAAGAGTGAGATAGAACAAATATGAGTCATCCATCTCACAAATCAGCCATCATGATTTTGGTAGGATTAATAGGAACCTTATAATTTGAGCCAAGTCCACCTTCTCATTTAAATAGGATTATATCCAATCTAAAACTTCCTACTATCTTTTTCAAAATTTTGTAGGAAGTCAAAAAGATACCATTTATTTGGTCAACGCTACCGCCCACAATAACAAGAAACAAATCTTTCATTTTAAAACATTATCTAACTCAAAACTTTTAATTAAATAACGTCCAAATAATTAAAGAAGTGGGGCGTGCCACCCCTATGGGTCACAACTAGGCCCCAAAGGCCACATGTCCCACCCATAAGGAGTGGCACACTTGTGGAGGCTGGATCCAAGGTCCCCTCATTTGCCCTTCCTTATTTACTTAATTACATAAATACCATTTTCAAATATTTTACAGCAGAAAAAAATTTTAAAACATCTGAAAAAAAAATTAGAATTCATAGAAATATTTCTAATACCAAAAATAGAATATCAAGGAATGGACCAGTACATATGGGTCAAAATAAGTGATTATAAGGGCACTCCTCCCGACCCTATGACCACAATCCACAATTGTCTTCTCAAACCAACCCAACAAAGCCCCATGACCCACAGTCTTATGCAGATGCAGGGGCTCATGATTAACTTATCAAAGTTGGCTAAAACATAGAACATGGATTTCAGTTCCCCTCTCTTAAAAGCAAGTCTAACACCTGTCACTATAGTGCAAGGAGGACTTTCTCTACGCACAAGTACATGTATCCCTCTATTCTACGCACAAGTACATGTATCCCTCTATTGGGCATACAAGCCGTGCGGAAGTTTCTTGAGACTTTGGCCCTCGCTCTCACAGGCCTATAACTACACACAAAAGACCACACAGTTCTCTTGGCCTACAAGCATCCATGTACATCTCTTCAACCTCAACAAGAGATGATCCACTGTAAATCCTTCTCAGTAGTGTCACATGCTTAGGGTAAGGGATTTAAGACATAACCAAGGTCACAAACTGTCGAACTCTTTGTTAGTCAGCACACACACTCCCACTAAAGTGCACAATCCACTATAAATATCACTTTACATCCTCTCACAACCTTTAATGGCCACAAAACCTCAACAAGGGGCACACCCCTCTCACTTTGGTCGTTGATTTTCTAAAATATGAGATGGACAATTTTGTTATGTTAAAATGGCTTACGAGTTTTATTGAAGACTTATAAACAATGAGGCAAATTGGTAAAATCTACGGTTTAATGGGATGATAATAGTGTGAAATCATATCCCTTCATCTTGATGGCCAGATGGATGTATAGCTAGGATCATTGCCCTCTCATGTGTCATAGATGATGAGTATCAAGGGCTAAGATCATACCACTTAAGCCACGTTACCACTTGCCTATAAATATCCCCTCTTGGCTTCATTTCTAAACACGTTAACTCATTGTAAGAGACAGAAAGAGAGAAAAAAACTCCAAACCCCACTCTTGAGAGTTCTTCTTTCTTCATTTTGAGCAAGGTAGCTCACATGGCCATATGAAGTTCAACTCGCCATCCATGGTGTCTAGTCAATGAGGTAACCTTCATAGTTGTCATCTTTTCCATCCATTTTCTTGCTGTAAATATGTGAATACAGTCACCTCTTCATGAATCCATGCTTCATCCTTCATCAGTATTGAGTATCTTTTGAAACTACACACCCATACTACCTCATATGTATAGTTTGAGCTAGATTCATGCTATTTAAACACCAATTTTCCAAAGGTTTGTACCACCTGATTTCTCTGAGAATTTTGGAGTACCTTTTGATGCATAACAGCAAACATTTTATGTTCATTTGTTCATTTGAGTACTAAATTGTCAGAGTATCATCCTAGAGTCCTAGACTATTCTCTTTGAGAAACTAAACCCACATTCACTATACCATGGCTATATACTCCCAACTAATGTAAGCTGTATATACCTTGCTTTTGCCTACAGTTTTTGTCATTAAATGTTAGTCTATCTCTCACATTTTGAAGCTTATTAAGTGGTAATAAAGTGTGCATCAGCTTCCCATCAACTAAGTGGGATCAGCCCTTGTGACTTCAAGCCATCCTTACCATCAACGTTGGGGAACAAAATTAAGTCCCTAAAAGCTCTTGTGACATGGGCACAAGGGGTTCAACAATTGGCTTCCTACTGGTTCCTTGAACTTAGTTTGCTGTGATTTTGAGTTGATAAATGTTTTGTGTCATGGAGAAGTGAGTATGTAATGTTTTGAGTAAGCTTATGTTGATGTGAACAGAGTATGTGTAATCCTTGTGTATGTGAGTAAATGGTGCAGTTTGTTTCTCCATGTGTTTGTTTTTATGACTTTTGGAGTCCATAAGAGTGTTAATTTCCTATTTCTCATTGATATGAGTCTTTATAGAGTTCGTTTTGGGCTTGTAACAGTAAGCAAAAGTTGTAGGCACTCGCATGCGCTAGTATTTTATGAGAAATTTTCAAGTACATTGTTCAAGTGTAGTCAGGAACCTAGACTCTATATCACCTTCAACACACACAGACATCCCAAACGTTGTCACTCATCCAATAAAATAGATCTATATTCATATGGAGTATAGATAGTGAGAGACAAGAGGATTTTGTATCCTATTTGACCGTTATTCCTAAGAAGAGTGTAACTATAGTGGAAGTGAAGCAGCTTGAGAACTCCATGAGTATACTTAAAGAGGGCGTTCTGCGGGATTGCTGTTGGATGAGCCACGTTGACATTACAGTAGTTGCATATCAGCAGACAAAAGGACTGGCAGTCTATCAATAACTTGATCCATTCTGGAAGTATCCACACATGATAAATGTAACATACAATGCAGAATAATGCCAAAAGTAGTCCATCACCACTCAAAAAAGTGTTAGGAGTTGGTGTTGGAGAATGCATCTCATCAACTTACATGACAAGAAACCAACCCTCTACGAGTATATGGGCCACAGAAATGTAGGACATAACCCATAAGAGGACATAGAGAGTCTTTGTCTCCGGTTTACGTCAATGTGAAGTTGACCACGTGACAATTGCATTGCTAGGAAAATAAGAGTTGAAAGGATGGTATGTTTGCTCCCCTCTCATACAAAATGAAAATTTCATATTCACAATTCAAATTAAAATTCTCAACAAAACCTTTGATAGGGAAAACTATATGGACAAATATCTTTTTCTTTTTATGGCTAACATAGAGCAACAAAAGGCATGAAAAATCTGAGACAAATAAGAGAAAAAATATTGCTTGCTTTTCAATGCAAGTTTTCTACGACAAATGATTTTAAACTATTAAGTTTTCTTGCATTTGTTTTTACCTAATTTCATTTATCATGAATTGGTGCATATCAGTTTCTAAAAGAATATTTCAGATTCTACAAAAGCATACAGCCCTAAAGTTGGATTAGGATGAACCAAGCCTCAAACCATTCATTAAATAAACCCATCGCTATCACGAGAATTCATCCCAAAGAACTTACCGTGACTTCAGGACAAGATGCATGACTTGCTGCTTGTGAAATGCACATTGTTCGACAAGATCTAATGTGAACTCATCTGTTGCACCCTGCTAAATCAAAACCCCATTTTGTAAGCAAAGCCTGATAAATATGATACCCTCTATGTATGGTCCATGACAAGTGTATATACTGAGGAAATATGACTACAGTTATAGGGATCCAACCAAAAGGTGCCTATCTTATTATGACTAACAACATACAAAGTTATGTTCTTAGTATACCAATCAGGCCAATCATAACTTGATTTCAAGTTTTAACTGAAATTCAAACCAAATTTAAGTTGCCCATGAATCTTTCGTAAAATTTAACATCATAATAAATGAACTGTTTTTTATTCTTTTTTGCAAGAAATTCAGTCCAATACTCAGTCTCTTTGAAGACATCCTATAAAATTGGAAAGATACTCAGAGTCGAACATTTCCTAAATTTCACTTTAACAAACCATTTGGCTGGTTAAATTTGGGAGTCTCTGAGATTATAACTGAAGCCCAGTCAGCAATGAACACAGAGACCAAACTTTCAATTAGCCATTATATGACAGCAATGTGCCTTTGGAGAATCTTCATATTACAGGAGCAGTATCAAAGAAACCCAATTTGAGGAACCAATCATACCTCTGGCTTTTGAGAATTTATGCTGTCCAATACTTCTCTGAGAATATCCAAGACACCTCTAGCCTTCTGAAGGATACTGCAATGGGAAGATAAAGGTAAACAAATGCAGATGATTGTAATTGTCAACTACATACCAAAAGGAAAAAGAAGAATTAGATACTTTGCGTTTTGTTTGAAATTGATGAAATGTTCAAGACCATTGACATAATGAGAGAGAGAGAGAGAGAGAGAGAGAGCGAGATAAGTACTTCAAACATACTGTAAATGGTTAGAACTTAGATATATAATTTCCGTACACCATACTAAATTCCATACTACGAAAGTCACTAAAAAATTCTCTGAACACATTGATATATGTAACGACTTCCTAAATCTGACAAATGTGTCATCTTACCAATGAGTTTCTGAAAATTGGAACATAATTGATGGCATTAAAATTCATTGCTCCAGATACTTTTCAAGTTTTATTAATCTAGACGACAAATCTCTACATCTTTTACTTTTTATTTTCTTAGATTGAGTAAGAGACTAAATACATCAAACAAATAAAATGGGAATGATATGAATACCATACATACATATATGTATATAATAGCCAACAGTGAATACCTTGACTCTGAGACGCTATGACTGTTTGTTTGATGAACAATGCCATTGGAATCTGGAGCAGCTGATGCCTTGGCATGCGAATCATTTGGCTGAGCCTTTATGGTGTCTACATTTGGAGCAGCATGCTTAGGGCGTTGTTGAAATTGGACACGTGCAGACTGCCAAAGATTATGACTGGTTAATTTAATGATGGATGGATGGAATGTCTGAATAATTAGTATGCAATTAGCATTAATCTGGTCGACTTAATGAAAAGCAGTCTATTAACAACTTCCAACCAAGAAAATCCATAGTTACATTATAAGCTTGACAACTACTAGTAACAAATCCACAAGCACAAGCACAAGCACAAGGACAAGCACAAGCACAAGGCAAATGCGCCAACACTTATTGAAAGGGCTTGGTTTGATGGATATGGTTTTGTATTATATAACAAAAGTGAGATGCACTCTCTGAACGTAACACAAGATTCAATCCCCTGTAAAAACATGCATCCCACAGCCGCATACTTATACACAAAAATGTAGCAACACAGAAGTAAAATGTAGCCTTAAACAGAAGCCTTGCGCCTCTAGAACACATGTTCATGCAAAATAAATGCATAGAGAAAACCTTCACTTGAAGGATAGCCTCCCAGTAAAGAGAGCATTATGCCTTCTAGACGAAGTATTAATTACATCAACTAGAGAGAAGTCTAATGTTCAGACTTGGGAGAATGGAGGGATCAGGCAAGATGATTCAATTTCCAAACCACCTTCAGACAACAGAGCACATAAAATAGAAAACACATTTTCCACTTAATAGAGTCCTTCTTTTCATTTTATCGAGTACTGCTGCTTACAAATGCTAGTGGAGGACACATTGAAATACCAGGTTATGTTAACTGCCATTACCGGCAGCATGAAGAAGTGTTTCTTCCAAAGAGACCAACCAATTGATATTTACCAGGAAGATGTGAGTGCATGAAAAGCTGCAAGATGAATCTCAGTGTATGCAAATAAATCTCTGATGGCAATTTTCATACAGTTCTGCCAAGATAGAGGATGCAAGTTGGAGTACGAGGAAAGTAAGAGTGAACAATGATGTCCAGCTGGGAGGAGAGGGAACGGAAGGGGAAGGGGAAGGTGGAGGACATGATAACCACAGTTCTGCTTTTCTTTTTCATTCATATAAAAGCTCAAAACAACTCCTTAGTCAAATGGAAATGCTTTTGCTGAATTGGTGATCCACATACCCTTGAATTGGTTTCCTAGATCATTATTGGCATAACACTTTCCACCCAGTCTTCAAAAAAATTTTCCATCACTTCATTAGCTGAGAAGAATCTCGAAGACTTATGCTTGAGACGAACTTATTAAAAATATTAACTTCTCATACTCAGGAGATCAGTACATTTGGTTGAAGATCACAAACGATAAGTAGGTTTCTTCTACAATTGCAAACAAAGATAGTTTCCAGAAGTCTCAAAACGTAAATACACCAAAGCAATGCCAGGAACATATATTCTCTTTTATTTGCTGGTTGGAACGTTTAAGTTATTATGCTTTAGTACATTAAAGGAGACAAGTTTATCTCACATTATATGAAGCAAGCTGTACACCAAACCTCCTATCCATATGAATCCCCATTCATGTTGCCATTCATTTTATCTGGTTATAATGCCATTTTCCAATAGACTTCCCAACCATTAGTTAGTTTTGGAAATACCAATCCAATTTTCTGTTTATGATTATTCTTAGGCTTTGAGTTTCTCAATATGGGCCTTAGGTTTCCAAACACAAGGCAATAGTTTGATTTGAATAGAAGGCATACTTCTTTCACTCTACAGTACAGATATTGGAATATTCTATATGATGGATGCACTGGATGTTCCCAGGATAGGTACTTTAACAAAGGCCACCACGCATTCAATCAAGTCAGTCTATTGATTTGAATATTTAAAGACAAACCCAGTTGCTAAGCAAAGACATGAAGCAGAGGGCTGCCATATGGCTTCCACATTCAGCGTGAAAAGTCTCACGGCTGGGAATGATATCTCGATTTTCAAGATGCTCATGTAGATATATTTCATGACAATTAGGTAGTTAACCTCATTATTTATGAGGGAAAATTATCAAAATCCCCATGAGAGTTGCACTATTTATCATTTTACACATTTACCACTGTTCCAGCTCATGAACAAGTGTGTTTTCATGAGTATTTTGAAATTAAAGAAGAACAAAATGCGTGTAAAATGATAAATAGTATATCTTTCATAGGTATTTTGATATATCTCCCTTATTTTTAACTCCTTATTTCAAGACAGAATTTTCAGTTTGTAAGCATATGTAATTTAGACAATATTACATGCATCTACATAAAGGGGAACTGAAGTGCTTTTTGTGTTTCTGCCATTGTTCTGTGTAGTGCATTTCCTAAGGGGTTGAATGAGGTCAAAAATCATAATTTTTAAACACATATGAATGAAGATCAAATAGTGCACTTAATGGCATATTCTTGAAAGATATGTAGATATTGTCTCAAGTATGGAATTAGTGTTTCACTTAAGGGCATACATAGAGCTTTGAGACAGTAAAAACTATAGTTAACAAGTTTAGGAACATTTGGGGAAAAAATTGGATGAAGTATCTGAACATATTATACCTACCACCAGATCATAATATGCAGCATAATATTGAGGGAACTTTCCAGTTGGTCCACCAAGAGCAGTTTGTGTGGCATCCAAAAGAAGAAATATCTTTTCTCTTACAGGAAGATCAGACTGCATTACAAATAAAAAAAAATAGTCAAAGACTTGAAATTTTGCTAGCAATAGAAATACCGGCTAGTAACACAATATTTTCTATTTTTTGAGAAAAGCTAGCAACACAATATACAATCAAGTTAGAAAGTCAGAAGAGGAGGCAAAAAGAAATCTCAATAAATAGATAAACAAATAAAGATCACACAGAAACACAATACACGCCAACAGGAAGAATAAGCCATCAGATAGAGGTTGCAATTTACAAGTAACCAGGCTTGACCTTTTTCTTCACTATCTTAACCATCATAGGTAGAAGCCCTGTATCAATAACCTGCCGGTGTACATGTTCCCCACAATTATTCATCAACACTTCCAATAACTGCAGCAGAGATATAAGATTCAGATAATGGGTTAGAAACCTGTGCGGCTGGTGTTGTTCACAAGTTCATCTGACTCTTGTATCTTAAGTGTTTCAGGAAAGACAAAAGCAAGAAAAAAGAAATCAGTGTCTCAGGAAAGATGATGAGCAAGGAAATTGGAATTACTGGTACTGCAACCCTCTATTAAGAAAGAACAAAGCATGAATGGGATATTTCATCATGGTTAACTTATTACTGCAGAAATCGGATAACAATAATTCAACAAACCACATGGAAAAGCAAAGCAGCAATATATAAATCTAGAAAAGAATCACACATAAACAAATAAATTTTTAACAGTAGCAAAATAAGGTCCAAAATCACTATCATATCTAAGTTAATTAAATAAGACTACTTAGGGAGATGGATACCACAAGAACATTGCAGTGAATCAGTAAGGAGAAACAAAAAACTCAAACAGCCGAATGAATTGTATAAAGAGTAAGATGAATGTAGTCTTCTATTCTTTGATACATAGTCTTCTATTCTCAGTATCAAAGAACAGAAAACAGAACGCAAATCAGAGAACTAGTAAAGAAACTTATAATCTCTCATTAGAAGGGGGAGGGGGAAATCCAACATTACAAGAACTCATGGAGAAGCTGACTTCTTATACATATTCATCTTGAACAAGTGCACAGTCAAGTCAAGAGACTGGTAAAACCATTTGCTTTTGCTCGTGGACTATACAATTGTTGCTCTACCAAGCATTTGATGTACAGATCCAAGCATTCACATCCCGAACACAATGAGGCTTAAAATATGTACTACTAAAATATTCATCAGCCCTATCGGTGAGATTAGAAGCCTATTCAAAATTGGAGGGCAACCAAGGGAACTTCTGAAATAGAAAATACCACAAGGAATCAAACTCAACATTCTCACCTCAAAAAATGTAACTAAATGCATGTATATGTGTGTGTATGCATGTGTCGTATGTGTGTGTGAGAGCGAGTGTGTGTGTGTATGTGTGTGTGAGAGAGAGAGAAAGAGAGACCAAGCAGTGAGAGTATTGTAACAGTTCAGTCATTTGTCATGGTCAGAATTGGAGCTTTGAGAACTATTATGCCAAATTTCAGTTTTTAATATCGAGAAAGGACATGGCTCAGGGTAAAATGATCAATAGGGGCAAACAATAAACAAAACAAATGATTAATAGAGTCACAAATGCCCTAAGTTGAGTCATCTATGTACTTTTATGTTACTTTAGCAAATGGAAGTGAGAAGCTTGGAACCATTGCAAAGAAAATTACTGACTACAAAATATATGTTAAATATTCCTTAAGAAACAAGTAAATGGAAATAACCAACAGTACAGCCCCCGCTATTTCACCTTGCCTCTCCTCCCTCTCTATACAATTCATAGCTCATGAGCCCTCCATCCGCCCTATACAATCCATATCTCATGAGTTAGAAACACTAATCTTGATTTTTGATCGATTGCAGAAGGATCTGTGGAGGTGCATCTTCAAAAATGGCACAGTTATCTGCAAATGATCTCACATAGAGAATAGTGTATAGAGAAGAATGAAAAACATGTAAGTAATATTCAATAAAAGTTCACATAAGTATGTTGTCCACTATATCTCTCTTTTGTGTACAAATGTCACTATTTGAGTTGGTAATTGGAGAAATCTCCTGCTACTTTCAAGCTACTCATTAGCTACCGTATTAGGACGTCAATGTATTCAACATTCAAGCAACCCTATCTCCGATTGCAGACCCATCCAAAATCTGGAATCAATGCTTTGAGGAACAACTAATACCGGGCAAAATGAATAACTTCCAATGTATGTCCTGGATACTTAACCAGCTATTCCTCCACTTCGATTTTCATTTCTGCCTATATAGATTGCCCATCTATTATGCAGGATACTAGAGGTCCCAAATGCCACATGCTCTACCAGCATTAATGCATGACATATTCAAAACCTTCCTGCTACAAATATCTTCAGACCCCTCCAATCTCCCGTCCCCATTAAGCAAGATCTCCACTTGAACTTAATCCTTGTCAGATCATCTCGGTGTTTTAAAACTCAGACTCGGTCCTGGAAGTGGGCAGAGGCTGGAACCAGGCCTGAGCCATTGAGTTGGTCTCAGATGAGTCAAAAACAATGTCAAACAACCTAGGGAATCGGGGAGACTCGGTCGGTTCCCGAAGTTTCTCACTCAGACCCCCAAGTCCAAGATAGAATCTGCGAGTTTTTAAACACACGTTTTCCTTATTGGATAATTTCGACTGTGTGCCACCAGAAAGCCTAGAGGGACTGTGAGGAAAGCACTCGAAGTTAACTCTTATGAGGAAAGAGAACATCCATGAGTGAGAGAATATTCAGGAAAGCCTAGCAAGTTCATGTTAAAGAAACTAAGGGCACTGACATCAGCATCTGGACTCTAGCGATGATTAAATGATTCTCTAATTTGATAAATTTCTAAGCTAATTGTCTGGACATCATCAACTAGCCGAGAAAAAACCAGTGCAAGTTTGTACGGTCGTATGAAATTACAAAGGTATCCAGTTTCCACAATAACAAACACTTATGTGCACAAGATGAAGCATTGACAGTTGAGAAAAAGGCAAAACTATTAAATGAAAAATTTCATGGTTCAGGATGAGCAGAAAAGGTATCAAAAGATGCAATGAACATACAAGCATCAGCATCAGAAAGGTAAATCAAAGAATCCAAGAACTATTTCAAAATGTTAAGATCCAATTTCTTTTGTTATCGAAATCAAAAATCGGTTTGCATTTCCCACAACTTTGGGATAGTGAAGACTGAAACATATGTAGTAAGCACAATGGTACTCAACTACTCACCATAATGGAAAGTAGCTGGGTATTTGGATTCTTACTTCCCAACCGCTTTTTTATGGATTTGATGACAACTTTAACTTCCCTGCTTATCAAGGAACAACAAATTATCAATCAATATAGTGGCATAAATCAGGAGACTATCAACAAGAAAAGTATAACTGGACAAGGATTCCATGATAATGAAATTTGGGGAACAGTTGTAGCAGTTCATTATATCCATAGCACATAATGTATATCCTATGACAAACAAACCCTCAAAAGTAACACCAGCTTACTGACAAACATGTCCTCATCAAGTAATTTCCAAAAAAAAATATACTTCAAAAGTGTAGTTTGACTCAAGACATGAAAAAATTCAAGACGATCTCAACAGTTGAATTACAATGTGATCAGGAAATGCATAATGGGCAGCATAATTTCAAATTAATCTGAAATTTTCCATACCAAGAAGCAAGGGGAGAACCTCCATAGGGCAAGAGGATAAAGAAAAAAAGACGGAAGGTATAAACAAGAGTGACTCAAAAAAAGAATGGGAAAAAAAAAGGAGAGAAGCAATGAGAAAAGAGAGCTGGTGCCCAACAAAAAGAGATAGATGTCAAAGAGAACAGAACACAATGGATAGAGAATAGGGAGTGAAAGAATGCAAGGGAGAAAAGGTAACTCAGGTTTCCCTCTTCTTCTTCTTTTTTGGGGTAATTCAGTGGGGAATACAGGCCCCTACCTGTTTTTGAAAATGGTTAGTGATTTTTGAAGGTGTCAATAAGAATGGAAGCCACAAGGTGCAGCTGAGGTATGGGGGTGCTACCACACAGACCCCAGCCCCAGCCCCAGCCCCAGCCCCTTTCCCTTAGTTTCCCTCCTTTCTTTTATTAAGAAACCCTAGTGTTTTTTTAATGAAAGAGTGTTGCATGAGATAAAATAACTGTGGCAAAAGTACAGATTTTAGATGACAATCGACACTTCTAAAACTAAAATCCTAGATACAGGATGCTTTGTCACCATGAAAATCTGGGAAAGGGAAGGAAGTTTGCAATCGCAGATTCAATATATCTGCATACATTAATACAAGTAATGGCTAAGGGAACCACCGTATCTACAATATGCATCATAACACTAAAACACAACAAAATAGATACTTTTATCTATGAGATACATGCCTTTGGATTATTAAGGTTATAGATATATGACAATGAAAATTCAAAACTAATCACACACACGCACATGTATACACACAGATGTGTGTACTCACATCTGATCATTGATTGAAAACTAATCATTGATATCTATAAAAGGAAAAATATACCCTTCATTGCGACTGACTATCTCACAGATTTCAATGTTTTTGGCCCAATCAGGTTCCTTCAATGCCTCATTTGTAGCTAGATTGACAAGCTCAGCTGCCATATTCCCCAAATCACCCAAAGATCTCTTGGGCCGCAAAGTGAAAACCATGAGTTGTTACAGAAATGTATTGATGTGTACTCTCTATATCAACAAGAAAACAAATATAATGATTTCATCGGCCCTTTATTTGCTGCAGCAACCACCACAAGCTCTTCTCATCACATATTCGAGAAAAACATAATATAATGCGCATGCTTCTCAAGAAGAAAGGAGATGAATATTCACTAGACTGAGGAATAAACAAATAAAATATTGACAAATAAATGAAAAGCATGTCATAAAGAATTTAAAATTTTAGGTCATTGAAGATTCCGAAGATTTAACTCCCACCGGTATCTTGTCTACCTTGAATAGCTCAAACTCAGAATAGTAGATATATAACTTCATTCTAGTAAGATAAATAAATATTAACGATACAAAAACCTAATTAAATTCCGACCTATTTAACTCATATAAAACTTTGTCACCTTAACTCATAAGAAGAAAACCATGCATAATTCAAAAAAGAAAGAAGACTAAAACCATGTATAAAGGGAAAATTAAAAACATCTACAGTGCTGAATAACGTGATATTCCATTGTAAAATACTTTTTTATGAAGGTTATTAGCTATAAAGACTTGGAAGAACAAAATGCTTTCTACAGGAACTTGAACCATTTAGTCACAAAACAAAAAAAAAATTGAAGTTGCAAAATGATGGGCTTGATCATACCCCTTATAGCAACTTCAGATTGCTATTCATAATTACATACTCCGTTGAATTCATACCCCTTTACATTACAGATTTCTTTTTTCTTTCACAGGAAACTGACATCATTAATCACACAACATATACAACAAAACAAACGTCAAAACAACAACAACGAAGGAAGCAAAGAGAGACTGAAAAGTTATCTCAGAGGCAAGGGCATTCCTGTCAGCAGTGCAAAGGAGGACATGTTCAATCCCTTCTTGATTTATTTCTTCTCTTCATACGTTTCTTGGGGCAGATAAGCAGTGGTATTGGAACCTTGACACTACATTGTGGAGTCACCACCCTAACCAACCACCAAGTCAGGAGACCCAGTTCCCAACGTTCTACCCCTTTTTTTAACCAAGGTGCATGCACCACAGTCAGCCACCCATAAGATATGAGTAACCGGCTAATTCACAAACTTTCAAGTGTTTATGTATTCATGCCATTGGATGCAATCATGCAACTACCACGATTATATAGGGTGTGGTTTGGTGGTTAACAAATTCCATCGCATGGCCTCATATGGTTAATAGCTTATTATGGCTGAAAAATTCTCCAAAATGGGGGGTTCGAGAATGCCATAGTATGATGAGAGGGTGTGCGAACAATATTATCATGAACCGAGTTCCTAGGGTACTAAAAGTTTATTATGGTTGCATTTCATTCAGCAAAACAATTCTGAAGGTGGTTTATTTTGAGATGGTGAGGAAAGGAACTCACGTTCCTTTCGGCTGTTGGCGGAAGCAAAGACATCGCTTATTAGTTATGGGTCTTTCTATAATTAGTTATGGGTCTTTTCTATAATTAGGTAAGGTTATATATATTAGTTATGGGTCTTTCTATAATTGTTGAAGGACATTGGCTCAATGTTATTAAATACGCAATATTCTTGTGGAGGTGTTTGACATTTGACAAGATTTACTTTCAGTGCATGTAATGAGCGAGGGCAAACGGAGGCAGTTGTGCTTGGCCAATGGTGAGAAGAAGAATGGTTTTTTCTTCTTGACGTACCGCTATATGTACTTCACCTATTTGTGCATGCTTTTAGTTAATGAAATTTCTTTGCTAAAGAAAATAAATCTCAGTCATGGTAGCATACACTTCTAGATTAGATGGGCTCCATGGGAAAGCTACAAGTAAACAAGAATCATGCACTTTCAACAAATCGCAATCTATGAAACAGGTAATGAAGGCCTGGAGATAAGTGAAATAATAGCAAGTTAAGTTGCATTAACATCTTAATGCAAGTGAGTCAGCAGAACTGGCTTAAAGTAATCTTATGCAGGTTGGGCTAGTGCCCCTTTAAGTTAGGACGATGACACTACAAATATGTAGGAGTTATTAACAGCATTTTAGGTTTTGTAGATCCAACAAATAGTTCAAATGTCGATAGTTTCTTTGAATGGAAACAAGACTATGAAGAGATTAAACAAGACATGACAATATCATTTTGAAGAGCCATAATAATTGGTCCTTCCAACGGATGAGGCAGAAAGAGGGTGTGCAAGAACATAAATTTAATCATGTATATATGACATGAGCCAAACAAAGGATGATACACTGCCAATTGCAATGGCAAGACATGGAAAGCTGTGAATAATCTAGAAGCCAAATCAATATAATTTTAATTAAATGTAAGATAGTAAAACCATAAATTGGTGCTTAAGAAAAACCCAAAAGCTTTTGAAGTAATCGCTATCTAGCAAAAATAGACCACTTCTGTATGATGCAATCTTGATATATCCTGCAGTTAAGAATCAACAACCGCAATATCTCATTCTTATTTAAAAAATAGTAAAATTCAAATAATTCAAGGAAACAATAGTAAGTTTTGCAAAACGATAATTACTATTATAATGAAGTTGACGGTTTTATTGTGGTGTCGTCAAGTGATTAGTTGTAATTAAAAAAATTTATTTAGTTTGGATTCTCAATAATACATATAAATTTCTGTTATGGACGTGGTTAGCATGCAGCCAAGCTCGCGCAAGTAGAAATGCGGCCTTGGCAATAAATATATTTTTAAATATAATTTGATCCTAATTTTTAGAGAATATATAATCTTTAACATGGAGATCATGAATATGAAAAAAAAAAAATTGAAAACTAGAAATAATAATTATATTAAGAAAAGTTGAACACATAGTTCCAATTGTTTTTAGATGGACCACCTATTTGCATCCATCTTTAAGATGGATGCTTTATACCTCTAGACCGCATATTGTAGAAATGCGGTCCAGCCCACATGAAACAATTGCTCTTCTGTTATTCATCAGAAGAAAGCAGTTGCCATTTTTACGATAATTACTTGCTGCAATCGGAGTGAAAGCAAAGTAAATATTCTCCAGATTAGATTTGATTACCAGACAAGGGAATCCAGAGTAATAAAGTACAACGACCAACAAAATCCAATTTTTTTGACAATATCAAAATTTTCAAATTTATGATCTAGACACCCAAAAAGAGCATGTATGCCTCAATCCTTACCTATATATTCTAAATGAAAATTCTGTTGAATTTACTATAAACAAACCTTTCCAGAAGCAACTGCATTATTCAGAACAACGGATCATGAAGGCTTACAAATGCATATTGTGCATGGATATGAATTAAAATACCATAAATTACATAAAACAAACATAGATACGAGTCCTACTGGTAAGCAAACGTACTTATTCATGTGGATCTCAAAAAATTGAACACAAATCATCTCAAAGAAACCACCTCTAGATGTGCTAAGGACCCAAAAATCATCTCCCTCAAGCTTATCGATTGAATCATTTGAGCGTGAAAACAAAAAGAGAACAAACTACTATCAACTCAGATCAGACCAAAAGAAAAGGTAAACCAAAAAAAAAACACCCAAAATGCACAGATGAGCACACCCAAAATGCACAGATGAGCAAAGCCAACTAGTACTTCATCGTAAACTGCATGCACTGAAAGGAAAAGAATACAGCTCCCATAAAACACCAGATCATGGAAAATTCAACAAAGACATCACAAATTAAATCAGAACGTATCCCATTTAGCTGGAATTTTCTTAAAGCAAATCATAACTCACATGAAACTCCCGAAATCTCAGAATCAACCAGCAAAAACTAAAGAACCAGAGGGAAAAAAACCAGCAAAACACATCAAATCCGCCAGTAAAGGAGAAAGCGCAGAGCTCACCTTGAAGAGGAATAAAGCGAGAAGAGACAGTGAAAGCTCCTTCATCAAGGGAACTTTCGGCAAGTAAAGTGGACCTTTCTCAAAGTGCTAGGGTTTCTCTGCTTTTTCCTTTTGTGGTTTTCTTAATTTTTGTTCATTCTCTGGATTTATTTATTCTGGTTTTGGTGCTGAGAGAGTGGAAGTTTAGAGAGAGAAGAGAATGGAATTTTAGAGAGGGAAGAGAGTGTGAAGTAGTTAGAGGGAGCATGTAGAACTTAAAGAGACTGCAGTAGTTACAGAGAGATTTTAAAGAGAGAGAAATGAATTGACAGGGAAAGCGTGAGTGGCAGCGTAATCCAGAGCCGAATTTGCGTACTCCGGTTAAGAGATACACGCGCCGGTTGCCTCTCGTTGCTTGTTTCAGACACGTGTCATTCCAATAATACGACACGTGTCGTGGACGATAATATCCTTATAAATATTGCGGCGCCAGGGAAACGGGTTGAACAGGTCTTATTGAACCCGACCCGTTTGGACTTTCCACCCTATGGTCTTTGAGTAAAAACATTCCGCACACGCAATGATGTGGTGGGTAAAGAAGTAGAAGTAAATATCATACACAAGTGCTCTACATAATGATGCCCTATTTTTTAAAATCTTATTTATTTTTTATGGGAAAAATATATATATATATTAGTTTAATAGTTTCGGTTATTACCATTGTGTTTTTTTTTTTCATGTGAAAACGGAAATTTTAAAATACGATTTTACCTTTTTTCGATTGTTGAACAACCGAATTCAAAATATTTTCCGTTGTTTAACCCCCGTAAACGGCCCAATTTCTGTTTTTGAATAACCTCGATTGTTCAAGAACAGATAATTTTTTTTTCATTACCTCTCTCTCCATTATATGATAAAAATGGTTTTTTTTTAAAACTCTCTCTCCCCTTCACTTATCATTTTTTTTGTGTAAGTTCATAATCTCTGAGATTTCTCCTAAATTGAAGGGTTCAAACTAGCTATTTCCCTTTATTTTATCGGATAACCATGACTTCAAAAAGATTGAGAGAAAAATTTAGAGGTTCAAACTCGTATTTTTTTAAAATTTCCGTTTTGACATAAAAAAACATACATGATGGTAATAATGAAAACTATTCAGCAGAACCGTAATAACGGAAACTATAATAAATATGTATGTAATTTTCTATTGTTTTTACTCATATATCAATTATACACAATGACGTAATGCGTAAAGAAGTAGAGGAAGTAAATATCATACACAAATGGTGTGAATTTTGAGAATGCATTTTGAGAATGCACCGGGGTGTGGAGGTAGTACTACGGGCATCCATTCTCATTAAGACGTTGAAAATTTTGATTGTTATCCATGGTGATGGATCAAAATGATCATCTGAGCCGTATCATGACTATTTGGGCACGAATCATATTTCTGCTCAAGGATTATATCCTCCGCTTCTAGGAAATAGATGTGGTAAAAGTTTTAAGTGTATCAAGAATTATAACGTTCCAAGATTGAATGGGAACAGTCTTATTCTTGGGGTTTAAGATCTGGGTGTTCAAGAACTCAAAACCTATTTTCTTTTAAATATTGTACGGTGATATTTAACAGATGCGGTTTGTATAGAGCTGAGGCTCTAAGCAATCAAAATAAAGTACACCTTCAAATAGTGTCAAGAAATGTGGTTTCAATACTTGAAACATTTGTGATAGCCTTAAAATATATTTTCATCTCTATTCATAAAATTTAAAGCTTCAAAAATAGTGTAGATCAAATAGATCTATAAACACTTGAAAATCTTGAAAATTGACGGTCGAAAACTTTATTACAAGATGCACTATTTTAAAAACTGGAAATCTATTTTTTCTCACGTCCATGCATCTTAGGTCGAGATGATCAATTTGAGGATATTTGGGCATCAAAACAACCTCTTCTACTAAAATTTTTGAGGTGTGCCCTAATTTGATTGTTTAGAGCCTCCCACTTATATAAACTTTTCCATATTTAAATAGATCTCAAATTTTCAAATTTTCTTAAAAAAAAAACAAAAAACAAAAAACAAAAAAACAAAAACAAAAACAAATTAAAAAAAGAAAAAGGAAAAAAAAGTCATGTAGCTCTTTATGCCCAGGTTAGTTGTTTTACAGTGTACTCTCACAAGAGCATACTCATTAAAAGAAGATGTAATCAATGAGTGCAGTATAATCTTGTGTTATCTCTCTTCTTCTCTTTACATTTAATGTTTGTGCTCATGCTCTCTCGAAGTTTAACAGCCACCTCCCCTTATAAACAAATGATGATTGATTTGTACATTCTTCTACCTATTGGCCATCAATTTCTTTGCATGGCAAAGTGAAATTTGTTTTGTTTTTTTTCCAGTACGTCAATGGGGAAAAGTGGTATGTCAATGGGGATTTAGCCATCAACCTTTTGTTGAGAATGGAGTCAAAGACCTCACCATGGGGCTCGGCAATACTACCGCCAAGGCCCTAGGCCATTCTCAAGAAAATTTACTTTCAAAGCAGTAAAAGCATAGAAATTTCACTTCACTTAAGAGTCGGTTTTAAATATCTCCAATAAATGATGAATCGTGATAACATTGGGTTAAAATTAAGTTTATATACAATACGACTATTCACCTTTGGTACAAAAAGTTCATGAGTGGTTTTGGTTATTGAATGTGGCTAAGCTCAAAGTCCAAAATTAAATTTTAAGAAATTGGAACATACCCCAAATCGTCAAATTTCATATCTTGTATTATACAATCCATTCGAAGCAATTACCCCAAAACAAATCAATTATATAAGTGTAGACACCTTGACCACGATCATGAAAATTGTGGGAAACCAAAGTCACTAGAACAACTGCCTTAGAACTTGAACTAACTATAATCAATCACAAACCATACCCTAAACATCCAGACCACCTGGCAAAGTATGAAGTGTTGAGAAACGCCCCTGAAGATCAAACCAAGCAGTCCAGGACCAAGGGCTACCAGTTTGGAAGTAACCAGGAAGCAAACAACTCCAATGACATTGGGGACTTCGTCAACTACAATCCCAACTCCATTGAAAGAACCATTCTCCAGATCATCAAATCAAGCATAACAGCAAATGACAACATGTTTCTCGGGATGTGGACACCAACAGGCAGGAAATGCAGGTGACAAAGCTGCCATTTTGTCAACGAAACTGGCAAACTCGTAAGTTGCCGGCGACGAAGCTACCAATTTCGTAAATGAAACTGGCAAACTCGTCAGTTGCGGGCGACGAAGCTACCAAGTTCGTCTACAAAACTGAAAAACTTGTCAGACTCAAATCGTCAAAAACATTGTACGCAAAATCGCCCGATCTAACAGCTAACTGCCCGGTTAGATCAGAAACGGCCAGTGGCTGGTTCCGGTTTTAGGCGGTTAGGGTGATCACCCGATGTGTAAAATATAATATTCAAAATATATATATATATAAATTCTAAAAAATAAGGTATTTGATTTGCAATGTATTTTTAAATATTCTTTACATTATAGTAAAGATTAAAACTTACTTTGGTCATTAATATTTACTTTTATATTTTCTTATCTTTTTTAGAAAATTTTAAAAATAGCCCTTGGAAATTTAAAATGGGTTAAAATCCAATTTTTTCATTAATTTTCAAGTTCATTTGAATTTGTTTTGTTTTAATCATTCTTTGTATGCTTTTCATAAATTAGATTTTTTTTTGTATTTTTTTAAAAAAAATTTCAACACTTTTTTGATCTCCCGGGACTTGCTTGGTTAAAGTGGTTGAATCGGCCGGTTTACCCGTTAGGCCGGTTAAACCACTTCCAGACCTATGTCCGGTTAATTGTTCCGATTCAATTTTACGAACACTGGTAAAAAATCAACAAGACAACATGCTTCTCAGGATGTAGATGCCAATGAGCAAATATTGCAGGTGATGAAACTACCAAGTTCGTCAACAACATTGGCAAAGTCGTTAGGCTCTTACGGGTTAAATCAACCGTTAGTCGCCCAACAACCTGGACGTAAGGACTGACACGTCAGGTATCAGTATAGAAATGATACTGACAACCTCGATAGGATCGCCACCTTTGGATTTGTTGAATGAAACGTCACATCACTTGACATTGGGATGAGTGTGTCCAATGGTCGTTGACTGTAACGCAGGTGGCAAGTTCGTCAACTCCTTTCCCAACTCTGTCACCCCCTTGTTAACCAACCGCCACATGGAGAAATCCCCAGAGAGGGGCACGTGGCAATTTTCATACAAGGAATTCCTAATTTTGCTGACAGAAGTGTAAACTTCGTTGAATCTCAGACACCCTGCCCCCAAAAGCACACTATATTATAAGCTCACAGATTGCTTAATCATTAATTATACAGATCGTAATTAATGCTCAGACCCAAAAAGACGTGGTTGCAAGTAGTCCGAAAAGATATAGAGACTTATGGCATCATTGAGGGTGTGACCTTAAATAGAACAAAACAGAACATCATGATTCGTATAGTCGATCCCAATTAATTGGAAAAAGGCTATGAAGATGATGATGACCGTAATTAATACTCTGATAACACAAATGCCAATAATGTTAAAGGAATTGCCAGTTGCGCCTCAATCTGAACGACCTAGATTTAATCTCAAGTGTCAACAATGCTTAAGGAATGTGTTGGCCTATAAATAAGGGGTCGGGCCTAGGGCCTTGCCTGAGGTATTCTTCTTGTTCGTTCCCTTTCCGTGATTTTTATTTTGTTTATTTTCTTCTAATTTTGAAATTATTCAAAAAAACCCCCTCTTTTCTTACTCCAAGTTCAAATCTCTCTCCAAACTTCATATTCTAGCATGCTAGAAATCGGCTATGCCAGCCATCCGAGTGGGAGAGGGTTTTATGGCCTAAATTTTGCTCGGGTTGCAATTTGACGGGACCCATTTTCTCTGTAACTCCTTTGACAAGTTTACGCCTGAAAATGAAACAAACACCAAGTTCCTTACCGAAGATCTCTGAGTATAAACAATAAGGCCAAAATGCACTCGACATAATAGACTTAATTATTGTAGAGCTTTTAAATCTTACGAATTTTTATTTAGAATTAAATTTGACCCAAAAAAAGCCAAGATAAAAGCATTATGTGATTTGACATTTACATTCGAAGTTTTCTTAGAAGGACAAGCAAACAATAATGCGTGTGCAAATCAATACAAAGGAAAATGTATTAATAAATGAGATATCATGATGTGGAAGATATTGCAAAGTAATGGACAACCTAAAAAGAAAGAGCAATAAAATGAGAATTGACACTATGAGTCCCATGTGATAAAAGTAAATGTGAGTTTAACAAAATCAATTGGATCCAGCCATTTATGTGGGACTACAAGCCAAATAATTGTGACAGACATGATCAACAGTGTGTAAAGGCCATGTAGAAGTGTCCAAGCATAAGAGCAAATATTATGGAGTAGACTTGAGATTGAAGGTTCCCATTATTTTATGGAAAAATATCACTCAAATCCTCCAATCATTAAGGTGCTCATATGATCCCCATTCACCTCTATGATGTTTAATTTTTAAATTTTATTATACTTAAATTTTTAAAATTTCACAAATTGCCCTTTTGCAATGTTGGGAACCTACACATTTTGGGATATTTTGGTGATTTGGTTCTACTTAAGTGGCCCAAAACAAATGACTATAACATCCCTAATTGTTTAAGATTCTTTTTCGCTGATTGTTAAGGGTAAGTTACGCGAAACTACTGAATAAAGATAGAGTAATGATCCTATGAGACCCTCCCACACCTATGTGTGTAGGACCTAAAAGGATCACCATTAAATTTGGCACAGAACTCTATAAAAGTTATCATATGGGTGTGGAACTTGACTTTTCTAGAGATCTATGCCAAATTAATGGTGATCCTTTTGGGTCCTACACACATAGATATGGGAAGGTCTCATAGGATCATTACTCGTAAAGATAATACTATTAGTTTTTTCAAGTTTAACGAGGTGGAACTCACTTTTCTTTGTCACTGTAAGTCCTTGTTGCATTTTCTAGCTTTGAAGGGTTCTATCATTATTTGTCTGAGTCACTTAAGTATGACTAACTTATCAAAATCCCTTGATTGTTTGGGGTTCCTCGAATAGGAGTCAATTGGAAATTTTTAGTTTTTTGTTTTTTTTTCAAGAGGTAGCTAAGTAGTAAATGAAATCATTTGACATCTTTAATGATTTTATAGGTGGTTTCGAGATTTAAGTGATATTTTTCTTAAACTTTAAAACAGCTACAACGCTATTAAATAAGGGCAACAATTTTGAAAACACTATGGCTATAATTAAACAGTTGTAGCCTCACGAATCCACATTATCCAAGTAAATAGGAGGGTGTAGTCCTAGATGACGGCCTAAAAATCTATGTAAGCCCACAAATCATGAAATTTAAAGTTCTAAAATAGACAATCTAAATAATGTGTTACAACCTATTTATAGGGCTTGGATTTTTTTTTTTTAAATTCATAGTTGTCAATATTGGAATAATCAACTTGAGATTTTTCCAGTAACAAAAATGCATTTTTGGGTGAGATTCAAAGTACAACTAAATCCTTTTCAAAAAAGGCTGGGCCTCTTGCCAACCTTTTCCTAAATTGAAAGATATGTTACACAAAAATGTACTAGTCAACATTTCACGTTTCTAAACGTTTCAAAACAGGAAATTAATACAAAAATGGGCCAATACAACCAATATATACATTTATTGGCGCCATAATCATTAGAATTTTGAAAGGTGGCTTAGGCTGCTTTTTTTTTTTATGGAAATGCCACACAATATCCTAGGTTCAAATATCATGCCTCCTACAATTTGGACCATGTATCATATTAAATCCCATGTTACTTAAACATTAACATAAATGTCATGTCTAGGGTGTCATTTATTTAAAAATTAATTTGATTAAACACATTTGTACAATAACTATTTTAAGTAAAATAATATTTATATAATTTATTTTTTTCTTACTCACAGCAAATAACATAGTAGTAGAGTTTGGGCGTCACATGCAACACGGTTGCAAATGGGTTCTGGGTAGTGCCTGATATGACCAGAAAGAATAGTGGGGACACCGGACCTAAGCCAATTGGGCTAAGCCTAAATGATTGTTTAAATTACATTTTAGTTTTGGAATTGAAGTTAGAGAGAGAATTTTTTGGGTAGTTGAGAGAGATATAATTAGAATTTAAGCAAGGTTTATAGCTCAAGTGTTTAGCTTTTTTAATTAATATAAGGAAAGATAGGGTTTGATGATGATAATAATAATAATAATAATAATAATTAGGGTTAGGTGAATTATTTGAGTTGATAATTTTGGGGGAGGGAGGTGATTAAATGGATTACAAATTTTATAATGATAATAAAACAATATAATGGGGAAAAGTTTATATAAGGGCGAGGCCCTAAACAATCAAATTAAGGTGCATCTCAAAAATTCACAAGAATATGTTGTTGTGATGCTGAAAAGCCCTCAATTCAATCATCTCGACCTCAAGATTTATGGACATGAGAAAAAATAGATTTGAAGTCTTGGAAATAATGCATCTTGCAATGCATTATCTAGACCGTCAATTGTCAAGTTTTTCAAGTGTTCATAGACCTGCTTGATCTACATTATTTTTTAATATTTAAACTTCATAATTAGAGATGAAAAAAAAAAAAAAAAAGCCATCATAAAGATTCAATGATACTGAAACAACATATTTCTATACTATTTAAAGGTGCACCTTACTTTGATTTTGTTGATGGCCTTAGCCTTATACAAACCACACCCCAATATAATTCATATTAAGTTACTGTCAATTTATTTTAAAGAATAGATAATAATAATCTATGAAATAGAAATTACAGATAAATTATATTTCATTTTTAATATTTAGAAAGTCTCATATATTTCATATTTTACAATGAAGTCCTAGTTTTTAGAATACAAAGTGTATTTTAATTTTATCTCTTTTTCCTTATATTCGATTAAGCTCAAATTTGATATCCCCATACTTATTACCATCATATACTTGTAAAGCAATACTAAAAAATAGAATAAATAAAATTATCAAACTAGCCTATTACTATAAGGTAGTTTAGTTTTTTTTTTTTTTGTATTTTTTATAGGTATGTGATGGCGAGAAGTATGGGTGTACCAAACTTTAGGTTAATCTAATTTATACAAAAATCAATAAAACTAAAATACACTATATGTTCTAAAAAAGTGGGACTTAATTTTACATTATGAAATATTTAAGGCTATTTTTATATATAAAAAATAAAACAGGATGTATATGAAAATTTTCCTAAATTTTGTAATAAAATTTGATAATCATAAATATAATATAGCATATGATTCATATTATAAATTTAATATTTGAAATTTCGTATATACAATAAATTTGTTTATAGAGTTAGTTTACTGTGAATTTATTCATATTATAGATTTAATATTGGACATTTCATATATGCAATAAAATTGATTATAGAGTTTACTGTGGATTTATTTTAAATTATATATAGTTGGAACCAGACCCAAATCACGTTGGTTTCACCCAATTTAAGTATCAGGATTCAGTCAGTGCAGTGATGATTGAGATCACTAGGGATGACTTTCAACCACCTTTCTTTAAGCTTTATAATTTGACCTAATTATTTGTAATTTTTATATTTAATTATTTATATAGAACTCATTTGCTATCTACTCCACCTCAGACTGTGAAATAATTGTGTGCAACTCATATAGGAACCAAATTCTCAGCTTTCAAATTTTTCATTAAATTACATGCTATCTTGATGCATTTTTTCACAAATCATAATAACTAGTTATTATTATTATTATTTTGAGTAAATTATAGCCACATCATCACAGACTGAACGATCAAACTCAAAATTGATGGTCTGACTCAAATTTCTAGTTGACCTAGTCCAACCTTAGTTCCAATTTTTTCAATCACTGATTTTTACTATTTTTTTCCCCCCCCTAATATGTTCTAACTAAAGGAAAAAATTATATAAGGTTCCAACCTTATACTATAGAAATAAGATGTACCTGAAAAGAGCGTTATGAAGTTGGAAAACCTTCCGATTGAACAACTCGACCTTGACATGTATGGATCTAAAGAAAAAATTCCAATCCAAAAGATAGTGCATATTGTAACAAATTGCCCGTCTATTTTTAAGATTTTTAAGTGCTTACGAATCTACTTGATTTGTACTATTCGTAGAATTTAAAATTGGGTGAGGTTTGTATAAGGTTGCCTCCTTATACTGTAGAAGTCAAGTGCACCTATAAAATTTACGTAGAGATGTCGTTTCGGCATCGAAAATCTTATGATGACCTCAAAACCCCTTTTTATCTTCAGTTAGAAAATTAAAATTTTTGAAAATGGTACAGATTGAGCAGATCAATAAACACTTGAAAATTTTGAAAACAGACGGTTTGGATAACTTTTTACAAGATGTACTATTTTTTGAACTTGGAATTCGTTTTTTTTTCTTCATGTCCATTCATCTCAAGGTCGAGATGTTCAGTTGGAGGTTTCTCATATGTAGGACCATTCTCCACTGTAGGGATTTTGATATGCACCTTTCCTCAACAATATAAGGTTGCAACCTCATATAAACTTTTTCTTTTAAAATTTCATAGTTGTGGATGAACATAGATTTTCAAGCCATTATAAAGTTCTTGACTCCAAAACCATATTATCCGACAAAATTTAGAGGTGCGCCTTATTTGCATAGTGTAAGGTCGGCCCCTTATAGAAACCTCTTCCTCTTAACTAATTTTCAAGGAGGAAGAAAGATCACCAAATGTAAGTTCGATGGACTATTCCTTTGTAGACTTAAAATATAGGGAGGTACAAAACTAGCCCTAAATTTGTCTTTTGGCCACGGCAATAAAAATACAATTAATACCACCTAGGTCTAATCGACTTCCATATGTAATGGTTGGAACCTTTAGGGTCCGTTTGGGTACCTGGATTCCGCCATCCGAGATAAGTTTATCCAAGTTTTTATGCCGACTCTCTCGTTTGGATAGCGCGGATAGACCAATCCATCCGAGATAAGCCTATCCACTGTTTTCACGATCTCGCTATGTGACGACTGTCTCTGCAAGTCTCTCTCTGGACCAAACCCCAAACAAAGGTAAGAACTTCAAACAGAGCTTGAAGCTCATGAATGTAGGGCTCCCACTCTCTATCAGTCTATCCATCACGATCTATTGAACTTTATTAACCCCATTTTCCATTCTATTACAATCTATTGAACTTTATTAACTTCGATTTTAACTGTTTTAAAGCACAGCTTTCTATGTTTCCCTTACAATATAGAAGTTTTATGTTCCTCTTTATCCAATTTTCTATTTTTGAATGAAGGGTTAAGATTGTCCCAATTACAATTTCACATCTCTATACTGTTTTATTTTTTATTTTTTTTCTATAAATTGTTTTGACACCAAATTTTGGACGTCTATTCTTATATTAAACTCGTACTAACGAAAAATATAAAAAACATATTTTCAATAAAATAAAATGATCAAAATACCTTGAATGCCTCAAGAGTATTTTAGTCATTTTTTATCAAAAAATTATTATTATTATTTTATAGGTGCGTCCAATGAGAAATGGCATGTACCAAATTTTATATTAAAAAATATTGTATTAAAAAAATTAAAAATAAAATACTTTGACACATCAGATCTAAAATTAAACAGTATAACTCTTGATAAAAAAAATAGAGGGCTGGATGGTAGGACGAACATAGAACTTCTAGGACGTAGGGAACATAGAAAGCTTTCCCCACACAAGCTCAAGTCTATCGCATCTGTGAGGATATGTTTGATTATGATGTGATTTTGATGGCTGATTATGGTGGGTAGTTTGATTTTGACCTAATAGATAGTGAAAACTGAAAACAATGGGGATTTCGTGTAAGGTAGATCTGGAATTTGAGGGTTTAGTGTTTTTTTACTGTGAATTTCTGTAAATTTTGTTGGGTTTTCTCTGTAATTTTGCTTGATCATGATATCGCTGGAAAAGAAGTTTTTTTTTTGTTGGGTTTTTGTGATAAAGCTGTAAATTTTTGTTGGGTTTCTTTCGGCATTTGTGTGGTAATTTTTTTATTCACTTTTCCTTCTAAGTATTTTTTTTGTGATTTTCTATTGTTTATCTTTTATGGTTAATTCAAGTCTGATACATGCCCTCGTACATAATGACGAGCTTGAACACAGTTACATACAAACAAAACTTCAATAAAACACACAGAAATATGGAAAGCAAAACTTCAATAAAACACACAGAAATATGGAAAGCAAAACTTCAATAAAACATCCAGAAATATGGAAATAGATGGGATCTAAGCAAGCAACATAGTATCTATGTAAACAATACTCTTCAATGACCCTTTCTTGGCAAACACTTAGTCTCCAATCCAAACGATAACCTGCAATTAAGAGAGAGATAAAAAGTCTCAGTTTTTCCCCTTTTTAATATTTTTCTCTGTTTTTTCTTTATTTTCGACTTATATGATATGGGTCTTTGCCAATGGTTTAGGTGTTTTTTGGTTACAGGGTCAGAACCTTAGTTTCTTTTTGGTGATACAGGGTCAGAACCTTAGTTTCTGAGTCTTTATTGGGATGCTGTCCATTCCATTATTCTTCAAGAGCAATTATAATGTATCATTTTGATGATATGGGACCTGGAGTTGAGTCTGTGTTTTTTGAGGGTTCATTTTGAAGGTTTTATTTTGGCCTTCGGTTCATCATTTTTGCACTTCGGGTACTGTGGGATCTAGAAATTCGTCATTGTAAGGGTTTTGTAGAAATCGGTGATTGGCCATTGTTGATCTAGAACAGTAACTTCGTATGCTTTTTGGTTCTTTATGATTTGAATTTTTTCCTTTGTGGTTTGGTGGTTTTCTAAATGGGTGTTTATCTGTTGTTCGTCGGTGGTGAATATCTTTGTAAATCTTTTGTTGGTGTTCAGATTTAGAAAATAGTTGAGAGTTGGGTATCCACCTCTCAGAGTTTTATAATTCTACCTATTTACTGAATATCTCTGTAAATTATGCTAGTTTGAAGTTTAAATGGTGAATATTTTTGTGATTATATCAATTAGGGAGAAAAAGCTGGCCTTTTTCTCATGCACCAACTCTAGGTTTTTGCATGCATTTTAAGATCACTCAAATGAGAAAACAATCAAGGGCTGTAAATTCCATGGACAAATTAAAAAAAAAACTAGAAAAATTCCCTAGTCTGGGTGATAAGGGTGGCAGGGTGCGACATCGTGATTACTTGAGTTTCATTCCTACCAAGATCTCAAGCTAACATTCAGAAAACTGATTCATTGATTAGTGTTAACCGAGGTCGTCAAATTGGATCAAGGACTTTTCAGCAGGAGACAGCATGACACCAACTTCGAATGGTGGAGATGAACAGGGATGGGGGAGCTTGGTGAGAGAAGTTCTGATCGAGATCTTCCAAAGATTGGATTGGCAAGACAGGCTTTTAGCTGTTCCCTTAGTATGCAAATGGTGGCATGCAGCTTTTTGTGATCCCTTGGGCTGGAGATGCATTGATCTTCGCAAATGGGTGGTGACAAAAACTTTCGATGATGGATGTTCGTCCTTGGTTCACCCCCCCATAGCTGAGAAGCTTCTGCCACAACTCCTAAAACTTGCAACTAATCATGTCACCACCATTTGTTTCCCTCCAGGGAATACCACTGACGGAGACCATCTCTATGTTGCTGATAGGTGAGCCATGTTTTTCTATGTTGCTGATAGGTGAGCCATGTTTTGCTCTTTTTGGGCTTGTGTTTTCATTAAGATGGTTTTGTTCCGTGTTTCAAAAGACAGATTGGGGACCCAGCTCGGTCCCTCTCTGTACCAATCCAGATATGTGGTTCCCCATTTGGCTCCCTGAATTTAGTTGAGCTGGCACAAAACTGTGAAAAATCATAAATAAATTCCAAAACTCATACAAATTTGATGGTCACCATTGGTTTTGAGCAAAAACAACCTCAAAATTCAAGAACATCCTCCGTAGAAACCAAAAAGAGATAATATTTGCTAACGATGGTTAAAGTTTGATGCTCAAAATCCTCTATACAATTTTAGAGAAAAAGAGGGGAGATTCTGCTATTTCTAATCACCTTTTTAAAGCAAAAAATTTGAATAGAAGTGCTAAAGCAACAGTTTTGTAGAACTATAACCTTTAGAAATGATATTATTTTGAAATAATTATAAGTTATTCTTCTATTCAAATGTACTGACATGATCTTCGTGATCTTTTGATCACATAATATGTCAGTTAGCAAGAAATGGGTGTATCTTGTTAACTTAAGAAAGAGGAAACTCCTTATTGGGGTTTATTTATATTGTTAAAAAAGAGAGGCAGAAATCTGTGTTTAACAGGGAGAATTGCCTGAGTCCCTAAGGACTTGAGTGATTCGGTCTACTCTGGGCAGTGAACTAGGCAAGTCTATGAAAACAGGTACAAGTCCCCATTTCATAGAGAATTCGGACTAGATACCACCAATCCCAGTCCGACTAGAGTGATTCTAAGCCAAATTGGCAATTTTTTAAACATTGGTTTTGTTCATATGGGCGCTCTCTTATATTTTTGTATAAGCATTCATTTGCTTTATTCAAGTGCCAAGAACTGAAATCCAACTCCATACCAAATATCAATACTTATTCACTGGAAGGCTGTGAGCAATATGGAAGCACTAGAAGCTCTACACTTCACTGATAACACTAACATATTTTATACTAAGGAAGAGAAAGCTTTGAATGTTAAGAGTGCTCTGATTGGGATTGGGGCTCGCTGAAGAGGTTGCAGGAGCTCAGTTTTGACTGGTCGGAGGAGGCAGCCTACGACATTGCACAGAGCTTCCCCAACCTTAAGATCTTAGTTCTTGAGTATGGCTATTTGACAAAGGAAGTGTTAGTGGTGATTCTGAAGGATTGTCATGGACTCAAGAGACTGTATGTTGTTTCAGTACGGGGCATTGACGTGGACGACGAGGTAGAGCAATTGGCCTCTCATCTTGAAGATTTTAGTCGGTTCCACCAAACGATTCTCGCGATGCTAATTATGGTTCAGATAACGATAGGTCACTATAATCGCTGTTTGATGTGTATTTTCTGGTTTATCTGTTTGGTCTCTCTCTCATGTGTGTGCATCCATAGCAGAATGTACTCTAGTCTTGGGCAAAACACCTAGTCAATTTTAATCTTAAATTTGGGATCTACTTTAGAATCATATGAGTATTATGAAAAGATAGTAGGATTTTGAGTTTCGAAACATTTACCTGTGACATCCATTAACGGAATAGTATCTATTCAACCTTAGGACGTTATTCTTCTCAGGTACAAATGCAAGGTTTTTTTTTTATTTGAGATTGGTCATTAGATTGAGGAGTTTACGTTTCCCAAATTTGGGGTCCTAAAAATCTTGTGCTAAGGTTTTGCCCAAAGGACCGAAGGGATGATACGCTTCCTCAGATTTTAGCATGACTAAAATACAAATGATAAACTTTAACCAAGTTACCCTTGTGACAGCTTTCCTTTGTTTTGCATACCCCCCCCCCCCCCCCGTCTAGTTGTGAGCCCGTGGTTAAAGATTGTGTTATTGTGAAATGGGCAAGCTTTCTATGCTTCCCCTACAGCATAGAAGTTCTATCCTCCCTTTTATCCAACCCTCCATTGTGAATGGATTGATGAGATTGTCCAATCACAATGTCACGTCTCTATATTATTTTATTTTTTTTAAATTTTTTTTTTATAAACTATTTTTTACATCAAATTTTGGACGTCCATTTTTATATTAAACTCACAATAGCGAAAAATATATATAAAAAAATATTTTCAATAAAATAACCAAATTACTCTTAAAAGTTTCAAGGGGTATTTTGGTTATTATATTTTATCCAAAAAGTGTTTTTAATATTTTTTTTTGTAGGTGCGCCCCAATGAGAAGATGACATGTATCAAATTTCATATTTATACAATTTGTATAAGAAAAGACTAAAAATAAAATACTTTGAGACGTCGGATCTAAGATCAAATGGTGAGTGGCTCTTTTGATAAAAAATTGGATGGCTGGATGGTAGGTGGAGGATAAAATAGCTAGAATGGAGTTCTCAAATTTGAGTTGGTCGTGTTCCAGTTTTGTTTTTAATAGTCTGATGTATAGATGCTCAATTTTCCAAATTGATAAGAATTTCCCACATGTGAAATTACTTTTTTCAATAATCAATAAAATTTTAGTTGCCCATAAAAAGTAAAAGTCAGCAATAACTCTCGACACTCTCCATCAGCTGTGTCATCTCTAAGTGACAACAATGGTCTTTCATTGGGGATCAAAAGTGCTAAGGATGTCTCCAACAATGGATTCACCCTAAACAAATTTGTAATGTTTTATGTGATTGTTGTTTGGTCCCGCATGCCCACATAAACCTAGGGTGTGTAGCTTTTTTTTTTTTTTTGGTGAGCTAGTGGGGAGAGAGGCCCCGCCTTTGGTAGGAATTGAGCGTCAGTTTTTGAGGCGTAAGAAAAACTCAAAGCTTCATATATTGTTTTTTTTTTTTTTTTTGAAATATTCATCTAGTGATTTTTGGACAAGTATGTAATGTTTTATGTGATTGTTGTTTGGTCCCGCATGCTCACGTAAAACCTAGGGTGTCTAGCTTTTTATTTTTGTGACATAGTGGGGAGAGAGCCCCTGCTTTTGGTACTAATTGAGAGTAAGACATAGCATTGTAGATCGTCAAGCGCTAATCAATTAAGCTCGAGCTCTTTTTTTAGAGCGTCCAACTTAGTTGTTGGACTATGCAAATTGCAGCATGTCCCTACAATCTCCAATATCCAACACATGAGTGGGATGGTGTGGGATTTATATGGGTGCAGCCTGCCCAGATAGAGGGCCGATGGACCTAGACCCGACCAAGTTTCGAGGGGGATAGACCCGATCTGGGTTTGGGTGTGGGTCCAAAAATTGAACCCAACAGGTTGAGTCCGGGTTTGATTTTAGGTCCAGATCCAAATTATGTCTTCGGGTCCTCGATTATTTTAGAAAATATATCAAAATACACCTAAAATATTAATTATTTAAATTTTAATTTAAAATTACTATTGTAACTCATGATTAATATGGTTAAGTAAGTTCTTGAAATTTTCATATTGAGTCACTCGGTAATGCGCTTGGGTCGTGGTGGTAGCACCCCGCCGTTCAATCAAATCGCACGCAGAATCTCAGTCCAGCTAAAGAGCTCGACTCCTCGAGTTTCGAAAAAACCCGAACATGATAAGTCCTCAATGGAGCTTGAAACCTTCTTATCAAGTTTCTTACACTAGGAGCCTGCAAATTCATGGAGGTCTGAGTAAATTCATGGCCAAAGAAGCTCTGAAACCACAGGCCATAGCTGGAGATTTCAGTAAAATCGTCGACAAAGAAGCCATGAGACCTTCAAACGACGCCATTAAATGGTCTGGAAAAGTCCCTCATGTTTTGACAGTTGCAGGGTCCGATTCTGGTGCAGGAGCTGGGATTCAAGCTGATATCAAGGCCAGTGGAGCTCTTGGGGTTTACTGTTCTTCAGTGATAACTGCAGTTACTGCTCAGAACACAGTTGGAGTTCAGGTTCGTTAATCTCTCTCTTTCTATCTCTTTATTTTTTATTTTTAGTTTTATGACAGTGTTTTTCTCTGCATATATGTATATGTGGGTTTTTGGATTTTTATAAAGAAGGTTATCTTTTTTGTGTTTGCAAAGTTGTTTCTACGTGTAATTTATCCTTTTTTATGAATGAGATGTATACGGTTTGAAGAACCCAATTTTGATGATTATTTTCATTGGTATACTTTTTTTTTTTTTTTTTTTTGAGTTCCTTTTTGGCTAATAATATTTTGTAGAGAACTTCTTTATCATTTTATTATATAGTGTCTTTCGGTGTTTTTGTTTTCTGTTGAGGTGATTAGCTTAGTCCTAATCACTTTCAAAGCTTTTAAGTTTTGATTAATGAGATGTATAAGTCAGAAAATACCTTGTCTTCAAGTGGAATCCCAATTTTGACATTTGTTTTTTGTTCTTAAGTATTTTAGTTTGTTATTGTTAATTTTGATATTTGAAAATTATTGGGCTCTAACTAATCTAAAAATTTATTTTTAATATACCATATATCATATATGGGAAATTAGTTGAGTATTTTTCTCCATTTTGTGATGAGATTTCACTATGCTTCATAATCCCAAATGCCAAATTTTGTAAATGGGATGGGTTACTAATTTTTTCCGAAAATGGGATTTTCTGGTATTTTAAAATCCCCATTTTGAGATTTAGATTTTCTTTCCCTTGGATTTTCGGGTTGAGCCGAGAAGAATAGTGTTTTCATTGCCTAGCCACTAATAAACTTAACTCTTGGGGTTTTTTGGTTTATTTATATAGTAAATCGAAACATGACTTCTTGTGTCAATCTTCACTTTTATTTTCATTTTACATTTACAAATCCTATTTTAGATATTTGCAAATAATTTTCTGCTTTTGAGTATTACCTGAGGTTGTAGAGGTGCGCATAGGTGGAATTGTGTATTTTTCTTTTCTTTTCTCTTTTCTTTCTTATCTTTTGCTTTCTTATGTAGGGTATCCATCCAGTGCCAGAGGAATTTGTTGCAGAGCAATTAAAGTCGGTACTCTCAGACATGCAGGTTGATGTGGTGAGCAGTCGACGAGATCCTATTGTCTTTTTATTTTATGTTTTTTGTGTTACTCGTCTATTTGTTATTTTCTTTTCTTGGACACATGTTGAACTCTCTTTATAATGTTCCCATGTTAGTGAAGCAATAATGATTAGTGATAATCGTAAAGACTATTGTGGACATGCATAAATTTAGAATGTAAAATATGGGGGTTAACCCAAGAATAATTTGATTAATGTTGCAAAACTCAAAAAGGATTTTATAATTCATGATAGGGATGTGACAAAAGCTTTCCGCTGGCTTCCAGCCCAACACAACCCTTCTCCTTCCTTATCCGGGCCTAGGACTGGTAATGGCAGAGTTTCCGCAAACCAGACCAATTCAATAAAAATCAGATATTGAGAAAAACAAAATTGTTAATGTAATTCATGAATCCTTTTTATAAATTTTATGGTTTTGATTTCTTTTCATCAGTTAAACCTATTTGATGATCGATCAAACCATTGGTGACCGGTTGGGTTCTGAAAACGTTGATCTAACTTTCACTCAAACCATATATTCCTATTTTTTTACTTCGTCAGGGACTCCAAATAGACAATCTTACCTATTAAGGCAACTGATTTATTACTCATTCTGACGTCCTCATTAGCATGGTGGCCTTTGCACTATCCCAGAGCACTGTGATTTATTCCTAGTGATTATCTACTCCTTTGCACATTAGAAACCACCATTTAACAGTCTACTGATGCTAACTTCCAAATAAAAAACATTTAGCAAATGTTAATTATTACATTGATAATCAGATTCAAAAAATTGTTGCATTGATAATCAGATGTGACGAAGAATAACGATTGATGTGTATACTGCAGAATTGGACCTTGAACTTTGACTAGCATATAAATGTTTTTAACAATATAGAGAGCTTGTATATGTGTCGACTGTTTCTCTTTTCTTTGATAAGGGAAGTTTTTACTAGCAAATATATTTTTAAGAGATGATTTTAGTAGAAAAGGACTGACTTTAGTTCTTTGGAGGATGCTCAGGTGAAGACTGGAATGCTCCCTTCTACAGGTGTAATCAAAGTTTTATGCCATAAACTTAAGCAGTTCCCCATTCGCGGTATGTGCTGATTACATGAATTACTAATTACAATCACTTGCTGTAACATTACAGTGTTTTTTAACCATGATCTGGTTTGTATTCTCAAAGGCAGCTTTAGTGGTTGATCCTGTCTTGGTGGCAACGAGTGGAGATGTTCTCTCTGGTCCTTCTACCCTTGATGCATTTCGGTAAGTTAATATTTGTTCCTTATGTTTTTCGTTATAAGTTTTAATTCTTCATGGGATGGACGTTGTAATTTTTTTACGTAGTAGTGTCTTCATTTTTGATAGTCAGCGACAATAAATAGACTTGAACTTTCTTCTTCCCTCAAGTCCTCTCCAACTATGCAGCATGCATACATGCGCATCCATTAGCAACTTCCCTAGCATATGTAGCCTGTGCTCCACAAAATATGATTTTAGCACTTTTCAAGAGTTTAACATTGAACTGATACTTCAGCCTTGGTTTGCATAGAGTAATTCCATCTATGTCTTGAAAAGAATCTCAAGGTGGAATAATAGAAAAATCTTGGTCCGGATGATATAGGAGCTGGACTCTAATCATCATAAGAACTTGATGGATGTTGGCCAATTTAAAAACTAGCTCGACCTGACTTATCATCTCACTAGAAATCAGTGGAGCAAAGTTAAGTAACAACAAGAAGATTTGCAGTATATTTAAAATTGATCATCCCAGAGTACAGTTACTCTCCACTATCGCTCGTTGAGTAGGGATTGTGCATTTCACAGCCATGTATCATAGAGTATTCACAGGTTGTGTATTATATACTTTCCCATACCCATTTTTCTAAGTCTATGCATCTACAAAGTTTAGTTATTATGTGACAGTTGGCAACAAGAGTTTAGTATGTGATATTAAATGTTATAGGCACTAAAGCAGTCTCCTCGACCATGAGCCCCTCAAGTGTAGCAACAATATTAGGAAAAATTGGCTTCTATAATATCGTAATTGTTATTAATCTGCTGATTATTCAGTTTTACATGCTCCACTATAACCATTGATGGGTTTGGTGATTCAGCTTTTGTTCCATTTATATATTATCCATGATCCCCATGTAAATTTTAACACGTAGAAGTAGAAAGACCACAAAGCATAATATATGACTCCTTTCATTTTGTGTAATTTGAAACATGCGCATGTATGTGCATTCTCTAATTTCTTGGAAAGGCCTCACGATTAAGCCTGAGTTACTGTTGTCCTTTCTTGAAGCCTAAGGGGGTTAACTCTGAAGACATCTAAACCAAGAGGCATAAATAATATTCAGGACTATTTGAACAAAAATGCTGCTTAATGACCTCCCCTAGTTTAACTATTTTGCTTTGACCAACCATTTTTTCTGTCCAGAAAAAGTTGCTCAAGATTAAGACTACCAAATTATGCTCGTTCATGTAAAAACCACACACCAATTAAATTATTATGAAATCTTCATATCTGGGGAAAATATAAAGACCATCAAACTTTTTTGGTATGATTTTATGAAGGGAAATTTATCAGATTACCCACGAGGGACGAACAATTCAACACCTTACCCGTATATTTAATTTAATTTCGAGATACCCTTAAGAAAATGTATGATCTTGACTTGGAATAGTTGTAAATGCGTAGAATCTTAAATAGTTCATCTATTATTGGTATTTTGATAATTTCCCTTTTTTGAATGAGTTCAACGGCATGCAGCATCTTCTTGGTAACTGTCTCTAGTGATGATGTTATGGAAGCTTACAGGAGGGACATTGAATTCTTGTGTTACTTTTCGTTCTTGTATGTGTGGATGGCCTCTAAGATCACCTTATTTCATATGTGCTTCCAGAGAGGAGCTTTTTCCAATGGCGGATATTGTGACTCCCAATGTGAGAGAGGCTTCAGTTTTACTTGGTGGTTTTGATATAAAGACGATAACTGATATGTGTTCTGCAGCAAAATCACTATATAGTCTCGGCCCCCGGTTAGTGTCTCTATTGTTGTTAGAACGCTTAATTAATTATTGCCTCCATAGTTCATTGCTCTTCTATCCTTCTCAACTGAAAAGTGTATTCTTATTTGTTGCAGAAATGTACTGGTGAAGGGTGGGGACCTCCCAGAATCATCTGATGCTGTTGATATATTTTTTGATGGTCTGTTGGCAACTTGGCATATTCACTGGTTTTGCTTTAAAAACAAAAGGTCCTATAAAAAAGAGTGTATTCATTGTTTTGAAAGTATACCCTCTCAAACAATCATTTCTTTGATAAATGCACAGATGTGCAATCATCATCTTGCCCATAATTCTGTTTACCTCCTCTCATATCAACTTTCATTAGTCATAGGCATTGGTTGGATGTAAATTGGTTTTGGGATGGTTTGGGAATAATTTGTTGATTGACTCTTGTAGGAGAGCATTGCCATGAGCTGCGTGGTGTTCGTGTCAGGACTCACAATACCCATGGAACTGGTTGCACTTTGGCATCATGCATAGCTGCAGAGTTAGCAAAAGGTTCTCCTATGCTGGGAGCTATTCAGGTGAACTCTTAGTTCATGATCATTTAAGTTTTTTTTTTTCGTTTACCAACTAAACTGTATTTTATTTATTTGATATTTTATTTGTTTTTGTTTTTCACAGAATTTCTTTTCGTTCATTACGTTTGATGGTTTGCCATTTCATACTAGTTGATATTCAGGATGTTCAGCAATCATAAACCTGAAAAGATAAAGAGTTTTCTTGATGGAGGGTGGGTTACCTTCTGGTGCTTTGTTTTCAAAAGATGGAACTAATTGTGGGCTTGTAGCAAAGAACATACCTAGTTGTTATGTGTCATTCTGTGTTTATTCTAAGGGCATGTTGCCTTGTTTAAAAGGGAGAAGAAATCATCCGTTCCATCTGTTTTTACTTGATGCTCCACTAATTTGCTTCTTTTGTGTTATTCTCATGTAATTGAATCAAATTGGTTTGCTTGGCATAGTTTTGGTTTCTCCGTATCCTTTACTTGTCCTTCTAGGTTCCCTGACAAAGAAGGTGGGTGAAACCAGGTGGCATTCCTCTGAACCACAACCAGTTGATCGAGCCTTTTCTATTTTTATTAAAAATCGTTTTGGTTATTGTGTAAATTTCTGCTCAAATATACTGGACTCCAGGATTATTATGAGAAACATATCAAATAAATTAAGAGCAGTCTGCGCTGGCACCAAGCTGGTCTGACCATGCTAACAATGGTGATAATCTTTTTTCTGTCCATTTTTAATAGCATTGTATTTCATTAAGCCTGCAAGCTTCCAGTGGATATTGAAGGAGATTCATTATCTTTTTCAAAATAAGCCAGTGACTTTCCAGCACATGCCAACATGGGAATTGAATGGCAGGCAGGACCCCTTTTTGGGACTGCCCTCCCAGTTGATGTCTCAGTTTGTCTGCTTCTATGTGAAGGAACTTGATGTAGCAGTTTTTCCTTACAGATAATGTATTCGTACACCAGTGACTAAAAGGGGGTTACATCAAGTCGCATTGAAGAAAACTGAGGGGACAGAAGAGAGAACACATACTTTGGGGGCATAGAAAGCACCCCCGATCAAAAAGGGATTTCCTGAACTCCCACATTGTTGATTTAGTTTGTCTTATCATTGGCTTCGGGAAGGATTAGGAAATCTATTCCCATTCCCATTCCCTATATAGGATTAGGAATGATATCCCTTTCCCTTGGGAAATAGGAATGAGATTCCCATCTCATGATTTTTCGTCCTTATTCTTGTGAACTACCCTTCCACTTGTCCATTCACTGTCCAATTGGCTCAATTAATGTATTTTCACTTTTTTCAAGTGTTGGGTGTGTTTCTTCTAGCATAAACGTGTGCCTGATAATTGGGTTCTTGATTATTGGCAACAATTTAAGCAAGGTACCTGAAGATAAAATTTCCTAGCCACAAGGATATATGAGTAAAGCTCTGTAGTCAGTAGTCATAAATTTTTTTCCTGATTTTTTGGCTTAATATTATTTGTCTGTTCTAACCAAGAGAAGTGTTCATAAATTTGACCGGTCATGGTATTTGCACAGGCGGCTAAGTGCTTTGTTGAGGAAGCTCTTGAACAGAGTAAGGATTTAGCCATTGGGAATGGTCCACAAGGCCCTTTTGATCACTTTTTCAAGCTCAGGAATCACTATGCTCGTCCATGTGGGACAAGGTTCAAGCCAAGGGATCTATTCTTGTATGCAGTTACAGATTCAGGAATGAATAAAAAGTGGGGGCGGTCCATTTCTGATGCTGTCAAAGCTGCTATAGAAGGAGGTGCCACCATCATTCAGTTGAGGTTAGTCATTGCAGGCATTTCTCTCTCTCCCCCTGTGTACACACACACTCGTGATTCTGGGGAAAGTTAAAGAGATAAAAAGTGTTCATAATGTCCTCAAGATCAGGCACCCAATGACTAACCTCATTCATTGACTCTTAAGTAACCTTACATTTGAGAAAACAAGCACAACGCTCCAGCCTTGTCATATATACTTTTGCATGTCAAATGTTCAAAGCGCCCACTGCTTCAAACAATGTGTGCCTCTGCACTGTTATCATGCTGCATGGATGCGCATACGCCATGTATTCATATGCTGTATGTGTGCAAATAATTCAACTGTCTTTTCATATTCTGATCTCCTTTGTCCACATGCTCCAAAAATATTACAATTATGTGTTCCTAAGATGACTATTGTTAACCGCCATTATCAATCTGATCAATTTTTGCATGAATTTTATGAGAGTTTATGCTAATGTATTGAAGATATCATAGGGCTTGTATACAATGCTACCGCTTGGTATCCTTGAGTACCACGTTTCCGCAACCATTTGATATCGACAAGGGAGAGTTGGATGACTGTAGTTACTCCGCTTGAAAAATTCATAAATAAGTATGACAAACTTTTGAGCCGAGTAATAAGACACCCCAACCATCCGTTTGTGACATCGGATTGGTTGGGGAGGTGCCAGCAAGCTGTATGAAAACCAAGTGTTAGAATGGAGTACTTTCGCATTTGCTTGTGCCCATTATTTTCCACTGGGAACTGAGCTTTTGACTCGGCAATCGACTAAGCCACACATTAACCTCGTGAATGCTGCATTAGCATGCAACATTTTGGGGAGTGAAGATTTTTCCATGAGTGAATCAGTTAAGACTCAGCCTAACTTTGATTCACTACATGTTTTTGCAAAGCCAACTTCGTAGAGACTTTTGACACAATGACTGATTTCGAAATCAAATCGCTTATTTAACATATATGCCACCCATCATCATTTTGATCATACTGTGATTGTCATTTGCAGGGAAAAGAACATTGAGACAAAGGTGTTTGTAGAGGCAGCTGAAGCCTCTTTGGAAATTTGTCGGTCTTATGGGGTTCCCCTACTTATAAACGATCGTGTAGATGTGGCATTGGCATGCGAAACCGATGGTGTACATGTGGGTCAATCAGACATGCCTGTCAGGACTGTACGCCAACTTCTTGGCCCTAACAAAATTATCGGGGTCTCTTGTAAAACCCCCGAACAAGCCCATCAAGCCTGGTTGGATGGAGCCAACTACATAGGGTGTGGAGGTGTGTTCCCTACTAATACGAAGAAAAATAATCCCACTATTGGTCTGGATGGCCTGAAAAACATATTTCAAAGCTCTCTATTGCCTGGGGTAGCCATTGGTGGAATCGGGGTGGAAAACGCACATATGATCGTGGAAATGGGGCTCCCTAATTTAAAGGGTGTCGCTGTTGTGTCTGCCCTCTTTGATAGGCTGGATATATCAAGTGAGACCCGACGACTACTCGGAGTGTTGGAGACGACAAGAATCCCAGAGGAGAAGAGGTTGGAGGCTTCTGAGTAATGTTTTGCTGGTTTAGGTAGTTCATAGAAGCATTGCTGTGTTATTTTGTTCTGGAATAAATTGGGAGATAGAGAGAGATCTGATGGGCTCTGCTGGTTATTTATATTGAATGCAATGTGTGGGGTACCCATGCGGCCTTCACTAGTAATTTTACACCCAACCTCTGTTCATTGAGAAGCCACAACCCCTGTAGCAAGTCCCTCAACTCCGGCTAATTAGCATACACATTCCACTAAGGACCTGAAAATGTGAGGACCACATTTCCCCTATGGTCTCTAATCAAGCCTCCTACCCATGTTAGCATGGATTACCCATCAAACTGCCATCAAGGTTGAGCATCCTTGAGGGGAGCAACCACACTGGTCTATGATGGTTTACTCCCATATTCACAGCAATATTAGGATCCACAATAGGGAAATCATCACAAATATACTTTAATTTTCGTTTATTTAGAAAAAAAAAAGACCCAACTTGTATAAATTTTGTTCACACTTTTTTTTTTTTTTTTTTCAATTTTGGTCGTTTTGTTATCAAAATAACTTTCACGATAGTCATATTACCATAATAATTTACCATAATAATTTGGATTAATATTACGGTACTTTAAATACCGTAAATCTTAAACCGTATTATATGGCATTTTTAATTATGATACTTTAAATACGGTAAAACTTAAGTCAGAGTACACGGTATTTTAACTTCCGTATAATTTTCAACAGCAGCTAACTCAAAAACCACAACATAGCTCATTGATTTCCATGGGTCCTTGGCCCAACAATCCTTTGAAATTGCAGCTCTGATATCCACCAAATTGAAAGGTGGGGGAGCTGCAGGGTCGAATTTCTCCCCTTCTATCTCTCTCATCAAAAGAAACAACCTTCACTCTCAATTTCCAGTCCCCTAAACCACCCCTTCCTCCAGAAACAATCCTGCAAACCGTTGAATCGAGATATGCTCTTTTTGCAGAGAAACCCAAAGAAAGAGAGTGTCTGAGCCTTGAGGTAAGCTTAGGGAAAGGAGAGACCCTTGGAAGTGGCCTCAAACCTGAGAGAAACCAAGAAGGGCACAAAAACAAAATCAAGAAAACCCAGATAAAAAAAATGATGTGGGTTTTAATGGGTTTAGAGAGAGAAACGATAAAATATTAAATGGTTGGGTTTATTGTAAAAAAAAAGAAGTGGGTTTTAATGGGTTTAGAGAAAGACGATAAAATAGTAAATGGTTGGGTTTATTGTAAAAGGATAAACTGGGTGTTGCAGAGAAGTAAAAAGAAAGCCTCTTTCTCTCTCTAGCTGTAGTTATACATTAGGTAAAATGTCATATAATATGTTCTAGGCTTTACGGTATGTAAAGAACCGTAAGGTAAAATGTCATATAATATGTTTTAGGTTTTACGGTATTTAAAGAACCGTAATTTAAAATATCTTATAATATAGTTTAGGATTTATGGTATTTAAAGTACCGTAATATTATTCATATTATTACGGTAATAAGACTATCGTGAAGGTTATTTTAATCACAAAATGATCAAAATTGTAGGAAAATGGTGTGGACGAGGTTTATGAAAGTTTGATTTTTTTTTTCTTCTAAATAGATAGAAAATTAAGGTATATTTGTAATAATTTCCCTTCACAATAATATCAACTTTAGAAATCCCAAAACATTCTTTACTCAATGAAACCCAACTAAACATAGTGTCCAAAATCTTATTCTTGATAGCCTCCTCACACAATAATTGCCCTTCAAATATCCTTCTATTTCGATCTTTTCCATAACTTTCACAAATAGTTGCTCTAAAAATTTTCCAAATTATTTTCCCCATATTTGTAAGATATGGAATAGATGGTTGATAATATCATAATGTCTCCCGGGCAGGGTCATGCATAATCCCATAGTGCCGAAGGCCCACATCCAAATTTGTTGAGCAAAAGGGCCTCACAAAAAAATATAATCCCAATGCTCCTCATCTCTCTTACATGTCATACAAATACTAACCAGTGCACATTCTTCCTTAATTGATCTATTGTGAACTTTTTCCAGGCTCAACACCCATATAAAAGCCCTTATTTTACGGGGACTCGGCCATTTTCAGATCTTTCCTGAAGTATGCCCATCTAGTTCCATCAGTGCACATTCTTCCGTAATTGATCTATTGTGAACTCTTTCCAGGCTCAACACCCATATAAAATCCTTTATTTTATGGGGACTCGGCCATTTTCAGATCTGTCCTGAAGTATGCCCATCTAGTTCCATCATTAAATAGTAGAAAGTTTACAGATTTTATGTTTACAAATTGAGAATACTCTTGCTTTACGTTCTGATACAACCCCATCTTCCACATGTGAGGAGATGTAACTCACCAAAAGATCACACTGTAATAAAGTAAATTGGTCTATGATCGAGTCCAACACTCTATTGTAAGTGCATGTGATATTTTATTGTAAGTGCATGTCATATTCCATGGTGTTTCATGGCTAGATCCAGAGACCATATCCCCCACCTTAACGATCTCATTTCTAGAAATCCTATAGAGCTCTGGATATTGAAACTTCAGTGCTACATCACCCATCCATTTGTGATTCCCAAACAAGGTTTTATCACATTTCCCTACCATCCATCTAGAGTTCCTTGGAAACAATTGTTTGCAATGTCTAATCCAATTCCAAATATGAGAGACTTCCCTACCCTGTCTTGCATCCTTTTAAACAAGATATCTCTCTATCCACACCATATTTAGCACATAAAACCTCCCTCCATAGGTGCTCTCTCCTTGTGTACTTCGCCGCCACCTTTTGGCAAAGAGGGCTCTATTCATATGTTTCAAACTCCTAACTCCCAAACCCTCCGCCTTTTATTGGCACAAATACTTTATCCTAGCTAAGAAAATGACATTTCCTATTGCTTTCATAGCCTCCTCGAAGGAAATTTTCATCAGCTGCTCAAGTTGCCTCCCCATAGCCTTATATGAGATTAATAACTGATAAATTGGTGAATTGGCAAGGGTGACTTTATCAACGTAACCCGTCCCCCTAATGATAAGATTTTTGCCTTTGATAAGTCTTACTGTTAAATTGATGTAAAACTGGATCCCAAACAGATCTTGGCAGTCCGGTGTCTGAGATTGGCATACCTAAATATTTAATCGGAAAAACATCTACTTTGCAACTAATAATACATTAAATCTTGCAATCTGACTATGTGAACAAGATATTTTTACACATTTATATTCAAACCCATCGCCACTTCACAACACTTCATAAATATTTTTAAAATGAAAACTTGGCTAGCATCTGTATCATAAAATATTAATGTATCATTTGCATATCATAAGCTAGAGATTTTAGGAACCTCGTTAGCGACTAAAAAGCCATTGATGAGACTATCAGCTTCTACCCTGTGAAGCATAACATTGAAAGAAAGATTCTACCATAATAGTAAACAAGATAGGGGATAAAGGATCATCTTGCCTATACTTCTGATTGTTTTGAAAAAACTCATTAACAAGGATAGAAAGTGAGCACTAGAAAGGCACTCATTAATCCATTTCTTCTATTTTTGCCCAAATCCTATAACTCTCATCATCTCTTGTAAGACATTCTAGTCCACTCAATCATTTGTCATTGTTTAGGGTTGGGAACCAAAAAGAAAAAACGCATTTTGCTAATTTGACCCAACTTGCACAAGTTGGATAACTCATGCCATTTGGTTGGGGCCTCTAAGAATAGGCCCCTATTCAAGATTCCCAATCTTGAGTATAGACAATTAAGGCCTTTTGTATGATATTTTTGAAAAAGTTTCTAAGCGAAATGAAATTTAAAAGTAGATGCTCTCGTATTAATGAGATGCTTTGACCCCCCAAACGATTTTATAAGTATAATATTTTAGCTAATAGCTACATACAATTGTTTGAAGCGACATTGTGCACAATGTTCGTAAAACCGGGCGATCTAACTGCTAACCACTTGGTTAGATCACTAGCCGGTTCTAATTTTGGGCGGTTTTGGTGATCAACCGGTATTTTAAAAAAAATTCAAAAATATATATATGAATTCTAAAAAATAAGGAATTTGTTTGTAATACATTTTTTTAATATTCTTTAAATTATGGTAAAGATTAAAACTTGTTTTGGTAATTAATACTCACTTTTATATTTTTCCCATCTTTTTTCAGAAAATTTTAAAAATACCCCTGGGCCCAAATAGAATGTATTTTGTATTTCATTAAAATCTATTTTTTTCATTAATTTTCAACTTCATTTGAATGTATTTTGTTTTAATTATTCTTTTTATGTTTTTTATATTTTAGTAGATTCTTTTTGCATCTGTTTTTATTGTTTTTAACACTTTTATGAACACCCGTGACTTGTCCGGTTAGAGTGGTTGAATCGGCTGGTTAACCGATTAAGCCGGTTAAACCGCTTCCGAGCCCATATCCTATTAATCGTTCCGGTTCGATTTTGCGAACACTGATTGTGCACCATTCAACTATGATTTATTGAATACATTGAACCACTCGTGCATTGTAAACACCAAACCAGCAGGGCACCCACATTCCCTTCATAATTGCTGCAAATATCAACCATACCAATGTGGATTTCCCCGGTTGATCTCCACCGTCCATCAATAGAGTGAATAACCTTGTGTACCATGACCCTAACCATACTTCTCTTGTCAAAATGCCCAAACAATCCCTTCAGTTGAAGTGAAAAATTTATCACCTCCTCAAGATCTTACTATCCAAGCAACCACCATGGCAAGCGAAGGTTGTGACCTAGTCAAAAGAACAGAGGGGAATTGTGATAGCATGCTTCTGTTGGAGCTTACTGTATATGAACTCCATCAGGCAAAAGAGCTACTTGGGATTATTTTATTTTATTCTGGCGGTTAAGTTATTATTTTTTAATTGAAATTTGAGTTCCTCAATACTTAGATCTTATCCCTCTAAAATTTGAACGGTCCTCGTTTAATCTTGTGAGACTGAAAATTTTCAAGCACAGAGAATGTATGATTTTGAAAATTTTTATGTTTAATTTTTGAAGTTGGTCCTAGATTATAGTGGGGTCTTGGAGCTTCATTTTTATGGGAGGGATCAAATGGAGATTATGCTTCCGCCGGAGCGGCAAACATTTAGCACTACAAAACTTATTCTAATTAATTTAATAAATTATTCGAGACACATAAGAACAAAGTTGGGGATGTAGCTCACATGGTAGAGCGCTCGCTTTGCATGCGAGAGGTACGGGGTTCGATACCCCGCATCTCCATGAAATTCATATTTTGTTCTTTCGTTTCTTTCGTTTGTTTCACAAAAATTCATATTTTCTTTTTTCGTTTCTTTCATTTGTTCCACGAAAATTCATATTTTCTTTTTTCGTTTCTTTCGTTTGTTCCACGAAAATTCATATTTTCTTTTTTCGTTTCTTCCACGAAAATTCATATTTTCTTTTTTCGTTTCTTCCACGAAAATTCATATTTTCTTTTTTCATTTGTTCCACGAAAATTCGTATTTTCTTTTTTCGTTTGTTCCACGAAAATTCATATTTTCTTTTTTCGTTTCTTCCACGAAAATTCATATTTTCTTTTTTTGTTTGTTCCACGAAAATTCATATTTTCTTGTTTCGTTTCTTTCGATTGTTCCACGAAAATTCATATTTTCTTTTTTTCGTTTCTTGGGAATGGACGTCGATAACATATGACGTACACGACGAGGACACTTTACCTTTGGACTGTACGGGAGAATCTGTTGCACCACAGATTTTTTGAACGATCATGAAATATAATTTACATGTAAGAGAAATACTAGAAAAGACAAAAGATTCTACACTCTCACGTTAGTACAATATGTGAAACTCAATCCATGACTATTTTCTAGGCCACTCAAATTTGATGATAACAAGAATTTTAACCTAGCAACCAACTGAAAAAAAAAGAAAAAAAAAAAAAAAAAAAAAGGCCATTCGTATGTCCATAAACAAAATAGTGAAAAGTTTATATAGAGTCAATGCTCTAAACCATCAAAATTAGGGCGCACCTCAAAATTTTCACTAAAAGAGGTTGTTTTGATGACTAAAATGTCCTCAAATTGATCATCTTGACATCATGATGTATCCACATGAGAAAAAATGGATTTCAAGTTTTAGAAATAATGCATCTTGTAGCGCATTTTTTGACCGTCAATTTTCAAGATTTTCAAGTTTTTATAGATCTTCTCGGTCTAAGCTATTTTTGAATTTAAATTTTATAATTAAAGATGAAAATATATTTTTTGTCACAACGAATTCTAGTATTGAAACCATATTTCTCGATAGTATTTGAAGGTGCGCTTTACTCTGACTGCTTAGAACCTTGGCTCTATACAAACCGCACCCAACAAAATAACACCCCAAGATTGAATAAATACCTTTAAATCTTTGATATGTAATTAATAATTCAATTTCTTTTTCTCTTTTTTTTTTGAAATAGTCATTTGAGAATTGTTAGGTGGATCTCAAAATTTTGTTTAAAAAAACTCCTAGTAGATAGCTCTTTTACCTCAGGGATCAACTGTACAGTTGTACTCTCCAGAGAGTATAATATAGAAGCTTGAAAAAAATAAAACCTTGAGGGGAGACTCACCTTAGCCAAAAAAAATATTATGAAAAAGTATACAATAAGATCTTACCTTTGGTACAAGATGATCACAATCAATCTTGGCTATTAAATATGAAATTGGATGGTTGCATTTATTCCATTGATCAAACTCAAACTCCAAAAGAAATTTTCTATTGACCAAATTCAAACTTCAAAAGAAATTTTTTCGAACTTTATGATAGACCCAAGCTATCAGATTTCACATTTAATCGTTACAAGTAATTGTGACCTCTTTGTTTTAAAGGTAAATGGTCTCATTGTATACAATCCCAAAAATTAAATGCTCTGTCCGGTATATGCTCCTTGTTTTAGAGCCCAAATTTTAGGGATGTAATCTCACAGGGAGTACCTCAAAATGAAAAAATTCATAACCAGAGATGGGCTCGTAAATAATATTTGATGGAACCCTTAAAATTGAATAAATCCCATCCAATTTTGGATTATCAAATCAAAATGTTTACAACCTCAAAATCCAATTCATATCAGCAAATACGCTCAAGTAGATTATCAAATCAAGATGTTTACAACCTCAAAATCTAATTTATGCCAGCAAATACTCTCAAGTGCCTCTTAAGTGGATCCCAAAATATTATATGAGAAAATTGTCTTAAATGGATCTTTCACCCAAGGGAGTAACCTACAGTTTGCTCCCATGGGAGCACGCTACATGGGATTTGAATTATACATCGAAAAAAGTTCACGTTTTTTGAATTATCTCTAGGAGCTGGTTGCAGTTTTGCACCACTCATCTTCAAACCATATGAAAACAGGCATGCCAAAGAAACTCAGAAAGAGAGAGAGAGAGAATAGAATCATTTCACCAAATCAACAAAGCCCATTAGACCAATAGAGAGAGAGAGAGAGAATCCTTTCACCTAATCACCAAGGCCCATTAGAGAGACAGAGAAAGAGGGAGAGAGAATTGACACCGCCATTTTCCATGGCCTCAACTGCTGCAATTTCTCTCAGAACTCTCATCCAAATTCGGAAAACTCGAAGACCAACAATTCGAAGGCCATTAGCGATCGCAGCTGCCCAACCAAACATTGATGAAGAAACAAATGCAAAGACGGCGAAGAAGAAGAACAGGAATCCTGGTATGGATACAAGAATTCATTGGGATAGTCCTGATGAGGGATGGATTGGTGGGAAATCTCGGCGTATCGAAGAAAAGCAGGAGAGTTTTAGTGAGAAGTTCTCTGACCTCATCGACCGCACTGATTCGCACTACCAGTGAGTTTGTGTTCAATTCTTTGATAAACAATATCTCTCTAAACAACCCCCTAAACCAATTTAATAAGAATACTCCAACAAAATATCCCAGGATTATGTAAGTTACCATAATAACTCTCTCTTCTGTAACTACTGTGATTTACTTGGTCTACTAAAATCACACCTCTCTCTCTCCCTCTACCCCCAAACATCCATCAATCTAATATGAAAATTTCTAGACCATTACAATAAAATTCACATAAAGTTTTCAAGACCATTAGAAAAATTCAATATAAAAGTACTGAAAGAAAACTCTCACCATTAGATCATTGTTAGAGATGTGTATTGTGAAAAAAATACGTGTGACCTGTGTTGCAAAAACATATATATGTATGCCGGTATCTAATATACTCACAAGTGTCAAAAATGCAAACATCAAAATTGATTTTTTTAGAGTCAATTGTCTGTCCTTTAGATAAAAATAGAATTGTAATTTTAGATAATATTAACATAATTTAGTGAGAAAAGATATGGTGAATTATAGTTCGATGGAAAATATGATCCTGGATAAAGTGGAATGACAAACATGATTCATATAGCTAATCTCAAATAGTTAAGATAAAGCTCTGATGATAATGATTATTAACATACTTTTATAATGTTCTTTTCACCATAAAGATTAACGAGTGTTTAAATTTCTAAAGTATCAGACAAAGGTGTGGTGTCCTTAATTGAAACAATAAATGTGCAGGTCTACATTACAGTATCTAACAACCCTACCCTGATTAACCTGATTTCCCCAAACCTCTCTTTAACCGCTCTGAACCTCCCTACAGGTTCCTAGGCATTCCACCTGAAGCCGACCAAGAAGAGATCAAAGCCGCATTCCGCCGCCTCTCCAAAGAGTACCATCCGGACACGACTTCTCTCCCTCTAAAATCCGCCTCCGACAAATTCATGCGCCTCAGAGAAGCCTACAATGTTCTTAGTAATGAAGAGAGCCGGCGATTCTATGACTGGGGCCTTGCCCAAGAATCAGCGAGTCGAAGAGCTGAGAAACTCAAACTGAAACTCGAAGACCCATATGAACAAGATGTGGAGAATTTTGAGTCAGTACCAGACATGGTTGATCGGCTTGGAGGAAAGAACATAAAGTTAAGTGACCAGGCCATGACTGCTCTTACCATTGATATTGCCATCATAATTTTCTCCATTTGTTGTATTATTTATGTGGCTTTCTTTAAAGAGCCTTACTAGGGATAAATAATGGGTTTGTAATATGTGCAGGTGTTTGTTCAAACAACAAAATAAAGGACAAGGTTTATACGAGTCCCCCTGACTCATCTATTTAAAGGAGTCCCTATTTAAATTCATCATCTATTTAAAATTCATCTTAGAGATGGATTTCAGATCCAAAAATTTAGGGGTCGACAATCCCCACTTTGGTGTATATTTAATAGAAAAGATTACACATATATCGGTTATTTCAGCGTTATTATAACTACTTTACCCATTTTATATCTCTCATTACAACAGTTTGTCAATATTTTTAAAAATGACCAAATCTCCCTTTTCAGATTTTCAAGATCCGAATTTTATTTTTGCATGAAATAAAATTTTTGGATTTTCAAAATTTGAAAATTACAAAAATAAGGCAAATTAAGATCCAAAAATAGCGTAATTTTTTACTTTGAAGGTCAATTTTTTTTTTTTGGTCCTAAAGATCCGAAAATAGGGTAATTTAAGACCTTGAAGTTTGATTTTTTTTAATTTTTTATTTTATTTTATTTTATTTATCTCGGATCCTGAGATCCAAAACACATCAATTTTAGAAAAAAAAATTTAGAGCTCCTAAGAATGGGTATGCATGTAATATCCAATTTTTTTAATGTAATAAGTGAAAAATTTAGGCAAAATATTAATTAAGCTTAAAATAAAAGATATATATGTATTTTTTCCTCTTTAATATAAAGGAAAAATACTTTTTAAAAATAGTTTTTCCTAATAGTTATCGACTTATTAGTCGACCCAAATTATTCATTGATGTGAGTTAGAAGCTACATCTAAAATATCGTCTTCACCATTTATAATTACTCAAAATTGTCGAGTATGGTGGGCAATGTCATTATTCTATGAGAATCTGAGTATGCTAATCAAATTGGTGGGCCGAGCTATAACAGAATTTAGAAGCTTTAAAATGTTTAAGTCTTAGCAACTTCGAATGAACCTGAAAACACTAGTTTTATAGCAATTTTTTAATATTATTTATATTCCTTTAGGTCCGAGTCCTTAGGTGGTTGCTAGTCTGGGTTCGATGGTTTTCATGTCAAATCATCAATTTTTGAAACCCTAATCTAAAGATTTAAAAAAACTTTATCCATGGTTAACTACAAATCGAGCCTTTTTTGTTTCTTGAATTAGTATTTGGGTGTGGTTTATATTAGATTGAGGTCTTAACCAATCAAAGTAAGATGCACCTTTAAATAGTGTTGGAGAATATTGTTTCAATATCTTGCAAATTTTCTTTTATCTTTAATTATAAAAATAAAAAATTAAAAAATAGTATAGATCGAGCAGATCTATGAATACTTGAAAATATTAAAACTTGACGGTCTAGATAATACAATAGTCCACTATTTCTAAGACTTGAAATTTATTTTTTCTCATGTCCATACTTATTTTTTGAGGTCAAGATGATCAAATTGAGGGTTGTTAAGCTTCGAAACATCTTTTAGTGAATTTTTTAGATGATTGTTTAGGGTTCACCCTTATAGAAACTTTTCCTTAGTATTTTCCTACTAAGGAAATGTTCCGGACCTGTAAAAATCATGAACTAACTTTATCTACTATTTTTTTTTAATTAAGACATTCTGCGCTTACTCTATATTTTTACAAAATAAAACACATGGTAATGGATGTAGCTAAGTTTAGAAACAGTATTTCCAGAAGAAAAGGTTAAGAAAATGAAAAAGGGATAAAAGTTGATATCCAAGCATATGCATCTAACCATACCAATGAAATATAAAAAGAGAATAGAGAGAGTATACAGCATTTGATACAAAAAGATGGCAATCACTTTTAATCATCTCCGCTCGTATGAATCGGTTAGTAGCGTACCTTTGACGACCAACCTCAAAGTTTGAGATAATTTTTCTCCATTTTTGAAAGGGAATCCACACAATAGCTATTCGATTTTACTTCGGGATTGTGCCCATAGTGTAGGAAAAGTAATTGTCAAATTTTATGTGAGAACGATGCCGGTAAAGAGATCTAGCGAGTAAACGAACTCTAACCATCCAATTTTACATCTAACAGTTTGGTAAAAGACCATTTAATAGCAAATACTTTACCGATTACGGATGAAACTCATGTTCATTTTATCGATAGACATTTTCTTCCATCGATAACAATAGTATGGACTTTATCCATTGTAGGGTTTGATGAGGAAAGGGGGAAAAAAGATTTACATATTTCAAGGGGCATACCCCAAGAATGCCAAAATTGAGCTCAAAACAACTAAACATGCAAAATGTAATCGCATTTCATAATTTGAGTCCTTCTTATCCCTATTACAGACTAACAAAACAATTAAGTAAATGTTGTGGTTAGAGGCCTTGAATATCCCAAGCCAAAAGCTTAGCAAGATCACTCAATACAATATTAGATTAACAAGAGATGTACAATTACTGTGCAGTACTTCAATTTTATTCATTTCCCAAGGAGAGAGATAGAGAAAGATGATGTATCAATTACTTAAATCATAAAAAGGAAAATTTCAAAGATAATGTGTTTAATCAGGAAAGCAAGCAAAAAGAGTTGCGAGATTTACAAGTAAATAAACATAATGGAGTGATCCAAAAAATTCATCTTTATGTATTCAGAAAGGTTTTGAAGGAAAAAGACTGCATTTTTTAGGGTCTCTTGTGCTTCATTCACTCCTACCAACTTGGTCAGCTTTGCCTTATAATTGTGCAAGTAGCCGATCTGTTTCTCAAATGATAGGGATTTCTGCAACATAACCACAAACAGACTCAGCCTAGCGTAGAACAATATAACGGTTAATTGTACATACAAAACTATAAAATTTGAGATAGTTCCTCTCTCTAAAAATTTTGAGGTAGTTTGTCTCTCTCTAAAATTTTAAATTTCAAGTTTTAAGAGAAAGAAACTGTCTTAAATACACAAAGAGTATTTTTTGTTCTTTTAAAATCCACTTTTGTACACAGAAGAGTATTATTCATCAAAACCAACAAGACTAGCTGATGTGAATTTATGTTTTGAAGGACGTATAGTTCTATCTAGCTTGTAACAGTTCAATCTGAAGGACGTATCGTTCTATTTATGAATTACCTCAAGAAAGATTTAATTGGTTTAAAAGCCACTCTATTTTGAATTGTGTTGTGGATTAAACCGCATGCTTATCTTAGTTGATAATGATGACAATGATGAAATACTACAAATAAATAATAAATACATAATTTTCTTTAATTAAAATAACAAAAGAAGAGAAAGAATGATCAATCAAATTATCATAACCTGATGCAGCTGAGGCAAAACTAACACCATGTGATAAGTCCTCGCTCTTTAGACCTTCTAAATATCCGGGGATTGTCCTCTTCAGCCCCAATAGCTCAGCTAAATGAGAAAAAAAAAAATTTAAAAATTACAAATAGTTCGTGAGAAGGTGTAACAAATTAGATATGAGTATAGTAATAACAAAGAGATGGAGAGAGACTTTTGAAATAACAATACTTTAGAGAGGCATGCACATTAATTTCCCTACATTTGAAATCAATGTAACTCCATTATTAGTCATGAACTTAGAGCTCAGTAACAATAGAGATCCAATTTCCTCGAACAATTGGAATGAATGCTAAAAAAAAAAAAAAAATACAAAGCATTATTATGCAGGTGATAAGTATAACAAATAGGAGTAGAGCCTAAAGAAAGCAAGCGAGCCTTAAGCGATGCCTTATATGTTGGTTCATATTTACTTGCCAAGAAGCTAAAATACACATACCACGATTGAAATAATTGGTATATTGTAAAAAAGGTGCATTTTGCATAGAGCCGAGGCTTTGAACAATCAAATTAGAGCCCGCCTTCAAATAGTATCGACAAATATGTTTTCAATACTCGAAAGTTTTGTGATAGCTTTAAATTATATTTTCATCTTTAGTTATAAAATTTAAAGCTTCAAAAATAGTGTAGATCAATCAGATCTATGAAAAGTTGAAAATCTTGAAAATTGACGGTCCAAATATACGTTACAAGATACACTATTTCCAACACTTGAAATCCAATTTTTTCTCATGTCCATGCATCTTGATGTCGAGATGATTAATTTGATGAAATCTTGATGTCGAGATGATTAATTTGATGAAATTTGAGCTTCAAAACAACCTCTTCTAGTAAAATTTGAATGTTTAGAGCCTAGGCTCTATATAGACTTTTCTCGTGTAAAAAAATGTCAAATTTTGCTATATTTTTATGGGTGATATAAAATTACATGTGTATCTTCCATATTATTTATGTTATTTAAAATCTATCTAATGTAATCTCTTTAAAGTCCTATATTTTTAAAAAATAAATTTACAGGCTGAAAATATTATTGGATATTCAAAATTATGTGATTATTGTAAAAAAAAAAAAAAAAAAAATGAGGCGACATAAATTTCAGATATTCAAAATCTACAAATTATGAAAAAAAAAAAAGACATTTCCATACTAAAGAAATCTTTGGATATTCAAAATCACAAATTTATAAAAAAAAAAAGGAAATTTTATGGATAAAAAAAAAATCGAGATATTAAAAATTTAAAAATTATAAAAATAAAATGCATAAGATAAAAAAATATGGGTAATTTGAAAAAAACTAGGTAGGAATATAAAAACAAACATAGTCATCCATCATATATGTGTCCAAGCGCACAAAGCAAAAACCTAAACATTATTATAATTTTATGTATATTTCCAAGCCTATATCAAAAAAAATGGAAATACATATATCTATATCGAAGCCCACCCCACAAATCAAAAGAATAAAAACATGCAAAAAAAAAAAAAAAAAATTAGTAAAAAGTGGAAGAAAATTATTAGCTATCAAATGAGTCAGCAGTCGGCCGTTTGTTATCCTTCCGGTGTGACGGTGGCCTCGGACGTCCTCGCCGCCATACGGGGGAAAGTTGGCCGGAGAGCCGGTTATTATTCCGGGGATCAACCGTAGAGTCGAGGAGGCAACTCCCATTCTTATTGTTTGGAGCTGCTGCCTAGAGTTTGAGTTGGGAGGGAGGATTCTCAGTCCTAAAAAATAGTATTGCATATCAACCCTCTATTTCTAAGATTGATTTTCACCCGTTTATAGTTCCCCAATATTCTTTAAATTTTAAATTTCATAAATAGAGTTGAAAATAATTTTCTAGGTAGTCCCACCCCCACACTTTTCAAATTATACAACTAACCCCAATGTTATTTTTACATCTACCTCCAAGCAAAAAAACGTAGTCTTTTTAAGACGGAATTACACTCTATAAATTTAAGATAGCCTCTCTCTAAAACTTGAAATTTAAAATTTTAGATAGAAAAACCATCTTAAAATTTTGAGAAAGAAAAACTATATATTAAATCTCAAGTTGTAGAGAGAAATTACCTCAAAATGTCTAGAGAGAGAAAATATCACAAATTTTACCACAAATAAATTTTTATACTGAGAAATTATCTCAATATTTTAAGAGAAAGAAATTATATCAATATTTCGAATTCTGAAGATATAAACTTTCTCAAAAAATTTAGGGAGAAACTATCTCAAATTTCAATTTTTTTCAATTTTTTAGATAGAGAAGCAAACTTTTATGGAGATAAACAAACTATCTCAAATTTTTTAGGGGGAAACTCTTCAGAATTTCAAGTTTTAGAGAGATAAACTATCTCAAAATTCTTATAGAGATAAACTTTCTCAAAATTTAAATTTTTAGAAAGAGAAAATATCTCAAACATCAAAAGTTCTGAAGAGAGAAATTTTCTCAAAATATTTAAAGAGAAACTATCTCAAATTTTAAATTTTTAAAGGTAGAAACTATCTCAAAATTTTGAGAGGGGGAAACTATATTATTTAAAGAGAGAAACTACCTCAAAATTTTTAGAGAGAGAAGCTATCTCAAAAATTTTAGAGAAATTATCTTGAATTTTATATTTTTAGACGAACAATATCTCAAATTTCAAAGTTTATGCATAGAGGGTAGTTTAGTATTAAAACCTACTTTATTACTTGTAGGGGTGGATGTTAAAATAAATAGTACTAGATTTAGTAATGTGATTTAGAAAGTACTTCGGCGTGCAAGAAATTAGATCCAGGGCCTCATCTATAATTTTCTCATTAAAAAAAACGTTGCTAAAATCAACACTTCAAAATAAAAGTATTGATTTGAGGTATAAATCAAAATCAAAAAATTTATACAAAGAACACTTTGAAAAGAAAATGACAAAAAAAAATGCCGAAAGGAGAAAAAAAAAAATCACTATTTGAGATCTGGTTTGTATTATACAAAAATAACATTATTACGCCTTTGTACATTGATGTCATATGAGCATTTTGTGATAAGTTTGAATGAATTTGGTAAAACGAACGAGAAAGAAATTGAATATTTTTTATTTTTGACTAGAAAAATAGCTAAATTTTAGAAACTCAATTTCTTCTACAACTTACTGTCACGAGGGTTTGTTAGTGGGATCCAATACTAACAATTTGGAACAAATTTCAAATTGTTTGGTTAAGATTCGAAGGAGAACAATATAGAAAGGCATATTTGAGTTTTGGGGCTCAAAAAGACGAAAATTTCAATGATAAGACTTCACGGAAATCAAAAATTTCTTAAACATTTGCTTGTTTCCACTAAAAACCTGCAGATTATGTTCAAAGAACAGCAAAAAAATTTCTTTTCAATTATTTTTCACATGCAGGGAAAAAAATATTATTGGCCAACTCGCTCGAGTCCAAGCTAGAGCCCAGTATAGGTCTTAAGTCAAGTCAAGCGGCTCGCTCCGAGGCGGATAGCCAATTTTGCATGTACCAGTCAAAAATCATGGTCAATATGGCCTGACATACTTTCTAATTCTACCACACACACCCTCGGGTTTATGCTGGCCAAATGGCTATAGTCTGGTTAGGGTTTCTTATTGAAGGATCATAGATGATGTGGGCACGTACCAATTTTTAACACTACACAAATCAAATAAGTCGGTTTGCATGTTCCAATTTTTCATTCGGTTCTGATTTTTTTTTGCAAAGGTACCATTTCAAATTTTAGATATTCAAAGAATAAAATTTTTATAATTTTTTTTAGAAAAAATTACATACATATTCGTTATAGTTTGTGTTAAATTCAAATTTTGAACAACCAAATTCTCTCTCTATACACATACCCTTTACCGGTCTTTTCCCTTTAAACTCTTCCTTATATTTATAGATTGAGTGGGTTTAAACTCTTCCCTACGTTTATCCATTCAATTTTTAGATTTTCAAAAACCTAAATTGGCTTGATTTTGATTGTTGAACAACCAAAAATCCATTGAATTCGCAAATTGGCCTGACTTAAGTTGTTGAACAACTGAAAATTTTCAATTCTTCAACCATCGAAAATTTTGAACTTTCGGTTTTCAAAAATCATTCGGTTTTTCAAAAATTGAAATTGACCTCACTTTAGTTGTTGAACATCTAAAAATCTAAAAATCCATTGAATTTGGTTGCTCAACAATTTATCTTTTTTTTTAATTTTCGTTATGACATGAAAAAAAACAGACAAGTAGGTAATAACGAAAACTATTCGATAGTTTTGTAATAATACAAACGATAACGGTTAATTTTCCCTAAATTTTTTGAATGTTGTGACACTTAATCTATTGGATTCCACATCCAATGGCTAAAAATAATTGTGTACCAAATGTAAATGGTTTCGTAGCATACAATCCCATATGAAAGGGTGCAAAAAGTTCCAAATCCATTTTCATACCCTAATATCACTTAATGATAAAAAAAAAAGAATTTGGAATCCTAATAATGCTTCAACATCTCAAATTTTGATGTAAACTAATCAATTCAATGGATGATAGATCGATCAAACCTCCTAGTTCTTTCTCTTGCGAAGGTCGATTTGCTGGTTTTTTAAAGTGTTACTTGTGCCTCATTGCATGAAAAGATGGAATTTATGTTGCAGACACGAGTACGATGAAAAAGACCTCACAATAAAATGTAAAAGTACATAAAAAGATTGTGTATTTTAGGTATGATGTCTCAATTACTTCTAGCCATTTCATGTGAAATCATACTGCTATTGGTATATAATTGGCCATGCTCAATGTCCAAAAAAGCTATTCTCAAACTGTGTGTTACCTTCCAATTTCACATAACTTGAAACTGTGTTACCATCTAATTTCACATAACTTGGTGTCCAATTTTCACATTTGACAGTTAGGTATGTTTGAAAAACTTTTCTAGTGAAGTTTTAATGTTCTTGTCGTATACAATCCCATATTTCGACACTTCAAAATTAAGACCTTCTTGTTGTTTTAATTTCCAAGCCAAATTGAAATTTGGACCAAATCAACATGTGACCTATTACAATAAATCATCGAGGGTTGTTTGATTTTCAAATTTGAACTGATTCGCAATTACTCGACCTGTTACCCTATGTCAACGAGGGTTGTGTGATTTTCAAATTTGAACTGATTCGCAATTAGTATTCTCCGCACAAACATGTAATCTCCTTTGTGATTTACATATACGAGAATATGAACTCTAAAAAGTGTGCCAGAACATGCATCACATGGCATCCAACTAATGTTTGACAAAGTGAGAACCTTGCAGAAAAAATAGCCTCGTTATTTGAGATCAACAAATCTAACTACATGGTTTTCATTATTGGCTTTTCAAGCATGTTCCATTGATTTGAGCTAAGGAATTTGAGGTCAGAGTGAGTGCAAAATAAACTTGGTGCACAGAAAAATACTTGGTTTCATCTTAAAATAACAAAAGATGTGAAAATTAGAAAATTACAGCCAAACCACAATTTTGCCCAATATGGCAAAAAATTAGAATAACAATGTAAATGTGAACTGTGTTTCAAATAAAAAAAAAATAATCACAGCATACTAGTCATGGAGCTCGATTATCTTCGCAACCGATGAATCACCTACTTTCTGAAAGATGACCACACGATCGTGGGGCTTGACCATGCCTATTGCCTTGCCATGCTGCATTGCAATCGCGAGCCCTGAGTCATCACTAGAACCAGCAGGACCAGCCTGAAATTGACCAGCGAGCTTGAAAATTCAGACTATTGAATAGCTGTCATACACTTAAATTATGAACATTGGGGAGGTAATATCATGATACCATTGCCATAGGAAATCTACGGACATAATTTCATCACCATATAATTCAATATACAAACTCCATATCAAGATAAGCAGCTATCTTGAAGACAAGACTATGGAAAAGAAATCAGAGGGCAAAACTATTGGGAAATAATGAGCCAATTTTCTAGGCTATTAAAATAAGGGCCATCTACCTATAAATTTCATAAAAGAAATATCAGAAGTCTTACCACAGTACTAGGATTTCCAAGGATAGGATATACTCCCCTCAGCGCAAGACATTGTTTCGCCTGCAAGATGACAAATATTTTCATTCATTATAACATAGGCATAACAAATATTTTGATTCATTATAATATTTTGATTCATTATAAAAATATATCTCTACATGTATCTGTGTATGCATGTGCTTGCATGCATATTCGCATATATGAACCATAGTTGTTGGAGACGCTTGGGAATCAGAATCGTTTTAAGAACCGAAATCGGGGAATCGCGGCCGGCTAGAAGATTCATGTCTTAGGAATCATTGTCCATATAATAGGTATCGTGGGGAACGAGATTCCTAGTTTTTGATAATCGTGTTTCAACCAAAATAGATCCAAGTTTCATCCACATATGGAATCGAGATTCCATCCTCCTTGGAATCGAGATTTCCACTCCCCTAGAATCGACACTCCAGGAGTCAAGATTCATTAATATGCGGAATCGAGTTTCCGACATCTATGGAATCGAGTTTCCGACCTATGTGGAACAAAGATATGTTGTTGTTTCGAATCGTGATTCGAACATATTTGGAGTCAAGTTTCTGAAGTATATGGATCAGAGATCTATGCCAGTTTGAGATCGAGATTTACAATAATATGGACTATGAAATGCGTTTGACGACCCCTTCCAGGAATCGAGATTTCATTTTTATGGAGAAGGAAGCCCAAAGCACATCTTGAGCCTTATCAACTTTAGAACCTATATTGGATGTCTCTTATTAGAAGGTTTCTCAAATTTTAAAGTGATTGTGTTGACTATTGAACTTACGGTCATTATATATAAAAGATGAGTATTTCTAAATTGTGATTTTGACTTCATTATCATAAAAACAAAATAGGATTATGTCTATGCCATGGTTTTACTTTTAATTGTATGTGTTGTATTTACCGGTTATATTTTAAATTTAAAGTAAAAGCCATCTAGGGTAGCACAAGTAAAATAATGAAAACCTGCAACCACTAGAAACATTCGAAGGAAGATTTCTACTCCAATTTCCTTTAGGAAATGCACAACCATCATAGACATTGGACATTATGTACTTTGGATTGATTTTTTTTTTTTTGATATTTTGAATTTATTTATTTTTGAATCAAGATTTAATCATCGCAGGAATCCAGATTCGATATATTTGGGAACGTTTACCCACAATTATTGGGTTCAAGTTTCTAAAGATGTTTTGGATCGAGATTCCAAAATTAAGGAATCGAGTTTCGTTGGTTCTGTTAAATGGTTTCTAAAGATGTGTTGAATCGAGGAATCTGAAATTAAGGAATCGAGTTCCCTTGGTTCCCAAAAATAGTTTCTAAAGATGTGTTGAATCGAGATTCCGAAATTTAGGAATCAAGTTTCCATGGTTCCGAAAAATGGTTTCCGTGGAGATTCCTTAACGGAACCGCATAATCGGGTTTCAGAACCAGAATCGCAAGGTCGGTGGAGAGATTCCGGTAACTATGATATGAACTTCCCTTGTAAGCCAAATCATTTTAAGGCAGAGTAAACTTTGTGATTATTGTTCATTGGCTGATATCAAATTTAATGGAGCATTCAATCTGTACTACAAGGCCGGATACAAGGAGATGTCTGCACCATAGATACTTATTCTTTATGCAGTATTCTCCATTGTACTTTCCAAATAATTGATTTGAAACAGAGATCAGGGCACATTACATCCAAAAACAATCAAAGCACATCAAAATTCATATGTAAGTGTTGCAATGTGCATGTGTCTATCAATATCATTAGCAATACACACTCACTTGGGATGTTCCAGAGAAGCTCCACTTCAAAGAATTTGTCGAAAGCCGTGGAATAATGATGGCTAAGACAGGCATTGTAGGCCTATATTTTGCAATCAGCCTGGGCAATTGAAAATTTAAAAATCAGTTGTTCCTAAAACTTACAATTTTATGCACCCAAATAGTCATGCAAGCGACTAAATAAAGTCATTGTAAGAATGGAAGGCAAAAAGAGGTGCGACAAAAGATCCAAGGGATTACCTGGCAGCTCTCCCTGATGATGTGAACACAACAATAACAGCCGCCTTTACTTTTATTGCAGTTTGTACCTATACAAAAGAATAAAGATACAAAAAGAGGACCAAAGGTTTAGAAAACAATGAATTCTACTAAATTTCTTTTCAAATTTGAGAATTACAAGCCTCTAAAACCCATCATTAAGTACTAATGAGCATACCGCCGATGAAGCAACTGATTCCGCATGACTCATTGGCTCTCCAACAAACTTGGATGTTCTTTTAAAAATAAGAGCTTGGTTGTAAACAATCTCAGCCTATAGAACAAATTTCTTTTTAGAACAGGAGCGGTGTTATCGGCAAAAACTTTGGCTATGGATTACAAGAAAATAGGAATATCTTTGAAAAAATAATGAAGCTTACTTCTGCACATATTCTGCCAACTGTTTTGATTGTCTCGACAGGATAGAGTCCCCGAAGAGTCTCGGCACCCAGTAAAATGCCATCCGTTCCTTGAAAAAAAATTTCACTCATTTCGTGAATTAAAACTTGAAGCAAAGATTTAAATGCAAGTCTACTCAACTACACAAAAAATCAATTGGACCGTTGGGAAAACCATAGTCCATTGGGTTGTCACCATGCATTTAGATCATTTAAGGTGATGGGGAAGTGGAACCTACTATGGAAATCTATTTTCTTCCAGTGGGAAGCATTCTACATCACCAAGGATGGAAGGTGATGGAGAGAGTTGGACCTATCCATTGGGGTTAGGTTCACTTCAGTGGATGATGATCACACTTTCATCCATTGTCCATCCAATTATTATATACTTTCCTAATAGATAACTGTAGCTCAAACAGTGCACTGATTACATACCATCAAGAACAGCATTTGCCACATCTGTGGCTTCAGCACGTGTTGGGCGTAGATTATCCGTCATACTATCCACCACTCTTGTAACAATTGCCAGCTTCCCAGCCATGTTGCACTTATAAACAGCAGATTTCTGGAACAAGAACACCTGCAATACAAAGAGTGGTTAGGCAGTTTCTAGTTCGCTCTTATAAAGTGGCTTCCAGTTTTTATGCAGGATCCTGTTGGAGAAGTGACATGATACTTCTCAATTATCATTCACAGACAAATTAGAAAAGGCACAAAGAATCAAAAACGAACCAGCCTCTACTCTGACCAGTCCAGACTAATAGCACCAATTTCGAAAAGTTGACCAGCCAGGCTATGCCTCTAATTCCAAGATTTTTATTTCATGAATTTAACCAAACATCAGGCTAACTACATAACAACCAACTGCAACAGCACAGAATACCTTTTCAGGGGGAAGGTCAATCCCCAGATTCCCACGTGAAATGATAATACCATCTGCTTCATTGAGGATCTCATCAAAATGCCTCAATCCCTGTTAAATAAATCAAAGCTAAAAATTCACCCCAATAAAGTTCCCTGGACAATAAAAGATATAATTAACTAGGGAATTTATTAGCTGTCAATGGATTATGACGTCACCAACACTAGGGGCGGCAACAGGTCAAATATGGGTCGGGTCCGACTGGACCCCGGGTCCAAAATTTGGACTCGGACCCAGACCCATCGTTTCGGGTCTGTTGGATCCATTGCCACCCTATGACTATGATTTATTTTATTTTTTTTGCCCTTTTTTGACCATCATATACCCTATGACTATGAGCTTTTTTTCTTTTTGCCAATAATACTGTAAATGTTGCTAATATTGTGACAATACATATACCTAGCACGTGCCTAAAAACACATGATTGTCATCATATACCCTATGACTATGGGTACAGATCAGGTCGGATCAGGCCCAGCTGGATCCGGACCCGACCTGAACAGTATTCGGGTCCAAAATTTGGACCCATCCTCGGACCCGAGGTCGGGTATACCCGTCGGGTCCCGGGTCTAGTCAGGTCCATTGCCACCCCAAACAAACATGAGGCATGACATCACCCACTGAAATACTTAATGCTTGTCACTTTTTGATGAACTCCAAAGTGGACGTTTGAATCTAAGACTCCTCCAGTATGATTTGACAAAAAATATTTCCACTTGTGCAAACGTTCAATTACCTCTACATTCTCAACTTTAGCAAAAATCTGGGTTTGTTGAAGGCTATGATTAGCAAGAAAAGCTCTAAGCTGCACAGTAACAACAAGAGGAGTCTCAGGTCAGCTCAAGGTCATAAGCAACTTACATAGCCACTAACATTGAAAAGAAGTTGATTGTGCATGAATCAGAAGCTAGAACATAAAATTATTGCCATATAATTGAAGGAATGAAGTACACTATGGATAGCAGAAGTAGAAGAAGCAGAACGTACCTCTCTCACATCCTCTGCATGGCGAGTATATGAAAGGGAAACAAAATCAACATTGTTATATGCTCCCCAAGTTGAGATAACCTGTAAAGTCGAAAATCCACGAAGCAAACAAACCAAATCAATATATCACATTAATAAGATGGATGTCAGCCAATATAAAATTTAGTTCAACCAAAAAACAAGTTCTTAAGCTTACAAGATAAAAGTTCAAATAAGAACATTTAATTTGGTGCTGCTATGAGGGAGATGAGGAACACATACGAGCTCAAGGGATCTAAAGAAAGAAAAGAGGTGTGTTATTCAAGAATGAAACTCATGACAGCTTTTTGATTTACTTCCTTTTAACAATTAAATTTCATCCTTTTATATAATCTATACCAAATCGAATGATAAGCATGGATCATCCCAAGAAATGAACTCATCCAAAAACTACAGCAGGTGTTCTTGTAATGTTTCAAAACGAACGAACTCCTCATATAATCACCTCAAATTATCAATTTCTTAATGTATCAAAACAATGCGAATTGCATGTAAAGAAACTCACCTGCTTATCATAGTCAGTCAGAGTTGGCAGATTAATGTGGACTTGGGAGACATGCATCGTAAAAATAAAGCCAGCAAGGGTAGCACTGTTCTTAATGAGGCAATTGACATCTTGCCCATTTGTATCAACCACCTGCATCCATTTCCTTAGACAATCAGAACATTCACGCTCCTGCATGCTAGATCAATTAACAATAGAAACAATCACCTCGAGCCAAACTGAGGTTGTCTCACTTCCTGTAAAGAGATATTGGCCAATAAATATAGTGTCACCTTTTTTCACTGTCTGCAATTCCAAACCAGAGGCTCCATCATTTCAGAGTTAGATTTGATAAACCATGCATGTAGTTAACCTCTTTCACATTGCAATAAAATATCATGTTAAATAGAAACTAATGGATTTGAAGTACAAGGTAGATCTCGTAGCAGATGTCATTTGATCTATCAACAGCCATTTAAGTGCTGTATGAACTCCCTAGGTATTCCACTCTGCATCCATTATATGCAAAAAGCTAGTCTAAAGTAGACCATTCCATGCAGTTAGAGCCAACTTTTAGTAATACAAAATAGAAAGCAAAAATGCCAACAGAGATTCTAGATTATGGTCCAACACATCTTCTAGAGCCTGATCTACTATGGCCGGAGTGCACATCAACAATTCATAGAATGACATGAAGTAAAGGCCCCAGTGGGAGACAATATGACTTCTATGATTCATCGCTATCCTCAATAGCTGTTAAGATCTTTGTCACGCAGCAGGATTTCTAGGAAGTACCTAAATTTTTCCACAAGTCAAAGGGAATAAAGCGCCCAAGACATGCACATAATTTGCATTCAATTTAGTGGATTAACAAAACTAAACATTATCCACATCATTATAGCATCAGAGGGACTCAACGAATAAATGCCCAAGTAACTTAGAGATTCTAAGAATCTCCCCTTGCTCAATAGTAACCCACAGTAAGAATCCCCCAACTACAATGAAAGCCAGAAAGGAAACACCAGAGAAAAAAAGAAAACTGAAACAGTTGCCTATCTGCTAGAAAGGCTAACAACCAGAATACACAAAAGAAAAGAAATCGCTTCTTAGCTGTACATTGAAAAAAAAAATTAGCACAGAGAATAAACAATAAAAGAAAGCATAAAAGAGGGTAGATACCTCTGCAAGGTCAGAATAATTAACAGGTAATACATCAGTTGAGGGTTCTATAGAAAGGTCTGGGGTAAGAGTGACATAGTCATCCTCTTTTAGGGCAATTGGATTTCCACTCTTATTGCATACTTTTAGCTCAGGACCTACAGTGTCCAGCATAACCTGTGAAAATCACCATATGGGAGAACGTAAAATTACAGCTCTCGTAAAGCATACCACAGTTATGATGATCTTAACCATATCATAGGCCTAACCACAAATTTACTTCATCCTCAAACTAGGAGAATTTGCATCACAGAATATTCAAGGAAAAGCAGTAGAACTATATTGGCACATACAAACGTCCTTTGAAAGTTGGTAAACTTTTACGATAAAATTCTATCAACTACATACACATTTGATATGGTAATAACTATGTTTGCACAGGTACCTTCTACACATTCGTAAACTTCAGAGCAATTGACACTATTATCTATTATGATCCCCATAACATTAATTCACATAAGTAAATAACACAGGCAATAAAAGGAGCACACATAAAACTTGGCATCACATTAATTTCACAAATGTAACTTACACATTCATTGGATCATGTGCAAATATTTATTGATCTCAACATGAACAAACTGTTCTTTAATGTTGTGAACTAACACAGTTCTGAAGTTTGTCCTCTACTGCATCATTTATTATGACACAAACTTAACTTTCAGTCTTTAACAATTTTTCTTTTGATAGAAGTGAGAAAAAAATCATTAGCAAAGACCATCTTAGAGCCTAAGAGTTACGAAGGGCACTCATTGCAGCCTATCAAAGTAGTAAAATGACATCAACCGTATACAAAGAAACAGCAAGGGTTTGGGTGCAAATTTGAAATAATAAGTACCGAAGTTATCCAATCAGAACCCAAAATGCTGATGAGTGCAGCATTTTGACAGAAAAATATTGGATTACTTGCTACCAGGATATCATCATGTTTGGGGACTGTCTTAATGTCCCATAATCCCATTTATGCATGCCCACTCCCCAAATAGGAAAACCTAGATATCTGCAAGAGGATTGCATCTACATTCCGAAAAGTATTTATGGATATGGGTATGGCTGCGGATGTTACAAACCGGTACAAGGTATTCTTTCAACTTAAAAACTAGGATACATTCACTAGAAGAGGTTGTTTCGATGCTCAAAAACTCTCAAATCAATCATCTTGATCTCAAGATGTATGGAAATGAGAAAAGGTGGATTTTAAGTCTTGGAATTATTGCATCTTGTAATGCATTTTTTGGACCGTCAATATTCAAGATTTTCAAGTGTTCATAGATCTGCCCGATCTACACTATTTGTAAAGCTTTAAATTTTATAATTAGAGATGAAAAAATATTTTCAAGCCGTCCCAAAGATTGCTCAAGCTGATATCTTTGATACTATTTGAAAGTACGTCTTACTTTGATTGTTTAGAGCCTCAGCCTTATACAGACCACACCCGTGTATGTGTGTGTATATGTGTGTGTGTGTGTGGGTGTGTGTTTGTATGTGCGCGCGTGCGTGTGTGTGTGTGTGGGAATGATCTTGTGTCATTGTAATATAACAAAACCACACTTCTAAAAAACCATGTTTGTGGCATTTTTTTACCCCAAATTTTCCACACACACGTAATCATCTCAATAATCAATCCCATAAAAATGAAATTCAATTTGCACGCTAGATATGGTCAAAATGAGTCCCCTCCAATAATGAATCTAGACCATTCAAAAAAGGATTGTAACCCGGTACTAGTCCCGCCTAAGCAGGGTCCCTGGCGGGATGCGCTAGAAACAATCCTAACTTTTGGCTTATGCACAAAGTAGCCACTCTCAGGACTCAAACCCGGCCTCTTACGCTAGCTACTCGAGCCTTTTACCATCACACCAAGTGACGGCCCCTTATTTGTTTGAATCTAAACCATTCATTTGATGAATTTTAAGATCTAGACTTTTATGAATTTAAAATAATTTTTTAATATTTAATTTAATGATGATAAATTTATCTAAAAAAATTAGAAGGAAAAAAATTCTTCTAAGACCTAGATCTAAGGATCTCACTAAAATCGATGGCCTATATTAATTGGATTAAAAAAATGCTTTCTAGAATGTGTTTTCAAATTTTTCTCTTTTGAGATTGTCCATTAGAATGAAAAGAGTATATATTTAAAGACAGAGGTCAAACAAATGACCCTAACATGGTTTTTGAAGATTGTTTCATCATATTACTACAAAACCGTTGCATGAAATAAGTCTCCATATGTGTGTGTGTTTGTGTGAGTGTGTTATGTAACAAGATGAGGAGCATGTTTGATTGAGAACTCAAAATGCTAGTGATGGCATCATGGAAGTATTATTGCACAAAACTTGCAAGAATCCATTGAACATGATATTCATACAAGAACCAATGGATCCAAGAATCCAATAATGTTAGAGTGAGGAACTATATGTGTGTTTGTCTTCATGTATGGGGCCGGTTTTAACGAGCCCGCTGACTCACATGTTGATATGCGTCCTCTCTCCATAATCCATTTTTTACATGGATTTCGAACCCAAATTTTTAGGGATCCATAGTCTCAAACATGGGGATCATTCATATGTACAAACAGTTAAATTTTAAAATCGTATTTTTTAAAAAAGAAATTAGACCATTAGTTTTCATTTTTTTTGTTTGGTCCCCTTTCTTGCATCCATCTTAGAGATGGATGTTTGATGCTCAGGGGACGTATGAGTCCCCTGACATGATTGATTGAGAAATCAAAATGCTGGTGACTGCAACGTGGATGTACTACACAAAGTTTGCAAAAATCCATTGGACTCATATTATCCATAAAAGAACTGACAGATCCAAAAATCTAGCAACGTTCACAAGTAATTGACTGTGGTAGATGTAGGAGATATTAGGATTTGCAGACTTGAGCTTGAGATGTGTGTCCCTTCTCCATGTTTAGATTTAAATAATGAAAATTTTAAAATTTCCAAGATGGTATTTAAATTTGAGTATGAGATGGTTGATCAGATTAATTTCCAAGAGTTTTACAAGTAAATTACTTAGATACTTTTCATCTGACCTACTTTGACAACTCGAACTTCCATTTAGTTTAGTGACACCTTTGCTTTATGACATGAGTACGTGTGTTTCTAACATGGGTATGGGATTTGAGATTTCTCATGCCATGAGGAAGAGGATCCAGCGACATGGCTATATTATGAAGAAACAACCAAATCTAATAGTGTTTTATTAGTATCCCATTTCATGATGAATAGAAAGAAAATCAAATATACCCCATTATAATTTAATTGACTCTTCCATGGAAATTTTCAAAGTTCACATATATCTACACAAAAAAAAAAAAAAAAAACAGAAGAGACCAAGTCATTAAAATGATGTAATCACTTGCTAATAGACAACAAAAAATCCAAAAGGATCCATGTTAAAATACCAATATATGGCACCCAAATAGAAGAATCCATGCAAGATAGAGTGACATTGGCAAGACAATAAGAGCATGATCTTTCAATGGGCAAAGAAACATTGGGTCAGGCATAGAACTCACAGCACATAGCTTTTTTACGCGCTTCACTGCTGTCTTCAGATTGTTAAGAGTTTCCTGATGGTATTCAGCATCTAGCCAGGAAAAATCAAAACGGGCAACTGCCAAAAACAAACCACTCTTTGAACATTTTCACGTGCAAAGTCATGTTGCACATTCTAAAACACTATGCACATTTATCTTTTACTAGTAAACTATTTTGTCCAAATTTGAAATTTAAAAGCAAGTGGAACAGAAACATATCTTAAACCAACCTGACATTCCAGCCTTAAGGCATGTTTCAATCACGTCAACAGAACGTGACTGTGGTCCAAGTGTCCCAACAATTTTGGTTAATGATGACAAGAAGTTCTGCATGTAACACAGACAGTTACAGAACGAAAAGGCAGAATCACTTGAAAATTGAAAAAACTTTCTTAATAATCAAATTTGCTAACTTTGACATGCATTACGAATTTAAAATAGCTCATATTCAATAAGAACATAACAAATTGGGCAAGTTACTGAAGATATAGAAATGCAAATATTTGAGGAATACACCATCTCAAGCAACTAACAGGCGCCTCCTTAGTGGTCACTAACATTACCCTGATCTTCATTTTCTACAAAATCTTTTGATCAGTCAACTAATTCGAAAACACAATGCCAGACTTTCAAAGTTCATTAGAGATTGCCAGAATGTTTATCAGTGGCTCCAGAACCTCGGACATGGTTCCCCCACCCTAAATTTCAATGTAATAAAATTTGGAAAGGAACCAGAATACACATGAAGGTGAAGAGACTTTCAGGGAACTCTTAATCCTGGGGCTATGCAACACACAAATTGGCAGTAAAACCGCTCCAAACTTTAAAACACAAAGATGTCAGGACATAAACTGCTGCATGCCAACCAAATCAGTTGCATTAGGTTGTTAACCTTAAAAAACAATATTCAACTACTCTCATCTTCACGCATATGGGCCACTAATGTGTCATTAGCTTGCAGACTTTCCTCCATGTTAGCCATCTCTCAAAAGCTTTGAAATGGTATGGTAGGAACCAGCTTTTCATTAAATGTCTAACCAAATGCTCGTCATGAAAAGACAAACTTTGATGCGTGTTTCTTACTTGTGGTGACAAATTAGCTAACACAGGAGACATTGTTTAGCTGACAAAGCCAAATAAACTTCAACAATACCTAAAGAAATCAAAATTTCACTAACTAAAACTATCAATGAAGTGAAGAAAAATGTATTATTCCGATACTATGGACAAGACTTACTTCCCAAAGCAAATCTTGTGGGAAGCAAACATGGAAGCAGCCAATATTTCTCTGAAATTAGATTTGAAGCATTCCAGAGCCAAAGCATAACTACTTATGGGTCATGTAATCAATTCAACCATCGCTTCCTCCATCTCCTATGTCCTTTCACCAATTACCAAAAAAGAAGAGCCATCATGGTGCCAGTCATCTAATCATAAATACCAAGCCACCGAACTTGAATGCAGTGTTGATGACAGAAATTCCACTTGGGATTTCTCCATTTTCTTCCATGAGAACCATATACTACAAAAACAAAAAGGTACCCATCGAATTCGAAACTATAACAGAGACTAAACATAGAGCTCAGGCATATATTGCAAGCAAGGGATTATGGTTCAAGCCTTCTATGCCTTAGAAATATTTTCTTCTCCATTTCTTTCTATAATTAACATTCATTCTGAAAACAAAAGCAAAGTTTCCCAACACCCATTCATAACTTTAGCGAAAGAACCACAGCCATTAAATTTGACAATCAGTTTTTTATATGTATTGCAAGTATATTTATAATAAGATTGTTTTTAAGCTTAGTATACTTATGATAATGTCCAATTCAATTAGGGAAGTGTTAGTTGCATTTTGCGTACAAATAGGAGAATCTTTGGTGAGATGTGGTTGGCAAAAGTGGTTGAGATCATGGAGCAAATTAAATGTTTAGTAGGATTTTTAATCAAAGTTTGTGGGATAGAGAGGTTTGGGGCTTGAAAGCTAAGAAGAGCGCATCCTAAGAGATCACTTCACATAACCACTTGTGGAAGTGAGAGAGTATGTGATATTACATATTAGGGAGTCCAACGTGAACACACAGTCATACCCCTCCAAAAGCAGAAGCATTTATGCAGAGAGTGGTTACATATATGACAATTCAAATGGGTAACCATCTCCAAAGAGAAGGGATCTTTTGAACAAATATTTTACAAGGAAACAGGGGAAATGCTCGTATTCTCACTAGAGAACTAAGCTCCTCCTAGGTTTCTTTGATATCTTTCATGTGCTTCTTGATAGGGCTGTAATGGGGTAAGGTCAAACCAACCCACCAGGTCTGGGACCTGAACCAGGGGGAAGTGGATGCATATATATGTATGTGTGTGTGTGTATAACTAGGTCACAACAGGCTTGCGACCAACCTACCGAGTCCAGTTTCCAGGCCAAGAACTGGACCCAATTCAGGTTGACCCCGCGGACTGCTAGGTTGACCCGACCTGAATAGCAACCCTACTTCTTGAGACCAAGGGTCTTATTATTTCTCTTGGTCCAAGAATCTACCCTTTTCTAGTTGGGAGGTGAATCGTCTAGAAAGTTGCCTGGCCATAATTTTTGGAGAACTTAGAACAAGTACAATAAATGGATTTTCTTGGAATAACAGAAGTGGGAGGATGTGGACGAAGCGCAACACATCTTAGGCACTCGTAAATAGGCCTTAAAGGACTGAGAGATGAAGACTTGATGAGATAATGGCAGATTAATGTGAATTTCCTCATTAAGATGAGGGAAAGTGAACACTATTGGGTCAGAAACTGAACTTTAATAGGAATTCAGCCAATTAACAAGGCAACCAGCAATGCCATAAGTGGATGAATAAGGCATAACCAGGTTGTAGTGGGGATTCTAATTCCAAAACAAAAATGGAATAAGTGGATCGGTAAGGCATATCTAGGTCAAGGGAGCTGATTCTAAAGAGGTAGAGTTTGTAACCCAATCAGGTGTCACTTGATACATTTAAAGCCACTTGTAGGTACTTATATTTTACGATTTGCTAACACATTAATAAGCCATTCAAAAATCATAATAAAATTCTTTCCAAGTTAAAAACCAACATAGTCTCCGGGCTTAATTTCCATGATCCTAGTACACTAATTTATTTCTACTAAATAACACGTAAACCCAGACAAAAATTACATAAATGGATGCATCAATAGTCAAGACTCTGGTTATTTAAACCTTCTGATCAGGCTAGTACTCTGGTTATTTAACCTTTCTAATCAGACTAGTATTTTGATCCACAAAATCAATGCAAGACAAATTGCAGGATGCTGTTAAATAATGACAGCTTGACAGGTATTCAACACATATATTTTGTCTCTATGGATATCCACATTCAAAAGACTGATTGAAATTTAAAAAATACGATCAACCAACCAAATTAGTCTTGATATGGTATAGTCAGATAACTAAAAAAATTTACTTGTAAGATCACCCTTCACTGATTCGGTGTATTTCTAGCCCGAACTCAATAAATCATCAACTTCTTTTTACGATTTGCTTTAGGTACACACGGTCAGTATCCATGTTACAGAAATACTATAAGAAGCAAAGGTGCATCGAGACAAAGCAGAGAGAAAAAATTGAAAAGGAGAACATAACATATTCTCTCTAGAATACTCACAGGTTTAGAAGCAGTTAGAACAGAGCTTAGCCTCATAGGCTCCTCCAAAAGCAGATGCCCTCCCTGCATCCTCTCTCTCTCTCTCAAATCTATTGCAGTCCTTTCTCTCTCTACAATATCTGCCTACAAATGTTTCTCCCTTCCAGAGGTCCAACCCTCTTTTAGAAAGATGCCGTGGAACGTCCTCTCTTTCTATGTTAAAGTTATGGCTGCCGTTGCATTCCTCCTGTTTCTCTCTCTAGAACCCTTGCTTCCTCTCTCTAGAATCTCAGTTTCTCTCTCTAGAATGGAGAAAATGGCGGAAGTATTTATACGGACCGGTGAGCGGTTGTTAGGTGATAACTTTCGCCCCAAGAATCAGCCCGCGCTTTTGGTAAGTAGTTCTTCGCGCATGTGAAGGGACACGTGGAATAATTCTCGAACTGCCCTTCCGAATAAAGGCAAATACATGTCTTCTTTATTTTTGGTAATTATATATTTTCTTTCGCACCAGGAAAACGTGCTTTCAGGATTATTGGGAGAACATATAAATAAAATAAAATAAAAAAAGAGAAATGATCCTAGAGTCCCTTCGCACTGGGAAGACTAAAAAAATCACTATTAAATTTGTCATAAATGTAAGTTAAGTTTCACACTCATATAATAATTTTTTTAGAGATCCATATCAATTTTAATGATAATTCTTTTTTATTCTACACACATGAGTGGGAAAAAGTCTTATAGGATCGTTCTTTTAAAAAACAATTAGAGAAATTACCTTAAATATACTCTAATTTAAGCTAACGCGAAAAAAAACCCTCAAATTTTTGTTTATCTCGTTTGCACTTTTTTTTTTTTCGTTTTTTTTTTTACTAAAATCACCTTCACGGTACACATCTTACTGTAATAGTTATATGGTACTTACTTATAAAATTTTATACGGTACTTTCAGTACCGTATTTTATACGGTCCTTTAAGTATCGTAAACTTACACCAACTCTTATACAACATTTTAAGTACCGTAAACTTACATTAATCCTTATACAACATTTTAAGTACTGTAAACACTAACACATATTTTACGGTTCTTAAAATGCTGAAAACATTTTTCTCATTATATTTATCTCTTTCATCTCTAATTTTGTTTGGGGAAAGCTTTTTATGTTCCCCTATAACATATAAGTTCTATCCTCCCTTTATCCAACCGTCTATTTTTTAATGGAGGGCTAAGATTGCCCCAATCACAATCTCATGTTTCTACACTTTTTTATTTTTTTATTTTTTTGTTTATAAATTATTTTGACACCAAATTTTGGACATCCATTCCTCTATTAAATTTGCACTAATGAAAAATATAAAAAAAATTATTTTCAATAAAATAAAATGACCAAATACCCCTTAAAGTTTCAATGGGTACTTTGGTTATCATTTTTTATCGAAAATTTATTGTTAATATTTTTTATAGGTGTGCCCTATTGGGAAGATGGCACGTACCAAATTTCATATTCAGAAAATTGTATTAAAAAAACTAAAAATAAAATATTTGAGACGTCGGATTTAATATCGAACGGTGAGTGGCTCTCTTGATAAAAAATGGACGGCTAGATGGTAGGGAGAGGATAGAACTTCTACGTTGTATGGGAAACATATAAAGCTTTCCCTTCTGTTCATCTATTATTTTTCTCTCTAATTCTTTTTAATATTTATCTTTTATTTCTCTCTCTACTTCTTTTTTATCTCTTATTTCTCTCTCTACTTCTTTTTTATCTCTTCTTTCTCTCTCTACAATTTCATCATCATTTTCTTAGGGAGAGTAATGACTTCGGCTATGCAAAACATTGGACATAATCTATCTAAGGAAATGACGATGAGATTGTAGAGCGAGAAAAAAAAGATAAAAAAGAATTAGAGAGAAAAAGAAGAGATAAATATTAAAAATAATTAGAAAGAGAAAGAAAAGATAAACATAAAAATAAATAGAGATGAAATAGATAAATATAAATATAGTGAGAAAATGATTTACGGCATTTTAAGTGACGTATAAAATGAATTAGTTTTTACAGTACTTATAAATGTCGTATAACAGGTTTTAGTTATTACGATACTTAAAGTACCATAATTGGCTTTCATGGCCAGAGTTTTACGGTACTTAAAGTACCGTAATATTACTTAAGTTACTACGGCATTTAAAATACCATATAAAATGATATGTATTACGGTAGTAAGACTTCCATGAAGGTCATTTTAGTTTAAAAAAAAACAAAAAATGAGGAAACATGATGTAGACGAAGAAAGCAAAAGTATGGGTTTTTTTTCCAATTAAGCTTAAATTAAGAGAAAACTACAAAAAAACACCCTAAAATCGACTATCTATGCAACTTACTCACCTCAATCTTTTCTCACTTTTTTCCCAAACAACCTTTCCTCGCAAATAAACCCCCCAACCCAAAAATAGCATGAAATAAGACTAAACTAGTCTTGTTTGTTTTCACACAGCCTTCTCTCTCATACTTTCACATGTCCTTCGGCACTACAAACATGTTCTTCGGCATTCTGAATGTGTGCTCCGGCAATGCAGGTCTGAGCCGCAGCGCTCCGGCATTATGAGAACTCGCTTCGGTAGTGCAAAGACGTACTCCAGCAATGAAGTCTCTAGAGCCGCAACGCTCCGGCAATGGAGGACCGCGCTCCGGCAGTATAAACAAGAGCTCCGGCATTCTGAATATGCGCTCTGACAATGCAGGTCTGAGCCACAACACTCAGTCATTATGAGAACGCGCTTTGACAGTGCAAAGACGTGCTCCGGCAGTGCAAAGACGCGCTCCGGCAGTACGCTACTTGGGACTCGTGAATTTATTTGGTTTGTACGGGAAGGGCATTTTTGTCCAAAAAATAAAAACTTTTTACCTCGGGGTTTTTGCGAAGAAATGTTGTTTTGCGAAAAAAAGTGAGATAAAAGATTGGGGTGGGTAAGCTGCATAGATAGTCCATTTTAGAGTGTTTTTTGTAACTTTCTTTTAAATTAAGATATATTTGTGATAATTTTTCAAAAAAAACTATTCTTTAGATTTTTCGAAAGACAACAAATATTTTTATATAAAAAAATTATCTTATACGGCATCTTTTTACATTAATTGGGAACTTATTAATGTAAAAATATTCACACATGATGGCATCATATAACTTTTTTTTATGTGAAAATATTTTCTAAAAAACATTTCAACTCGAACGAAACGTGGAAAAAAAAAAAAAAAGTGCTCTCTTTTGAACGAAGAAAACAAGACAATTCTTTACAAAAATATTTTAAAAAACGGATCGTCTGAGAGCATCAGCCCTCCACTGTATCAACAGGTTATAGTGATTTGAATAGCCCAAAGTGGCAATCTTAGTTGAAAATGTAAAAAGAAAAAAAAAATAAGAAGAAGAAGAAGAAAACCTGCATGGGGCATCTTCCCTTTACCTACTATATTTAATTATTTAAAAGGAAAATTGTAGATACCCCATTTGTAGTTTTTAAGCATATTTTTTCTAATGGGTGCGGTTCGCATAGAGTCGAGGCTTTAAATAGTATCGAGAATTGTGGTTTGAACATTGAAAGGATTTGTGATAGTTTAAAAAATATTTTCATCTCTAATTATAAAATTGAATGCTTTAAAATTAGTGTAGATAAAACAGATCTATGAAAACTTGAAAATCTTGAAAATTGACGGTCGAAAATGCATTATAAGATCACTATTTTCAAAACAGAAAATCCATTTTTTTTGCTCATGTCCATGCATCTTGATGTTGAGATTATCAATTTGAAGATATTCGGACATCAAAACAACATCTTCTAGTGAATTTTTTAATGTAGGCTCTAAACAATCAGTTTAGAGCCTCGGCTTTATATAAACTTTTTCCTTTTCTAATACTTTTTTACAACACTATTAAACCCGATAATATTTTTCTTTGCAACCACCCCGCTAAGTAAAAAAATTATTATTTTTAGATAAAAATATCTCTCATTTTCACCTATGTTTCCAAAACATGATACCTAATATGTCTCAGTGGACACAAAAATGAGACGGTCCACTGCAAAAATGCATTGGACCAACACAAGTTGAATATAGACATGGTCCAACACAAAAAATATGACGAACCGGCTCTATACAAGTTGCGTCGGTCCGACCTATTTTGTGCGTTACCAGCTTAGTGAGTACAGCAAACGTGGCCAAAAAAAGGATATATTAACCTTAAAAAATGAACTTTTGTATTTGGGGGAGGTTTTTGATAGCAGGTGCATGCATGTAAAGTACAAGATGTTGGAAATTTACAATTTTTCCTTATTTAAATCATACATATAATAGAAGGGGAATAATGCATTTCAGAGTAATAAGGCTAATTCTTGGTCTTGAGCAGGAATTTGTTTAGTTACAAAATCCGATTCTGATCATCAATTCCTAAGAATAAAGATTTTTAGAGATATGGAGAAAAAGATGGAATATCATGCACTTTAGCATAAAAAAGTCACAATCGCCTCAAGTCACTAAATGTGAAATTAATTAATTAATGAGATGTCATTGTTGCACAATATTGAAGAAAAAATTTATTTGAACTTTATGTTGCCAATGGTGCATCTCCTGCTATTAATTTCACATCTATTGAAGTAAGTGGGGTAAAGATTTACATTGGTTGTCTACCTAATACAATTCACCTCCTTTATTTCGGCTTGGGACGAGTTAAAAGAAAGTTTAATGTCCTCACACTTATAAAACTATATTTTTTTATTTTATAGTGCAAATAAAGTTCAATTTTGATTTTCTTTTCTTTTTCTTTTTTATGATGAGTTTAGTCTATGCGTTAAAGAGCTTACATTGTTAAATACTCAAAATTGAGATCCTAAAAGTCCTGATGAAATAAATGGACCGTATACTTTTTAGAGAGGGAGTATAAAATCTTTTGACTTATAAATACTTACCTTTCATTTGGACTGTTGATGTGTTCGAAGTGCTGGATTCCCATCATGTTTACCCACTTAATTAAACTGTTCATTTTAGGGTTGGATGTGATATTTCAAGGGCGCTATAATTGATATATTGCTTCTAGGAGATGTTCATTTGAGACTTCTAGCGAAGGACGATGGTGTTTGACCGTGATACATAATTTTTTATGATATCCTCTCATTGACCAAGCTAAGAAGAGTACACTAAGCCCCAATATTCCTTTCTTCTGATTTTTTTTTTTTTTTTTTTTGTACGTTTAGACTTTTAAGTATGGGAGACAAAAAAAAGTATAAAAATGGGGAATTTCAATCACACTTTATCCCTTATTTTATAGGATAATGTTTATATAGAGCCGAGGCTCTGAACAATCAAATTAAAGCATACCTCAAATATTTCACTAGAAGAGGTGGTTTTGATGTTCAAATATGTTCAAATTGATCATCTCGAAATCAAGATGCATGGATATGAAAAAAAATAGATTTCAAGTTTTGAAAATAGTGTATCTTATAATGTATCTACATTATTTTTTAAGCTTCAAATTTTATAATTAAAAATGAAAATATATTTAAGGCTATCACAAAGACTTCAAGTATTGAAACCACATTTCTAGATACCATTTGAAGGCACGCTTTACTTTGATTGTTTAGAGCCTCGGCTCTATACAAACCACACCCTATTTTGTATTGGAAAATTGTTTGTGAGTCTAGGCAGCATCAATTTATTCTGCGGCCCAAAATCTACATCATTTAGCATCCATGTAGATATGAGTCCCCTCTTTAAAAAAAAAATTGAGATGGGTTTTGAACCCCAATTGCCTTTCTTTCCATTTCAAATAAAACCAAGAATGCTTTGAAATAGATCACATAAATGTACGGGGTCCAACCCCTCCTACCTCCAAATCAGATGATGAAAATTTTCAAAGGTACACTTGGATATATTTCTTGAATGCAATCTCAAATGTTCAATTTCTTTCAGTCAAAGATGACTCAAAATCTGCTATTTATTACCCATAAGAATAAAAGTATAATGTGTGCGTCATGATTTTGAATACATGGAGTTCATACAGTTAAGAAGCATCAAGACATGAGAACCAGATAAACAATAGAATTGTCAACACGACAAAGCAAGCACAGAGAAGATTTGACATAAGTTAAATTATCTCATTCCAGCTCTAGTTTTTGCATTAGTGTGAGAAAACTAAACAACCATACTTTGTGGTGCTAAAAATTTTTAGTAAACTTACCAGAACTCGATTGATTGAACACCGTTTCTTATTGGTAGAGGCATGGACAAATTTCATAGCCACACTCGTAGATGGATTGTGCACATATGCTATCGTCGGCAATATCTGCCAACAGAGCAATCTTACATGCTAAATTTGACTCTCATGAACATGCACACGATGCAAAAAGTCCAGCAAAATTAATGAATGAATTACAGGTACAACATCTAGCAAAAGCAATTTCAACAAGTGGGTTAAATGTTACAGCACCCCATCCAGCTAACTAGAGGTAGTTGCACATAATAGGTAAGATCACAAAAACACAGAAAAAAGGTGGGTGCAGGAACTAGCCCCCCCATTTAATAATGTCAATATCGCTGCTAGCCTTCCTACAAGCTCCAAGCAAGATGATCATGTACTAACATCAATTGTTGCAGCTGGTGTGGTGTCAGTTGCAATTCTGTTCTATCCTGACATTGCCACATGTGAATCCAGCCAGGAAGAATGATTTTGACATTAATTAAATTAAATGTAAGGAAAATCCTGTCCATCAAGACCATCAAATCCTTCAAAATAATATACATATAAAATAGGGAAATTTCCTATAGTCCTTCCGTTTTTGTTTCAAACGGCCTAAAAAAACCCTTAAAGATTTCACCGTACCCTCTCATCTCTTATCTCCTTCTTTTATTGACTTTTGATCATAAAAAGTAGCCCAACAAATCTTTTTATACCATTTCAACCCAAAAACTTTTGTAATGAGTGAAAAGGGTAAACGAGGATTAAAAAAGGTTTTGAGATGAAATGGTATAAAAAGATTTGTTTGAGTTAATTTTTATGTTAAAAAATTAATAAAATAGAGATATAAGAGATGAGGGGGTACTGTGAAATCCTTAAAGATTTCTTCATGATGCTTGAAAGAAAAACAAAAAGAGGGTCTACCATGAAATAATATGAGGAATTAAAGTTCTATACCAAATTTTTTCTATAAAATAATGCACAATTATGTCATATAAAAACTACTGCATAGCAGATAAGCTTCCATATCCAAATTCAATTTCAGGAATCCTAAAACAGAACTTGTTGGTTAAACCTGAGATGACCTTTCCAAGGAATAAAAATCTAACCGGTCGAAATGCATCCAACATATTGTAAAATGGGAAAACCTGATCTTATTAACTTCAAGGCATCACATTTGGCACAAATACATAGACATAACTTCTTTTCCAGAATGATAAGTGCATGAGAATGAGTGTGAATGCATGTTTGTGTAGAAATTGAGTTTTTCAGAAAGCCTGCAAAGAGGGGGATGTACCATGTTAACCTTTAGGTTCTTTGATAATTATTTAATATCCAAAAATTACAAAAAACATAGCCCTGTATTTGATATATTGGACACACTGGAGGTTTATGATTTTCAGTTGGAAGGAAATAACGGAAACATCTGAATGATATTAATACCACTTTATAACCTAAACATCAATTCAATCAACATTTTTTCTTCTATAATGAATCGTGGGTTGTAGAATGTAGATTGTGGCTACTTAAAGGAATAGGCAACATGAAAGCAAACCACAATAATGCTGCCATTCTAAAACATTGCTCCAAAGTCTTATTCATAATGATCTATTACATGGTGGACACCCCCACCAGCAAATAGGCCATTATATCTGCACATGAATGTGTTACTATCAACATCTGCTGACCACTTTAGAACAATTTGTTGGACTCCAAACACATTGTTTGACAACTCATGCTCATGAACACGCATGTAACAGGCAAACTCATCGAGTGCTATTCTCTAACCTGATACTCAAGAGGCTCTTTAAGTGCCCACAACCCCCTCTCACTCCTCTCATTTAGCTTAATCCCAGTAAAAGTACTCATTATAAAGTGTGAGAGAGGGAGAGAGAGGCATCGCCTACTATACACATGTGATGCTCATTATGGATCACCATAAGTCATGAATCACGGTGGAAATTGCAAAATGTTGCGCCATTATCAATTATCAACAAAGAAGTGCAAACAAATGGGCATATCAGATAGAAGACACAATCATTCACAGTACAACAATATGGGGATATGTATTGATTTTTCAAGTTATTTTCAACATAAGAAGTACATTGATTTTTTTAGTAAAGACCAACAGTTAACCATAAATAAAAAATACATAAATAAAAAAATACATAAATAAAAAAATAGAAAACTGGGAGACTCAGGCGATTCGGATTCAGGGGTTTTTGGGCCCAGAATTGCCAGCCTTACGGTTCCAATGCAACTCAGCCAATTCCAAGTGAGGCCAGTGATTCTTGAATCATTGTCAAAAACCATTACATCCCTCCCTCACATTAACTCATATCACAGTTCCCCAATTAAATCCAACATGGAACTAACAGCTTTGTGCAGTATAAAACTCCTAATGCACTCAATTAAAGAACAGTCGAGAACTACCAAGCATATTCCATTGCATAAGGAACAATATATGGCCTTAAGTGTAAGAAACTTTAAATGTTGCCACCAAAAATGGGGAGCTCATTTACTAAGTCTTCAATTGAGATTTGAAGGGAGCCTTATCCCTTTTTTCTCCTAGCTAAAGAGAGTTTGTTAGAGAAAGTTGGACTGTAGATGGTTTGGTAGGCCAACTTATAATTTTACTCTAGAAGGACATAAAAGCATGAAAGAACAAATCACTTTGAATTATATAGTGATGCATAACTCATAAAGAAAATAGACTACCTGAAAGAAAACAGAACTTTGGATTTATGATAAGGAAAGATGGTTAGGTTTTTTAATTCAATTGCACTATTCAACAACTCTGCTTCTGTTTCAATTCAATCAAAATATTTTGCAAAATTATGTGACTTGTTATACATTTGCTTAGTTCATAACATTGTAGTTCCTACAAGATGTTAAAATATTTGCACACAATAATTACTTGATTAAGAACACCCAGGCTATGCAAAAATATATCACAGATAATAAAATAATTAGAAGTATAATGATAAGCTGAATTTCCACTAAAAAGACCTGAACTTTATAATAGAACAACATATTCATAATTGGTCAAAATCAAAATAAGACTAACCTGTCTCCTAAATTTTCATTGTTAAAATTTGACTCAGTAGCCATAAACCACTGCAACTGAAGTTAATCTGAAGCAATGAAACGCTTTGAATGCATAATCCAAGTAATAGCATGAAACAAATGGCCCTAAGACAAACCCCATTTAACAAAATGTTTTACTTACTCCTATATTGAAGCCATGATAATAATCATGTCATACAGAATTGAACACTTTAAATAGGTCACTACTGTTTCTCAATAGACTCAAATGTCAAAACCAACCACAAAGCTGCAATTCTTTTCATAAAAGAGAAGGATATAGTGAAACTAGAGACTATCAAAATCAGTTTTTGAGTAAAATGGAAACAAAATGACAAACTAATTAATCACTAAATCTTTCACAAATATACATGTCTGCCAATATAAAAACCAATAGAATTACTTCAATGAAGATATAATCGCTCTCCTTGTCCAATATTCCTTGGAAATGAAAATTATTTATGGACAAAATTTGAAAACAAATGAAAGAGAAAATCAAAGAATTAAAACGGAGAATTAGGGAAAATTTTAACTCAGTACCATAAACCACTGCAACTGAAGTTAATCTGAAGCAATGAAAGGCTTTGAATGCATAATCCAACCAATAGCAAGAAACAAATGGCCCTGAGACGAACCCCATTTAACAAAATGTTTTACTTACTCCTATTGAAGCCAAGATAATAATCGTGTCATACAAAATTGAAACACTTTAATTAGTTCACTATTGTTCCTCAATAGACTCAAATGTCGAAACCAACCACAAAGCTGCAATTTCTTTTCATAAAAGAGAAGGATATGATGAAACTAGAGACTTGGAAATGAAAATTACTTATGGACAAAATTTGAAAACAAATGAAAGAGAAAATCTAAGAATTAAAACTGAGAATCAGAGAAAATCTTGACTCAATAGCCATAAACCACTGCAACTGAAGTTAATCTGAAGCAATAAAAGGCTTTGAATGCATAATCCAAGTAATAGCATGAAACAAATGGCCCTCAGACAAACCCCATTTAACAAAATGTTTTACTTACTCCTATTGAAGCCAAGATAATAATCATGTCATACAAAATTGTGACACTTTAATTAGTTCACTATTGTTCCTCAATAGACTCAAATGTCAAAACCAACCACAAAGCTGCAATTTCTTTTCATAAAAGAGAAGGATATGATGAAACTAGAGACTAGGTTCAGCTCATATATCAAAATCAGTTTTTGAGTAAAATGGAAAGAAAATGACAAACTAATTAATCACTAAATCTTTCACAAATATACATGTCTGCCAATATAAAAACCAATAGAATTCCAAGGAATTCTATTGGCTTTTATATTTGTGGCAGAGTCGTCCCTAAAGAGCATCGTGGCAGAGTCGTCCCTAAAAATTTGTCCAAAATCAGCTGCTCCTGGGTTGCCTAGAGAGTGACTATTAGCTGAGTCTAATGGTGCAGGGGCCAGGAGCCAGAAACATGCAACCTTAAAATGGTATCTACGTATAGCTTTAGAGATGCAAGTGCCAATTTAGGGCGAAATCCGATCAAAAGGGAGGCTTGAATTATTTCCAACTTGATGTCCAAGAGGTTAGGAGGGCCTTAATATTGTCTTTCATACTGCCTGAGTGATATTCTTGAACCTCAAAATTTACTAGTTATGCTCTGATAACTCTGAATTGAGTATATTTTCTATTCAGAGAAGAAGCGTATAAATAGACAAGGGTGTACATAGAATCCCAAAGAAGAAGGGAATTCAAATAAAATAGTTACAACAACTTTGACAAAGTCATGGATAGCCTTTCTCGGATGACTTGACAAAGTCAATATTTAGTTGTAATACTCCCCCTCAAGTTGGAGTGTGAGGGTCGAAAACACCCAACTTGCTCCAAAGATATAGATATTGCTCTTTGCCAAGAGGTTTAGTGAAAATGTCCATGCGTTGATTGTTGGTGCAGAGATAACGAGTTTGGATGATACCTCCTTGTAATTTCTCTCTAACAACATGACAATCCAGTTCGATGTGCTTGGATGTAACAGGTGGTGACAACTAAATATTGACTTTGTCAAGTCATCTGCGAAAGGCTATTCATGACTTTCTCAAAGTTGTTGTAACTATTTTATTGAATTCCCTTCTTCTATGGGATTCTATTCTGGGCATAGAAGTCACCTGATCTAAGGAAGGCATCTTTTTATCTCAAAGAAAATACATCCTTGACATTCTAGCCGAATCCGGCCTTCTTGGAGCCAAACCAACTGCATTTCCCATGGAACAAAACCTGAAGCTTAACTCCGATGATGGCATTCTCCTTCCAGATCCAGGCTCCTATTGACGTTTAGTTGGAAGGCTTATTTACCTCCATTGTCAGAACGAATAGTTTTGACAATGGGTGACAACAGTGGGTGGAAGAGAGCAGCAAAGAACAGGGAGAGAAAGAGTTGTTGTTGGGTTTTTTGTTTGTAGAGAGAGAAAGTGGGAGGTAGCAAAGGGGGTAGTAGGTTGCAGGTGGGTGGACGGCTAAGAGAGGGCTGGCAGAGATGGGGGCTGGATTGCCGCTGATGGTGGATGTGAAAATGGGGATGGCAGGGAGGAGGAAGGGGCGGAGATGGCACAAGATTAGGGAGTTGGTGCTGATGGTTGAGATGGCACAGGATTAGGAATCAGGGAGGGATAGAGCCAGCAGGGCATTCCACTGATCTCTATGTGCTCGATATCACAAGTGCCAAATCTCAGTGGCACAGGGTGGTGGTTCAAGGGCCAAGTCAGGGACCACGTTATGGCCACGCAATGGTTCTTGTATTTCAGCGGTACGATGTGGCTGTCAGTGGGAATGACGGCAGACGGCTGTTGTCTGATGCATGGGTTTTAGATACGACCCAAAAACCATACCAATGGCAGAGGCTCAACCCAGAAGGAGATAGACCTTTTGCTAGAATGTATGCAACGGCACAATGGGTTGCGAGTTGTTGGAGCTTGCGGTAGAGCTCCGAGACCACGGTCAGTGGGATCTGAGACTTTCCATTGACGTTTGGGCAATGGATCAGGGATGAGGTGAGGGTCTGCACTGTCGCAGTAGTAGAAGACAACTCTCTCTCTATAGAGAGCCCATATATGATGGCAGAGTGTAGCGATCAAGTTTGATGATGGGCTACGATCAAGAGGCAGGAGGTCTCATGAGGTATAAGGGATCTATTCCAGTGAGGGGAGAAGAAGAACGAGGGGAATGGGGATCAGATTGATGCTATCTTGGTAGTTGTAGAGAGTAATCAACATGGGGTTGGTTTCAACGTCAATGTTAGAGAGAGCAGTAGGTCTCAGAGAACCTGCTCTGATACAATGATAACTCTGAATTGAGTATATTTTCTATCCAGAGAAGAAGCGTATAAATAGACAAGGGTGTACATAGAATCCCATAGAAGAAGGGAATTCAAATACAATAATTACAACAACTTTGACATAGTCATGAATAGCCTTTCTTGGATGACTTGACAAAGTCAATATTTAGTTGTAATATGCTCCATCCATATGACCCACTGGGCTGCAAAAATGGAAGAGTGTCATGGGAACAGCCCTGAGGTGAATAAAGGGATGGACAAACGGACTTGAAATAGGTGCTGGATTGACTCTAGGAGAACCTTACATGCATCAAACAAGTCTAGCATGAAAGCTCACACCAGGATAGATATAGGGCAACGCGTGAACAGGTGATTAACTGTCTCCATGCTGGTTTTACACATCACACACCTATTTGGGAGGCTTACACCCCTAGGCTGTATATTGTCGACTGTAAGTGCTTACACCCCTAGGCTGCATATTGTCAATTGTAAGTGCTTTATTGCAAATCACAGCCTAGGGGTGTAAGCCTCCCAAACAGGTGGGTGATGTGTAAAACCAGTATGGAGATAGTTAATCACCTGCTCACACATTGCCCTATAGCTATCCTGGCATGAGCTTTCGTTCTAGACCTGTTTGATGCATGTAGGGTTCTCCCAGAGTCAATCCAACAACTATTTCAAGTCTGTTTGTCCAACCCTTTATTCACCTCATGGTTGTTCCCATGACACTCTTCCATTTCTGCAGTCGAATGGGTCATATAGATGGAGCGCAACTGGTAAATTTTGAAGTTCAGGAATCTCACTCAGCCAGCATGAAAGACAATATTGAGGCCCTCCTAACCTCTTGGACATCTTGGAAATAATTCAAGCCTCCCTTTTGATTGGATTTCACCCTAAATTGGCACTCGCATCTCTAAGGCTATACGTAGATACCATTTTAAGGTTGCATGTTTCTGGCTCCTGGCCCCTGCACCATTAGACTCAGCTAATAGTCACTCTCTGGGCAACCCAGGAGCAGTTGATTTTGGACAAATCTTTAGGGACGACTCTGCCATGATGCTACCGACCTGTAAGAGCACAATGGGTATTACTTCATCAATCGAAGCCAACACAAGAGCTCTCCTAGAAGGCTTGAAACTCTTTGACAGTGGCTGGGGATCCACCATGATCGTTGAAGGGGATTACAAGAACTTTATCAATTGGTCAAAGAAAGTTTTTGTGTGCCCTTGGAGACTAGAACAGATGTTTGACCAAATTTCAGAGATTAGTGGGTCCATCATTCTCGCATACTTGGAGGGAGTCCAGTCAGGCAGCAGACACCTTAGCCAGGGATGAAGCCCTCTGTAATCCAGAGTTCCATTTTTAAAAGGGTATGCCCTCACTTTCTTTTCTTCTTTTCCTTGTACATTTCTTTAAACATTGTTGTCCCCAATTTTACCTGTATCTGAACATAATTATGATGTTCTTGTACCCAGCAAATGTATGTGCTTCCCTATTAACATATAAATTATCAATTTCCTTAAAAAAAGTAAAGAATATTAATGATGCATGTACTCCTTGAAGGTTGATCGCATGTAGTTAGATGTCAATGTTAAGAAAATTCCAGTGTGTGTCCACGCAAGAGAGAGAGAGATTTCTTCATCTTCCCATTTTCTTTATCAGATGGTATGGCAAGTATAAATAATTTTGTGCACTTAATAGGAACTAGTGGCTTCTCTCCACCTAACCGTTCACTATATGTTGGGATTTGGAATAATGACAGAAGACTAGAATCAAACCACACAAAGCTTTGCATGCAGTGAACAGCGAATAAGAAATGCCTTCTCGGCAGCAATCCTCAATGGCCATCAAAAGATTGCCCAAAGACAACTGAAAGAACTTCATTTACCTTCCACATCTTGCTATCACTACATTAAGACTCTGATATATACATTTCTGATTGCATGATGTAGAAATCTACTTCTCAGCTACACGGGCAATTCCTTCATGAGAGCCTCCAATAAGCCTCTTCTCAAATTCTTCCATTCCCACCTCTGCAGCTTCTCATTCCCCATCATCCTCGAGTAATCATTTTGTTTCAAGTTTATTGAAAAGAAAGAACAGTTTTTTCTTCATGAATCCCACGAAAAGATTCGAAGAAATTACATATAACATAAGAACCATATCAAAAAAATTTAGATAGCCAACACCATAGGTTGAGCTTTAGTTCAAGGTCAATGTATGTTCTTTTTCACAAGGTTATATCCACTGTTAACACTCAAATGTATTCCATTTCTCATGCTAGTGCCCAGTAGTATGGATATCTTCTCGTTCCCAAGGTTTTGAGTTCATGCACAAGCACATGTGCACATGTGCGCGTGCAGACACTTGTCTGTATGATGTATGTTTCTATGTACTTATGTGTGTATGCACGTGTATACATATGTCTGCCTGTATCAGTCCACTGGGGCACATCATAATGAACCAGTTCACAGTCCACAATCCCCAATCAAAATGGACCTGGTCATCAGAAGAACAGAACAGACATCCTTGTTTTCAAGTGAGCAAGCCTAAAACCTTGGGATCGAGGCTCTTGTGCCCCAAGTACTAAGCCATGAGCCAGAACCCTCGAGAATACAATCATTAGCCACAAATTTTCAATAATTCAAATCAGCTTTCACTTGGTTAGACAAAAAAATATTTCCCCCAACTAACCATATAACTTGGATGAGTGAAGGCTACCAACTAGTGATGCATATAAGGCATCATCTGGGATAAGACCTGCCTTTAACATTTCATCATACAACTCAAAAGCCTCATCTGATCTCTCTTCTCTAGATAGACCAGAGATAATAGCAGTATAAGTAACAATATTTGGTAGCAAGCCTTTCCCTTTCATTTCATTGAACAATTTGAGGGCTCTTTCGAGCTTCCGATGCACACAGTGCCCATGTATCAAAGACGTGTATGTATACACATCTGCTGTTATTTCTCTCTCCTCCATCTCTTCTCTCAACTTATTAGCAGCCACCAAATTACCCTTTTTGCTATACCCATCTATCATCACATTGTAAGTAAAGGTATTTGGTTTAAGGCCCTTCACTTCCATCTCCATAAATACCCTCTTGGCTTCGTCCATTTCCCTACACTTACAGTGTATATCTATTAGTGTGGTGAAATTCACTATATTTGGCGAGATGCCCATATTTATCATGGAGCCAAACAGCCTCTTGGCTTCAATGAACCTATTCAATTTGCATAGCCCACTGATAATTGTATTGAATGAAAATGCATCAAGAACAAGACCCTTTCTCTCCATGACTTTTTGTAATTCGAGAGCTTCATCCAACATACCCTTCTTGCAATAACCACACATCATGGTATTGAAAATAACCTCATTTAGATCAATGCCTTTGCTTTGCATCTCTGTGACGATCATGTTAGCTGCCTCCATTTGGCCAAGCTTGCAAAGGCCACTGATCAATGCCCCATATGTATAGACATTGGGGCACAGACCTATTTCCATAAGCTCATCATGCAGAGAGAGAGCACGCTTTATATTCCCAACATTGCAATTCCCACTTATAAGCGATGTATAGGCATGAAGATCACCCACCAAGCCTGCTTCCTTCATCGCTCTAAAGACCCTCTCAGCTTCTTCCAGCTGGCCAAACTTACAGTAACCATTAATAATTGCAGTGTATGTTGTGACATTTGGAGAAATACCTTCTTGTTCTAAGGACTGAAGAATTGTGTATGCCCCCTCGAAATCCCCATTCTTGACATGAGCTTGAATAAAAGAATTATATGTGTAAATGTTGGGTTTTATTCCTTTGTGACTGGATTCTAAGAGGAAAGCTTTAGCACTTTCAATATCACCACTTCGACAAAACCCATCTACAACAATGCTAAGAGAGTGAACAGAAGTCTCAATACCCAATTCAAACATTCGATGAAATAATTCTACGGCAGAACTAGATTCGCCAGAGTTTCTAAGCGCTGATAGATAAGAATTACAGGACCTTCCATCAAGATTGTAGCCATACTTATTCATGTAGTCAAAGGTTTCACGGGCTTCTTTGATCATGTTTTCATTGGAATAGGTTCTGAACAGCATATCAATAACCTTGCCTGCAAGCTCTGGATGTTTGTTGGAGGATTCCTCGACTATACAGTCCATTAAAACATAAAGAGGGTACCTGAGAGCAAGAGATTTGAGAGAAGCCATGGCAGGAGAGAAGTTCCTTTTCTCAACCAACCGGTAGATGAGCGAGCAAGAGGCCCGTGGTTCATGAATCTGAGAAATGGGTTTTCTTTCTTTCTCATAATTATGAATAGGTTCGTGAATCTCATAAATGGGTTTTCCTTCATTTCGATAATTCGATACATGCTCATTAATCCGAGAAGTGGGTTTTCTTTGTTTTTGATGATTAGAAATGGGTTTTGTCTTGGAGGCTGATAGAATCAGGGTTTGTGGCTTTTTGATGGATGTTTTAGCAAAGTTGCTGAAGATTTCAGATAGTTTGGCCATGGCGCTGTACAACTTCTTTCTCTAAAAGCCCAATTTGTTGTTCTTTCAACATGATCGATTACCACCCATTAAATTATCGAATCAAGACTTTCCTATGACGCAAAATGCGCCCAAAATTAAGAAAAAATTTACGACAACTTAATCTATGACATAATGTGCATCCAAAATTAAGCCAAAACTCTATACTGAGAAGGAAACAAATCTATAAAGAATATCGAACAGAGAGAAAAAAAGAGAAACAAATCCTGAGACTCGGGTTTATACAGGGCTGAGATTTACGTACTACATGAAGCAACGAAAGATCTTTTGTTTCTCGTGCCTTTGGCCACAGCCGCACCGAATAAGTTAGGGAGAGAGAAATGTCTCGAGTAATGAAACGAGGGGAAGAGGGGAGTTTTCTAGATAGAGAAAGGAGACACGAGGAAGAAGTGATACAGAGCTACCTAGCCTGAACCCAAGAACCTGCAAGAGAGAGAGGGGAGGGGGACGGGTTTAGGGTTTTCAAAAGACCGGCAACTGGACAGGTAAAGGCGTAAGGTCTCGAAGCGAGAGAGTGAGAGAGAGAGAGAGAGAGGCAACGGAACAGTTAAAGGCGTAAGGTCTCGAAGCGAGAGAGAGAGAGAGAGAGAGAGAGAGAGTACAACCGTTGTTCTCCTCAAGGGTGTTCTCCTCAAGGGTTTACCTATGTAATAGGCTCTGTAAAAAGCATAGGACGTTATGACCAGTGTTCTGGAAATTAACTTGGACCATTTTCCGGCCCGATGTCAGTTACTCGGGCAAGCCCGAGTCAAGGCCTATATTCAAGTTAAATAGTCCATGTATTTTGAACAAAACTGACGATTTTCTCTTTCTTCTTCTTTTTTTTTTTTTTTTAATCATGTGACTCTCTCTCTTACTTTCTCTACCTCTCCCTTACTCTCTCTCTATCTCTCCCCTCCCATTTTTCTCTTTACCTGTTTTTCTCTCTCTTTCTGTCTCTACCTTTCCTCACCATTTCTCTCAGTATTTTTTTTCTGCAAATTTTTTTTCGGCTTAGTAAAAAGTGTGCCGGACTGTATTATAGGCAAATAGGGTTATTGGAATATAATGCGGTCCGGCACAAGGTGTGTCGGACTCCATTATATGAAGATAAAACTTGTTGGAAATTCTTAAGGAGATATAATCTCTAATATAGAGATTATGAATATGAAAAATAATAATTTTTTGAATAAAATATTTAAACCATTAGTGTCAATTATTTTCGGATGGACAACCCATTTTCATCCATCTTTATCTCAAGAGACACGAATGTAGAAATATGTCCCCCGATGCATGGAACAATTTTTCTTGAGATAATGGGCAGATAGGGGAACCGGTGACGAGTAGCGGTGGTATTTCTTTTGGAAAATTGTTTTATACAGGCCGGACCGCCTTTTTACAATATGGGGCCAGAGGAATAAAGTATCCACTTAAAAGATTGACGGTTTAAATGTTTTTTTAATATAATTATTATTTATAGCTTTCAATTTTTTTATATTATTATCATAATCATGACTCCATGTTAAATATTATATATTCTAAAAATTAGGATGAAAATATATTTAAATTTTATATTTATACAAGCCCACATTTCTACAATATGCGGGCTGGCCTCAAAGAAATTGGGTCCATTTTTTTTGGCCTCTTATCTTAAATTCATTATTTCATTCACTCTCTCTCCTGGAGAGAAAGTGAGCGCACAAAAAACCATAGTAACTTGTCGGAAAATGGATAGGACGACCGTAGAAGGGGAGAACAATCACCGGGAAAGGATACACAAACATAAAAGTTGCCGGAAAGTGACTCCTGAAGACCGAGAAGTATGTAAAGTCGACAAAATGGTTGTTGGAAAAGATATTAAGACCGTAGAATGAGAGAACCATAGCCGGAAAAGGAGACAACGAATGTTAAAGCTGCAAGCAAATGAGAAATACAGAATGGGAAAAACTCGTCGGAAAGTGTACAGAGGGACACTAAATTCTCTCTCTAAAACAGATGGTAAGAAAGTGAATGCCGAAGAAACAAGAGAAGTCGCTGGATAATGGAGAGATTGACCGCAGAATAGAGATAGTAAATTAAAGAAGCTTACAAATAATTTTTTATTAAAAAACCATGTGAAAAGTTTACAAACATGACAAAAATGTCGTAAGAAAAAACTAACAGGGAGAGATAGTAAATTAAAGAAGCTTACAAATAAATTTTTATTAAAAAATCAAGTGAAAAAAGAAAAATAAAATAAAAAGAGGAGGCTATAACGATGATAACACAATTAGTTTTAGAAATGCATTAAACTTTGTGCCACCTTCAAGTTTGCGCTTGTTATGCACCCATACTATCTCTTTTGCTCTTGGAATATAAAGCATGAGATTGTTCTTAAATAAATGCCACTTAATTCTCACTTCATTATTCAATGTGGACTAAAACCCACTGTGCTTTCACTCTCAAATTATTAAAAACGTAGGAAAAGCACATTAGAAACATATATTATTTGAAATACTTCATAGAATTTACAAAACTTAAAATACTAATAAGAACATATGTACAAAATGAAAAATGCTAAAACTTATTGTTATGGATGAAGTTTCTATATAAGGCCTAGGATTTATGAAAACAAAATAAAGCCTCACCGCAAATCCTCGTCAAGAAAGCAATTTTGATAATAGAAATTTCCATCATGGATCTAAAATCAATTTCCAATAGCAACAACAATTTTGAAACCCAAATAATAGTACATATATTTTGGATCTACGACCACTTATTTTTTGAGTGAAATAGACAATCAAGGTAATTTGCTGCAATATATAGTATTTTTAGAGCTTAAAATCTTGATTTTTTTTTTTTCACAAACATAATGCTGAGATGATTGATAAAGGTTTTCCTGTACTTGAATTGTAATTTTTTATGAGTTATGAAATGAGGTTTACTTATTTTAATAGCGCTCTAGGGCTAACAGCTATTTTCCTATTGTCATTGGCTTACATAGTGTTTTAATTTTAAAAAATGGATAAATATTTTTGGTTGAATGGTAGTTTGATCCTCGTGATCTCGAAATTTGAGATTTTGAGTAGTTATTTTTGTGAAAAATAAGCTTATGCTTGATGACTAACTCAAAACTAGGCTTAGTTAACAAATTTCAGCCAAGATCACAAGCTTTCAAACTTCGGTCAATCCCTAGTGGGAAACTTGATCTCTCGAATCCCTAAAATTTGTTTTTTATTTTTTTCCTCAAATATGATCTATTTAATAGAAAGATCATACATCAACAACCAAATATACAAAATTCAAACTCAATCCAACCAATGGTCGAAGCAGAACAAGGACTTGCTTAACTTCTTTTTTTTTTTTTTTAAGTTGGGGAGAGGGCCTCTACCCTTGTAGGGTTTGAGCCGAGAAAATAGAATTGCAAATCATCAAGCGTCAACCAATTATTAGATTGCATCCTTATATAAACTTTTCCTTTTCATGCAGTTGGCATACGGATGCATTCAGGTGCATCTTCAAATTTTATCATGATGTATAATTTTGATGTAAAATATTATTAGGATTATCTCACAATCTATTTTTATATCTAATTATAAAAGTTTAAATTTAAAAAATTATTAAGTCAAGTAGATCTATAAACATATGAAAATATTGAAAATGGACGGTGTAGATAATATACTGTAAAATGCACTATTTATGAGACTTAAAATTTTTTTATTTTTAATAGATGATCAATCGAAGGGTTTTTCAACATTAGAAGTACATGTTTTCGAGGGATTTTTAAGGGGCATTCCGTAGTTCTGCATTATGAGGTAGCATCCTTAAATAAACTTTTTCGCCCCTCAAAACCCTCGCATTTCCCTCTCCACTCTCGCCCTAAGAAGAGCTCTCTCTCCTCTCTCTAAAAATCCTTCACTAACTAATGCACTCATCTCTTCTCTCTCTAAAATTCTAAAACGTCCCTGTAACTACTGCGCACTGTTTCCCTTCACTCTCTAAATTTGAGATTTATATCTCTCTCTGCCCCATTACACCTGTGGCCATCTCTCTCTCTCACTCCTCTCCTCTCCTTTTATCACCTCGACTTCCGCTCTTTGGGAACCCTAAACTCTCTATCCTCGCTCGGATACAGCCCCCCATTGCTTTTCCTTACGCGCAGTTACACATGGTATCTCTCTCTCTCTCTCTCTGAACAAATAAGGACTGGTTTTGACCAAGAAAAATGAAGAAAAGCGCCAAATATTATTTTGTTGTATAGGATCAAATAAGAAAACGAAGCACAAAAAGAAATAAGAGTATCAACTATACTATTTTGATTAAAGCATGTTTTATATTTTGTTACTTATGTATTGAATTTCAAATTTTTTACTGTTTTTTTCAGTGTAAAAACAAGTCAGAACACCAAATAAGAACACCAAATACACCCATTTTGATAAGAAACCAGATTTTATCGTTGTTGCTGATTTTATATTGATTTGGCATCCACCACAGTGCTTCTTTTTTTTACTGATTTTTCAATGTTCCCAAATCTCTGCTGGTTCTTTTTTATTATTTGTTGCTGAGCTCTTCATTTGCTAATATTTGTTGGTTGCATTAATATGCTTCTCTCCTTTTTTGTATATTGTTCTCCTTTTCTGTTGATTTTTTTATTGTTTAATTGCAGCATATTTTGAAGTTTTTATTTGAATTTTTTATTTTGAATATTTGGATCGGTCTCTCTGTTATAATATGTTACTGATTTTGGTCATTTCCATCACTCTATGACATTGTTTGGTATTAAGGATCTCGTGGATTCAAGCATTGTTGCATATCAAATTATTGGATTATTCTTTAAATGGGATGATACATTCCAAACCTTGGTCTGCAATTTTATATTTTTGTTCCGAACATTTGCTCTGTCACTGTATCTGTTAATGAGGTACTGATTTTGTTCATTTCATCAGTCAATGCATAATCTTGGTTTTGGGGTCATCTCTGTAGCAAATTTTAGGTTTGCTCATGAGATTGGACGATATATTTACTACAGTCCAAGGGAGCGTCTATTTGCAATGGCACTTCTCTAGTGCAATGGCAATTCTCTACTCTTGAACTCAAGACTGTGTCCATTAACATGTGCAGATTTGTTTGATTTTATGGACATCTTGAGATTTGTGGATCCATTAATGCGTGCTTTTACATTTTCTAAGATATTTCACGACTCTAATTTCATCTTAGGTCAAGTTCTTGGTTTATTCGAAAGCCTCTCTATATTTCACAACTCTAATTTCATGCTTGGTTTCTTGGAGCACAAAATCAATAATTTTCATTAACAATCATGGTTTATTCGAAAGCCTCTCTATCTCTCATGAATAATAGTTCCAAAAATTTTAAATTTACACAAAAAGGTTCTTGATCTTCATGTACTCTGGTTTCTAAGACCCTCTCATTGGTTTGATAAAAGAACTAGTTCTTGATTCAATTCTATGAAATTTGCTTTCTGAAATTGCCTATGAAATTGTTGTAGTTTGATACTCACCTATGAAATTGTTGTAGTTTGATACTCATAGGTCATGTTAGGGCTTGAATTGTTTGACTTTTAATGGTTTTCTAGTTCTTAGTTTTGACTTCATATCCATCAGGTCTGGGGACTGGGTTACCCCCTCACCCCCCACAAAAAAAAAAAAAAAAAAAATGCTATCATTAAAACATTTGTTCTCAACATGAATTCGGTATGGACCTAGATGATGCCTGGTTCGATTTCAAGCCACTCTATGGTTGTCACCTGCAGAGTGAGTTTTTCAACTTACTCGGTGCTTATGCCAAGAGAATTGTCCTCCCTCTCCTAAGTATCTTGAGCATTCTAATTCATGGCCTTAAAAACCGTTCAGCTCAAGGAGAGCCTAGCTTTAATCCACGGGCTAAATACAAATTTTGATTCTATTTCAAGTTGTCATAAAACATGATCACTAGTCATACTTCTATATACTATTAATAAATATTGTTGGTGGGATATGTTATAGGGAGTTACTTGATTTCATTTAATATCAAGCTAGTTAGTGTAGATGGTGTAAGCAATGACTGGCTATTTGGTCACCTCAAACACGTCCAGTCATTAGGCAATGTTTACTCTTAAAGTCACTTTATATCAAGTAGCTAGCCTCGATTGACCCTAATGATGATCCTCTGTCCAAAACTCGATGTGTGATGATAATGTTATTCAGTTTGGCATTCTGTTTAATTGTTATGACAATTATTTATGACATGTGATAATATATATATATATATATATATATATATATATATATATATGTGAGATTCGGGCATTCAAATCGAACTTTTGTAATTACGATAAACCTTGTATTGAACTTTTTTAATTGTGAGTGCAGAGTAGACTATTATGGATCCGTCCGAGTTTCGTAGATATCTTGCTGCATGTTCTGCTGCATGGATAGCAACTTGTGTTTGCTACTGGTATTATACTACACAATCGTCAAGTGTGCAAATTCATAGTTTATCACGAACTGGGTCTGAATTTGTTACATATATAATGAATTCAAACCCCCGTAACTGTTTCAATTTGTTGCGGATGGAAAGGGATGCTTTTAAAAAACTATGTACACTTTTGAGAGCAAAATCCCTACTTCATAATAAGAGAAGTGTGTTGGTAGAAGAACAAGTGGCCACATTCTTGAACACAGTTGCACATAATGAACGTAATAGGGTGATGCAAGCTCAATTTCAACATTCTGGTCAGACTATTAGCTATTATTTCAATAAAGTGTTGAAGGCAGTTGTAGCTTTGGGTCCGGATTTCTTATTACCCCCTAGCAGAGAAATACCCGATTGCATCTCAAACAATCCCATGTTCTATCCATATTTTAAGGTAACAAATACCCACTGCTTTAGAAACTTAGTTAAGCTGCTATTTCGGTTTATTACAACTAACTTGACATTGGCTTGCAAGGATTGTGTTGGAGTAATCGATGGAACACACATACCAGCTTGGGTTGGGAGCAACACAAACAAAAGATTCCGTAATAAAAAGGGTGAACAATCCCAAAATGTATTGGCTGCTGTCTCATTTGATAGGTGTTTCCAATACGTACTCGCTGGTTGGGAAGGATCTGCTGCAGACTCAAGAATTTTAGATAGCGCAATTAACAGAGAGACTAATCCTTTAAGAGTGCCTCAAGGTAAGACTGATTGAATTCTCATATGTACATGTATGTGGTTAATGTGTAGCTATTAACATTTTAGACCTATTACGGTGTAGGAAAGTACTACCTCGTGGATGCAAGTTATCTCAATATGCATGGTTTTATTGCCCCATATCCTAATGTTGAATGTCAATTTAATGAAATCATGGATACTCAAGCTCCGAGGGCGCTACAAGAGTTATTTAATCATCGGCATTTGTCATTGTGGAACATTGTTGAACGCACATTTGGATTATGGAAAGCACGCTTTCCTATCCTAAAGAACCAATCTCGCTATCCTTTTGATACACAGGCATGCTTATTATCGCTACATGCGTATTGCATAACTTTATTCGAATGACAACAGGAAACGATTCCGAAATCGAGTCAGGGTTTGAAAATCAGGTGATGCAAGAAATGACAGGAACATATGAGGGCGATGAAAATAGTGAAACATTGATGATAGATTCTCAAAGTAGTGACGACCATGATTTTGGTGTACAGTTGCGAGAGGAAATTGCAACACAATTGTGGGATAACTATCAAAATAGTTGATACAATCCATTCATCTTATTCAATTTTGCACATATTTGTAATTACGTCAGAATTTTATTTAAATACATGGACTGTGATAATAGTTTTGGGTTTTTGCTTTTATTGTTGTTCTTATCTTTATTATGCATATGACACCGAGGAATGCAGCCTTATAGACAAAGGGGAACATACAAAAGCCCACTAAATAGGAGGTAATGATTTCTTGCGTTTCTTTGATATGTTAATATTTTCGTGCACAATGTCTAAAGTAACTTACCCATAGGCTGTAAATATACATATAGTGCATGTGTATGCCTTTCATTACCTGAGTTCATTGTTTCACTATTGTTTGGCTTCCAACTAATGTGATTCATGTAAAGGAGATCATGAGCCTAGTTGGAAGAAGGGAAGGAAGATCACCTTCCCTGAAGATTACATTAATTTATTTTCTATTTTTCCCTTGTTGGTTTGGATGTGGTTATGATTGTTGGGTCTTGTATCTGAAAGACTCAAGCTCCATATATATGTTTGTATGTGTGCGCATTTGTGATGGGTTCAATTTCTCGCTCTACTTTCTTTGCTGCATGGCTCGAGGTTAACTCATATGTGGCATTTTATGGCATGTTAGCATTCACTTGTTATTTGATATGTAATTATTTGAGATGGTTTTGTTTGGGATGGATGCTCGAGATCAACTTTTTTTAGATAAAATTGTATGACCGGCCTTTGAATTTCCTGCAATATTCTATGTCGTAATGTTGAAGCTTTGAAGCATATTGAAGATGCATTTGAGATGAAATTATTTGAAATAGTTATTTAACTTTGGATATTTTTGTTGAAATATTTCTACAGAGCTTTGAATTTTTCACAACATTTTATGTACCAAATTTAAGCTCTCTAGGTTATTGTTTGGTAAAGTTATTTGAGATGAAATTATTTGACGTGGTTCTAATTATTTCGCAAACATCTTGTGTATTAAATTAAACCTTTTAAGCATATTGTAGATGTATTTTAGGTAGTTGGTTGCAGCAAAATGATTTTAATTATTTGATATGTTATTTGAGATGAAGTTATTTGACATGTTTTTTTTTTTTTTTTAAGTTTTATTGTAGTGACTTGACAGTCTTTAAATTTGTGTATAAAACTAAACATCTCGAGCATATTTTTGATGTAATTTAGATGGTTGTTTGTAACAAAATTATTTCAGTCATCTGGTTTTGTTTTGTTATTTGGGATGAAGGTATTTGACAGGTTTAAATTCCTCAATTAGCCTGTGTGGTAAATTAAAAGTTGTGTGTATAAATAGATGTTCCTTCGCCGCGCTCATCGATCATCACAATGAGTGATGGATAGTATATTTGAGAGAAATCTATAATCTATTAGTTCTTCTCAACATGAGATGGATTAAATGACTCTGTCTAAATACAACTCAAACGGTCCTCAAGTTTATTAAATTCTTATGTGCACTTTTGCATCATAAATGATTAAAGAAAAGATAAAGTATATTGCATCATTCACAAACGGTCCTCAAGTTTCTTAAATTCTTATGTGCACTTTTGCATCATAATTGATCAAAGAAAAGATAAAGTATATTGCATCATTAACTACCGTGTTGGAGAAGTGGAGCAAATAGAAGTTATAGGAGACGACTGTATAGTAAATGGGAGATGTATATACATAATTATTCTAGTGTACACCGCACTAATTATGAATTTAAAATTTACTGCTCTAAAACTTTTGACCATAAGATGGCCTTATATTTTTAAAAAAAATGAAAGAGAGAGAGAGATCAAATTTATCAATCAAATGATAGTAACCTTTGACCATAAAATGTCCTTATATGTTGTTCAAAAATGAGCAAGAGATCAAATGAAATGAAGAGAGAGGGAGAGGGCTCAAAGTTATCAATTAAATGAAGTGTCGTAATAATTAACTATAAAGATGGAAATAAATTGTTAATAATATTTTGTGATCTCTATATCTATACTGCATTATTTTGCCAAAGTTAACGGGATGACATGTGTCATTGAAAATAAGAAGGGACTTTAATTCTATAAAGGTTATAGGAGACATTCCCATCTTTAAAGGAAGGAGAGTATACATTATTTTCAATCAAGAGAGAGCAATCTCCTAAAATTAGTGTGTGAAATTAGTATGTGGTGAGAGAGATCGATTACGCATTTTTCAATTTTCCCTTTAAGAAAGAATAAGGGTATCTCAATTTTCCATTTAGAGAGATCTATCAACAAAAATACTTACATATCAACATAATCAGTTCTAATTTAAGCATGCTATAGTTTTAGATGCTTATCATGTCAACAAATATCAATTCTTATTAACATTTTAAAACCATATGCATGTAATTTTTTTGGGGATGATTTTTTTTTAGATATGCATGCAAGTTCCTCTTTTTATCGCCATTCGCTTTTTTTCTTTCTCTTCCATTTAAAAAGTAGCATTTATCTCTTTCTTTTAGTAACCCTAGCCTTTGTCTCTCTCTCTCAACGTGCTCTCTATCCATTGTTTTTCAACTTGGTTTTTCTCTCTCAACTTTGTCTCTCTCCCTCCACGGTCATAATAATCTTATTAAATATGAAAAAAGAGAGGATTGATGTGGGGGAGAGAGATTGATGTGGGAAAATGAGATAAATAGATATCTAAGAGAGAGAGTACGCATATCAATTTTATTTTTTCCATTGTCTTTTTTTTTATTAGATATACATTTAAATTTTTTAAAAACGATATTTCATTAGAAAACCATACTAGATATGCATGCATTTTTAAAAAAAATTATTATTATTTTCGATATGCATGCAAGCTCCTCTTCTTTTTTTTTTACCCCTCTCTCTTTTCAGTTCTTACATTTAAAACTAACATTTTCTCTTTCTCTCAATGGTATGTCTCTCCCTCTTTTTTTACCCCTCTCTTCTCACATTTAAAATTAACCTTTTCTCTTTCTCTCAATGGTATGTTTCTCCCTCTGTGGTCTCTTTCTCCCACTTCTCTTTTAACTTAGTCTCTCTCTACAGTCAATATTTACTTTTTTGCTCCTTCTCTCACTCTCGCTATACATGCAAATTTTTTAAAAATGATCATTTATTCGATATACATGCAAGCTCCTATTTTTGTTTGACCCCTCTCTCTTTTCACATTTAAAACTAACCTTCTTCTCTCTAAACTTGGTCTACCTCTCGCTCTCCTTCACAACGTGGTCTTTCTCTCCCGCTTCTCTCTCAACTTGGTCTCTCTCTATATTAAATATTTACTTATTGCTCTCTTTCTCATCTCATTTTTTCTTTTAGTTTTTTGGGTTTATTTCTCATTTCTTTATTTTTTACTAGTTTTCTCTTAGGTTTTGTTATATTGGTTGAGAGACTAAGTTTCTTCTTTGAGATAATGGTTCACTGTCATGCTTTACTTTTTGATATTTTGTGTTACAATGTTCTATGTTCAAATGGTTTGCAATTTTTTTTTTAGAGAAACTTTATGGGTTGTAGCCCAAAGAGAGAGCGAAGGTTCTAGCAAGGTTTATAAATATAATAATTATAAGTATGATTGTAATATTATTACCATCATAATTTGTTATTTACAACCTATAATATATTTTAATTATATATTTTTTAATTTTTTCCCATAAATTTTAAAAGTGCAATAAGTAACATTGTCTTTGATATAAGACTCATTAATAAACTAATATTCTTTAAAAATAAATTATGAATTCTTGTGCTCACTGATTTTATTTATGACCAATCCTTTAACGTGCTTTTAAAGTTATCAAAAGGAATTTTTTTCACAAATAATAATTTTTTATTGTCACTTTTAAACAATAGCTTTATTTTTATAATTTATTCATTTTAATTTATTAAAAAGGAATTTTTTTTGGTGTTGTTATGCTTTCTATAATTATAATAACTTTTAAACTTTACTATAAATTTCTAAATATTAGAAATCTATATTACATTATTAAGTTAGAGTTAAGAGGTGATCATGTGTTGCAAAAATAAGAAGGGCCCTAACTCTATAACGATTGTAGGATATATTCCCATATTTAAGGGAAAATATAAATTTTTTAACTTTTTCTCCTAGATTTTAAAAGTGAAATAAATAACATTGCCTTTTATATAAGATTTATCAGTAAACTAAAATTATTTAAAAAATAAATTATGAATTTTTGTGCTCATTAATTTCATTAGTATAACTATAAGCTTTTTTGTTATTAGTATGATTTGTTTGCTTTCATATTGTATGCATGTGATATGGTTTTCACACATCCAACTTCTTAATCATATGTTGTTGACTATTACAAGGTATTTTTTCTGTTATTACTTATTTTCATTTAATACCTAAGAAGTATCATCCTCACACTTATGGTACAATAGTATTGTCAATTATTGATTAGGTTACATGAAGTTACTTGTAAAAATAAAATAAAAAATAAAATATACAATTAGTTGAAATAGAGTCGCCGCCTTCCCATAGAATATTTATAGCGTATTGATAGATCATGAGGTGATTTAGAAAGCACGTAGATATATATGAGATAGTCGTGATTGTTTACTTTATTATTCTAACGCACGAGACACATAATCCAACTAGTTAAAGAATAAATCAATAATTTCTAATTTGAACCATCCACTTTGTTAATAGGGCTGTGAATGGGTGGCGATGAAAAAATATCACACAATGAATAAATATCGACTTCCAATCCATGAACGATATGTTGAATGGCTAAAACATGCTAATTTTTCACATTCGTAGGTTTTACCTAACAAAGAAATCGAAAACATAGAGAATGCAAACACATTACCAAAGTAGGGTTTCTAGTGGTCCTAATTTATTGGGGATTTCTGATGCTGTTAAATAACCTTAATTTTTCTAAAAAGAAAAATAACTATGATTTGGAGCTCAAAAAGAGCTCCAAATCTATTCCCAGTCCAAAAATGACTCTTCCAAAAATTACTCTAAACCATCAATTTATTGGGTGAGCATATATTGCAATTTAAGAGCTGAAGAAGTTTATTTTTCTTTTTCTTTTTTTCTCTTTTGGAATTGGATGCATTATGAATTATAAGGCTTTTCGGAAATCTTCAGGTCATATTCAATTTGTTAACTAACCAAGTGGTTGGTCCATGGAACAACTTCAAAATTATTAGCCTGAGCAACCATAGGAAATTTACTTGTGAGAAACTTAGCAAGTTAGGTCAATTGAAGTTTATGATATAGATCTAATTCAAATACGAAAAAACAGAGAGGGAGAGAAAAAGATGATGATTCATTCACCAAAAAAAGGGCAAAGTGTATCAGTTAAGGTGTAATGGGGATGTATTTCATTGGGAAAACAAACTGGTAAGCAAGAATTTTTCAAGGAATTGCTCTCTGATGCAATAGACAAAACTTTCCTACTCAACATAGTTAACTACTTGGTCCACTAATAATTGAATGCTATGATGTTTACTTGAATATTTCCTTTAATAATGATTGGAAAGAATATTGTCCTTGCACATGGTCAAGCTAGAATGGTTTATTTTTCATAAATGGAAAAGTATACAATAAGATAATTTACATTTAATGCAAAAATGCCATAATTATTCTTGTTTGTTAGATTTGAAAACGAGTGCCCAAGGATGTGCAATTGACCACACCAAAATTCAAAGAAAATGTTTTCAAGCTTTGTGATACTCGCCAAGCTATTGTATTTGACTTCTTTGCAACTAAAAACTATCGTGGCTTTTTTGTACCAAAGATAAATAATCTTAGAGTAATACCATCAGGCAAGTTCGCCCCATTCTCCGAGTATGGTATTGCTTCCTTTGTGAGTCACGACAATACATTTCTTTGATAGCCTAAAAAGCCAAAACTCCTTTATTTTATTGTGTTTTTTGGCCTAAACATTGATTTGCATCTTTATGACCCAAGAAACACTCCTAGCCATTTTAGTTGTTGAGAAAACAAACAATACTGGGCTATTTTTACTATCAGTTTTCAAACATTTATGTCCTACCTACCAAAGAATGGTGATATTGTTAGGTCCTCCCTTCATAAACTCTGTTATTTGCCTTGTGGTGTTTAGATACTTCAATTGCCCTACTATCTCCTATTACCATCCATCATTTCATTGAATAATAAATATCAATATGGAGCAAATGTTAACATGACTTTTAATATATCACAATAGGGAGTGATCATGATGATGTCATTGATAATGTATCACCATCCATAACTCTAAATAGCAATACGAACCAAATGTTTTCATTGATAATGTATCACCATCCATAACTCTAAATTGCAATATGAACCAAATGTTAACATGACTTTCAATATAACACAGGCAGTGATCATGATGATATCATCATCCATAACTCTAAGCAACAATATGGACCAAATGTTAACATCGACTTTCAATATAACACAATAGGCAAGTGATATGTCATTGATAATGTATCACCATCCATAACTCGAATGCATATCTACCCACCCCCCAATCATTGTTTAATCGGCTAATTAGATGGTAATCACCTCCATTATTATTATTATTATTATTATTTGATATGGTAGCAATGGGAATGGAGGGTGGGACGTTATGTTGAAGCATCTACCCGTTGACCACTGATGCCCTAAGCCTATTCCCAGTAGTCACCCTCGCTATCATTAGTGTACAAATTATATTATGGGATTGTATATAATGAGGCCATTTATTTTTAATGCAAGGAGGTCACAATTTCCTAAATATAAAATCTTATTGCTTGGGAATGTTACAAAGTTTAAGAAAATTTATTTTGAAGGTTGTGCTTGATCAATGGAATAACTGAAGTCATCAAATTTCACATCTAATGGTCAAGACTAATTATGACCACCTTGTACCGAGGATAAATAGTATCATTGTATATTTTTTCCTATATTATAGTCTCTCTTGATAATACTATGAGCTACATACAGTTAGGAGGGATTCGGATCCCACCAATAACTCAAATGTGCAAATTCATTTGGCCTCTCATACATATATTATCCTCTTGTGGGAGCGCATACTACAGATCTACTACTTTTTTTAGAAGACCTACGTGGCATGATTTTTTAACTAAAATTATAAGAACCACCTAAGAATTACTAGATAATTATTTTCGAAATAACAAATTTTTTATTTTTTATATTGTTAATACTTTTTCGACACTCTTAAAAATATTGGCTAGTCTCTAGTTATAAGTTTTAAACTCTAAAAATAGTTAAAATCAAATAGATCTATAAACATATGAGTCTTGAAAATGGACGGTCTAAATAATACGTTGCAAGATGCACTATTTTTGAGACTTAAAATCTTATTTTTCTTTTTTTCGTATACATATTTCTAGGATCAATTAGAGGGTTTTTCAACATTAAAACGACCATGTCCGTTATATTTTTGAAAAACGTTGTAATTCTTTTTTTAGGTAATTAAGGTTGCAATCTTCTATAAAAATTATCCTTATTTTGTTTAAGTGTAATTTACAATTTCATTATTAAGATTAGTTTGTTTTTTAAGTGTAATTTACAATTTCATTATTAAGATTAGTTTATTTGGCTTATGCAGCGTTTTAAAAAACGCCGAGTCGAACCGGACTCGCTCGGTTCGACTCGGAAATCGCGAAAAGGGACCGGATCGGTTAAAAAATCGGAAATCGTCCGGTTCTAGAGAGAACCGGACGATTCCGCACAGTGACTCGCCGATTCACTGTGCGGAATCGGCGAGTCCGTGAAGAACACGGGTTGCAAAGTGTTCTTCACGGGATTCTTTGAAATTTGTCATTTTTTGATCATTTTTCTTGTTTTTTTTGGCATGTGATCTGATTAGCAGGCTGTAAACAATTTTATTCAGCTTTTTCAAGGATTAAAGGGTGAAAAAAATTGTTGTTTTTGGATCACGAAAAATTTGGTGTTTAGGGTTTCCGCCTTTTCAGAAAGTTTCATGCCAAATAGGGCATGAATCTTTCAAAATGTGTAGGCCTTTTGATCTTAAAGCTGTGAATCAAAACCTTTTGTTACTAATTTGTGATAGTCGTTGAGAAAAACTGAGTTTTTTGGAGATTGAAGGCTTCGGTTCACAAAATCAGGTAAGAAGTTTGGGTTTTTTTTTTTTCCGCCATTTGATTTATTTCACAGCATATTTTGAACATAATGAGTTCAATAATTAGGGTTTTTAATCTTTATTGTGTCTAGTATGATTAAAAATTTTCAATTTTACGTAATCTGGTCAATTACAGCAAGAAATTTGAGATGAACACTGAGATGTCTGCGGAACCAAAATTCCGCTGTTTTTTTTTTTTTTTTCCGCCTTTTGATTTTGTTTTCATGATATATTAGAAATAATGTGTTAAAAATTTAGGGTTTTGATTCCTTATATTGTTGTTTATCAGAAAATAAACTCAATTGGATGTAATTTATTGACTTAGAGGTGAATTTTTGAGTTAAAATCGCTTATGTAAAACGACTCTGTGAAAAACAGAAATTTTTTTTTTTTTTTTTGTAACCCATGATAGAATTTTTTGTAATCCATAATCGAATTTTATTTTTTATTTTTATTTTTGTAACCCATGATAGAATTTTTTGTAATCCATGATCGAATGTTTTGTAATCCATGATCGAAATGTTTGTTTTTTTTTGTAATCCATGATCGAATTTTTTGTTTTTTGTTTTTTATTTAACCCATGATAGAGTTTTTTGTAATCCATGATTGAATTTTTTGTTATCCATGATGTAATTGTTTTTTTCTTTTTTTGTAATCCACGATCGAATTTTTTGTTTTTTTTTGTTTTTTTTTTTTGTAATCCATGATCGAATTTTACGTAATCCATGATCGAATTTTTTGTAATCCATGATAGAATTTTCTGTAATCCATGATCGACTTTTTTGTAATCCATGATCGAAATGTTTGTTTTTTTTACTTGTAATCCATGATCGAATTTTTTGTGTTTTTTTTTTTTTTGTAACCCATGATTGAATTTTTTGTAATCCATGAGCGAATTGTTTTTTTCTGTTCTTGTAATCCACGATCGAATTTTTTGTTTTTTTATGTTTTTTTTTTTTTGTAATCCATGATCGAATTTTATGTAATCCATGATCGAATTTTATGTAATCCATGATCGAATTTTTTGTAATCCATGATCGAATTTTTTGTAATCCATGATCGAATTTTTTGTAATCCATGATTGAATTTTTGAAAATTTGTGATTTTTTTTTTTAATCCATGATCGAATTTTTTTTTGTAATCCATGATCGAATTTTTAGAAAATTTGTGATTTTTTTTTTTTAATCCATGATCGAACTTTTTGAAAATTTGCTAATTTTTTTTTTTAATCCATGATCGAATTTTTTGAAAATTTGCTGTACTTTTTTTTTTATTTCTTTTTATCCATGATCGAATTTTTTGAAAAATGATGATTTTCCGAAAAGATGTGAAAATCGTGATAAAGTTTTGATTATCATGATGTATTAAACCCAATTTTTAATTTTTATTGTTTGAGTTTGCTGTAATTTTTTTTTTTTTTTTCCATGATCGAATTTTTTGAAAAATGATGATTTTCCGAAAAGATGTGAAAATCGTGACAAGGTTTTAATTATCATGAGGAATTAAACCATATTTTAAATTTTTATTGTTAAAGTTTTTGTTGAAAAAATTGTATGTTGATGGATTATTTATGTAAAAAAATGCATGTTATTATATTTTTAATACAAAACTCTATTTTTTTTATCTGTTGTTCATGGATTTTTTAGTTGGAATGACTGATGTTAGCCGGCTCTTTGAAGAATTGTTTTTATTATTAATTTTTTAATGCAAAAAATGTATGTTCTTGATAATTGAGTTGTAGCCATGTTTGGAGCTTGCATTTTGTATTATTCTAAATGTTTGTAATTGATATGTACGAAAATATTATTGTCAAAAAAGGTATTTTGCAATAACAAATAACAACGAATATGACTACATGAACTACCGCAACATATTATCACTACACATGGTGATTATTTTTCTTTTTGAACTGTCAAGTTAATTTAAACTTTTTACATCTTAAAACAGTTGAATCATGTCAAGATCTACAGAAGACCCTGCATGGCAACATGGGGTCAGACTTGATCCCAACAAGAAAGACAAAATTATTTGTAATTACTGTCAAAGAGTGATAAGTAGTGGGGTACATAGGTTCAAGCAACACTTGGCAGGGGTTAAGGGAGAAGTTTCTGCATGCACTAGTGCCCCTAGTAATGTAAAAAAACAGATGGTGGCAATTCTTAATGCTAGCAAAGGTAAAAAAATTGCAAAACATAGGATGAATGAGGAGATAGCTAGTTTATATACACCATCAAGCAGGAATGATACAGAAGAGCAATATAATTATGACCTAGAAGAGCAATATAATAATGAGCTGGACATTGCCACAAGATTGAGTTTACATGAACAATATCAGAGGGAACGTGGGTTTAGAATGCCCGGTGGGTCTAGCTCAGACATGCATGGTGGGCCTAGCTCCGATATGCATGGTGGGCCTAGTTCAGATATGCATGGCGGGCCCAGCTCGAGCATGTATGGCGGGCCCAGCTCAAATATGTATGGAGGGATTGGTGGCAATATGTATCAAGGAGAATCAGTTGTTGAAGAAATTGTTTCTAAGTTACATAGGAGTGCCAGTATTGCAGGTCATGGTCGTAAAGACCCATTTCTCTCAAAGCCTAAGTCACAACAGATGACCCTAAAAGGCATGGTTAAAGGTACAAGAAACATGTTAGGGAGATATATTGGTAAATGGTTTTACGATAAAGGGATTCCCTTTGATGCAGCCAATAGCCCATATTTTCCACCTATGATTAGTGCAATCCAGAGAGTCGAGCCCGGGGTAAAACCCCCGACGGCATATGAGCTTAGTGGGCCAATATTAGATGAAGAGGTAGAGGAAGTTAAAAAGTGGATTGAAGAATATAAACAGAGTTGGCCAAGGACAGGAATTACTCTCATGAGTGATGGTTGGTTGAATAAAGTTAGCAAAAATGAGTTTTTAAACTTCTTGGCCTATTCCCCAAAAGGTACAGTTTTTTTGTCTAGCAAAGACGTATCAGGGACGAAGAAGGATGCAAACTTCTGCGTACGACTATATGATCAGATAGTGGAGGAGGTGGGAGATAAGCATGTAGTCCAGTTTATTACGGACAATGTGCGTGCATGTGTTTCTGCGGGCAGCAAGTTGATGGATAAGAGGAAGCATCTAGTATGGACCCCGTGTGCTGCACACAGCATCGATCTTATGTTAGAGGAAATCGGTGAGATCAAAATTGTGAAGGAGACTCTAGATGAAGCAAGGTTGGTGTCGAGATTTATATACAACCACTCTAAAATATTATTTCTTTTTAGAGAACACTCTAAGAAAAAAGAGATAATCAGGCCTGCCATAACCCGCTTTGCGACCGATTACTTAGCTGTGGACTCCATTCGACAATCTGAAGGTGCATTAAAGAAATTGTTTACTTGTGAAGAGTGGTTAAATGACCGCCTCTCGAAGTCCAGTACCGGTATAAAAGTGGACAATATAATCTCAAATAGGCTGTTCTGGTCTCGATGTTCCTGTGTTGTAGAGGCCACTGCCCCTTTGGTCACGGTGTTAAGAATGGTGGATGCTGACAAGAAAGCTACCATGGGTATCTTTTATGAAGGTATTGAGAGGGCGAAATCAGCTATTGGGGAGAAGTGTAATTTTGCTAGCAAAGTGATCGAGATTATAGAAAAGAGGTGGAACACCAAATTTGGACGTCCAATTCATTATGCTGGTAAATATATATTTATATCATTACAATGTTTCAGTTTAAATCATTTTTTTATGAAATTGTAAATGACATTTTTCTACCTATATATTTTTTAGGTTATTACTTCAACCGAAAATTTTTCTATTTGACACCTGAACAACCCCACAAGATTATGGAAGGGGTCAGATACATTATTGCAAGGTTGGAGAGAAGCCATCGAAACCAAGTGGCAGCAATACAATAGGTATTATTTAATGTTTGGGTAAGAACTTCATTGAGTTGTTATATTTGTGAGGAATAATGCACTAAAACGTAATATATTTGTTTTAGCTTGTTATGTATAGGGATGCTATAGGATCCTTCGGAACTAGACTTGCCAGAAATTCTCGAACTATGATGGATCCAGGTTATCCCCTCTCTAATATTTTGTTTATTCATATATTTAATCTTATGAATTGTTCTTGCCCTTACAATGCTTTTTATATTTTAATCCAGCTGAATGGTGGGAGATATATGGTACTGATGCACCTCACCTAAAGAGGATAGCAATCAAGGTGCTCTCCCATACATATTCTGCTACTGGCTGTGAGCGCAACTGGAGTACGTTTCAATGGTTGCACACTACTAGGAGGAATCGACTCGCTTCTGAGAAGCTTCATAAACTAGTCTACGTTCATTATAATTTAAACCTCAAAGAGCGACAAATAAGAAGGAAGCTTGAAGACTATGGGCCGATAGACTTAGACACAATATTTGTCACAGACACAGCAGACCAATGGGTAGTAGAAGAGGAGGAGCCAGTGTTGCACAAGAGAGCGTTCCTTGAGGCTATCGGTGATGAAGATATTGAAGAAAGTGATAAGCAGCATGAAAGAGGAAGCAGCCAGCCAATGTATCCACAATATGTCGGTGATATTGCACCTAATGAGGGAGAGTGGGAAGGGGGTCTAAGAGAAAATGAGAGAGATGATGATTCTGAGGCCACCCTATCCCAGCCATATTATTCATATATCGAGTCCCAACAGCAACAATGTAGGGATGAGCAAGACAGTGCAGGTGAGCATGAAGGATGAACAAGCGTCGAGGATTTTGGATTGGGAACACAACAAAACACTAACACTCAGGGATTTGGGAATAGTCAGACGCCCGCTAATATCGATGATTCGTTTTTAGATCGAATCAATGAATTGTCAAACGAATTCAATCAATGGCACCAGCGTGACCAAGAAGAACAACAACGTCGTCTATCATTTTATTTTTAGATCGTATGTTACTAATATTATGCTTTATTGTAGTCCATGTATATTGATATACTTATTCCATGATAATTCTATGTTTATCCTTTTGTGTGATGTAAATTAAATGCTGAATGGCGGTTAATGCAGGGAAAGAACATATCAATATTCGCATATTCATTCAAAAACATGAAAATTCTTAATGGAGTACCCTCATTTCTTATTGAATTCCTAAAAAAAAATATTTATAATGAATTTTAATAATTTTTTCGGATTTTTTTGAAGCTTTATTCTGACCGATTCACCCGATTCCCGATCTGGATCGCTTATTCGCCGATCCGGATTGATTTTTTGAGAACCAGATCCGGGTCACCGATCCGTTTTTTAAACCATTGGGCTTATGTTTCAATCTAGAATTTCATGAATGATTTGGACAAGGGCATTATGGTAACTAAGCATTGCATCCATTAAGCCCGGAAGCTACTAGAACACGGCTCCAAGCGGAGGGCAGCCCCAACTGTGATTCAACGGTCCTGATTTGCCGTCCATTTTCTGGGCTTCTCTAAACGCTTCCAGAAACCCCCACGTGTTCCTCGTTGCCCCTCAAAACCCCTCCACAATCCTTTCTTTCCCTCCTCTTATCTGTTCGTCATTTGCCATTACTACTATCAGAGGACGGGTCCTCGCTCTCATACCTTGACGTAAGCGTTTTTCGTGATTATTTCATCGAATTTTACCCCATTTCTTTGATTAACAATGGAATTATCGCTCATTTTCTCCCATTTTCGATGAATTTATCACTTTTATCTCGTGAAGCTGTGGTTTTTAGGGCTCATTTGGGAATGTTATGGAATTAGGGTCCATAAATCTGTTTCTTTCCCAGCGATTTTTTATACTGGATTGTTGTATTTTTTATTTATTTATTTTATTGTTTATTCTTTTAGGTTGTCAAGTGTGTGTTTCTTGACCCTTTTCTCTGTATTTTCCTGTTTAGATTGATAATATTTGAACTTGAGAGAATTTTTTCTTTAAGTTGATGACAAAGGGATATCTACTGTAATTTACCGAAAGATCGGAAATTTAGTGCTTATATTAGTTTTGTAGTTAGTTTGCGGTCAATATTTTTGTATTACTTAGATGAAAGGAAACAGCTTGTTTTGCTGCACCTATTTGCGTTTTGGATATTATCCCTTATTATTTTGTGAGTTATTTGTTGTGTGCTTCGATTTCTGTGGCTTTTTGCTTTGTTCTTAAAATGTTTTTTTTTTGAGTGAGCATAAACCTTTAAAGTTTTTTCACTCACCTGTTCCCGTTGTCCATCCTCAAGTTCCACTTTTCTAGCTTCATTCGTTTAATTATTTGCATTTGCATATATATACCTGTTTCCTAGGACTCACAGAAACCTTGTCCTTATAAAAATTATACTCTAAAAATGTTTCAAATCAAGTAGATCTATAAATGCATGAAAATATTGAAAATCGACAGCTTAGATAATTTGTTGCAATAAGCACTTTTTTTGGGTTTTCCCCTTTTTACAATGTTCTATTTGGTCCTTTTCAAATCATTCAGGGGCACTTTTGTCAAATTAAATTAAAGAGAAGACTGGGGTTTAGAAGAGAGTTGGAGAGCGTTCATTTGGGAATGCTTTTATATATTTATTTCTACGTGAAAAATGGGTTTTCTTAGGTTTTATACATGCCTTGTTTTGGCCTTTTTCGGGGGGTGTGTATATACTATTTTTTTGTTGTCTCTCTGTCTAAAAGTCTTTGCCATTTCACCGAAGCAAGAATTTTATGTTTTGGACTTTGGAGTTGATATTATTGCATTATGGGAGATATTTTTTTCAGGGATAATTGGATGTGTCTCCTGATATTAGGGAAATTTTCTCTTTAATTATGCAGATTTTTTATGGTAGTAAAACCCCGCCATGAGAAGGATTTAAAATTTTTAATGTATTGAAAGATATCGTGGTTCATAGGCTCACATTCTACTAATTTATTTGATTTTTTTCTGATTTTTCCATAACTGTCTTTGTTTTCCTCCCTCTTCCTTATTTTCTAGATATATTTATTATTTTTTAGCATATGGTTTGACCAGTGAACTGGTCTGGTTCAGCCGATCCAACTAGATTGGTGCCCTCACCGATTCAGTCACCAGTCCAGTCCTGACACTGGTTCATAAGTTTGTTTATTTAGTGTTTTTTCATTTAATTTCTGATTTTACGAATCCATTTTGTCTTCAATGGAGTGCATTTACTCCCTTAATAATCACTTTTTTATGCTTATTCATAGTTGATAATTATTACTCCCCTGAAATCTATTATGTATTCATTTTGACATATATTTTGTTATCCATGATAGAGAACATGGAGCTTGGTTTGTCTTCTCTTCATTTCTTTCCTCTCTTTTCTTTTCCTTGCTAATTTCGAGGTTTATTTGTTTATTGCTGTGGTTGTGTCCATTAATGTAATGGGTCAAGGTGTTTTCTCTATCATTTACGTTTTACTTATATTTTTAATGAACCCCACCTGCCTGAAAGAATAATTTCTGTTTTTGATTTCTGTTCGCTATGGTTTCAGTATCCTGTAGTTCTTTTTCAATCAAAAGGGGATGAGGAAATATTTGTCTGATGGTTTGCATAGTGAATTGATTAGAATAGGTGGGCCACCAAATTTAAACTAATGAAACTGAATTTATGAAAAGCTTGGATAAATCAACTGATCCAATTTTCCTAATTTTTTTATTGATCTTTCCAGGATTTTGTGTACGTTCCTGCATGCAGTTGTTTCAAACTATAAGAAGTTCACTTTGAAAATACTTACTAAAGGATTTTGTGATGCTTCCTTGTCCATTTCTACAATGTTTGCATTTTAATTTAAATTAAGTGAAAAAGCCTCCTGAATCAACTTGGCTTTGTCTTGGTTGACTATCAAACTGATTTTAACCTTTTTATACTTTGCTGTTGTATCCATACGTCTTTTTTCTTCTACGTACCGTTCATTTTATTATCTTTTTATCTCTTTTGCTTGCCTGCCCCTATTTTCCCTTCTTACTCTTTATTATTTGTATCGATTCTTTCTTCTATTGCTCTAGAAAGAAAAATGCGGAGCATTGCCACCACTTGTTCAGACCTCCTTGACTCTTTACTTACCATTGTCCATACCTTGTTCTCAGTTATCTTCTTTATCATTTTCTTTTTCAATTGTGGTCTTTTATCTTTTCGTTCCTTGATTTTTCTAGACTATAGGTAGTTGGTTATTCATGATAAAAAATCGATTTGTCTAAATATTTTATGCTCTGATATAACCTACATTTTATTATCCTCTCTTTGTTCTTTTTGTTTCTATTATCTAGCTAGCATGAAAGGTTTTTCTGGTTAATGAAGTTTCTTAGTTATGCTGTTTTCTTTCCATTGAAATCCGTGTGCTTTCTTTGACAAAACTCACATGCAGGAGCTTACGCACATGCACATGTGCTTAAGTTTTTTCTTTTGACGGGGTTTCTTACCAATTTCTATTTTTCAATGCGAGTGTTGCTCATCTGTGTTTGATTTCATCTTTTCTATCTGGCTTCCTCTATTTATTTTATTTGCAGGAGGTTATTGCTTCCTAGCTATTTTTAACTCTCTATGTGTTTGCATATTACTTAGAAGAGTTTGTGGATTGTTGAACCTGCAAGACATTTAGGTTTTTGTCAAGAGAAATTTTTTCTAGCTTGTAAACCTTGATTCAATTTTTTCATGGGTTGAAATGTTCCTTCCAATTTGTATCATTTACTTTTTTTGGGTGAATATGTATCATTTACTTAAGTATTATTCTTTTATTGATCCTAACTACGTAATCGTGATAAATGTTTTTGTTGAGTAATGATGGAAGACAAGGATTTGTAAGTTTCACAATATGGATTTTGTAGTATTGCCTTTCCTGCAAATGCATTGCCTGTGGAAGTTGATGGATAACCAACGGCCATTGTAAAGGATTGTTAAGATGCTTAATACAAATTTTGTAGTACCACTCTATATGAACATTTATTGAATCCCTCAAGTTCATTGTTTTTCTAATCTAATCTTCTATTTTTCATTGCAGACTAAACGAACTACAGGATTATAGGTTGTGAGTGTTTTGAGGATTTTCTTCTAAGGTTCTCTCCTGTCCTGTTGCCTGGGTTCTGTTTTTTATGTTTGTTTTTGGATTATTTTCTTCTCCCGAAGTTACTTAGTTCCATGCTCAGCAGAGTTTGGAAGCTCTTATTCATTAGATAAGCATGCATGCTTCATACATGTGCATATATGCCTATGAATCTTTGTTTGTTTTGGCTTTGGAAGGTGGGGAATAGTTTTGCATGTACTCGTAGTTGTGTTTTCACAACATACGCATGCACCTGTTTCTATATTTAGAAATGTCGTTGTAACCCGTAGGAAGTTAATGAAGTACATAGTGCTAGTTGGGCTATTTTTGAGTGCCAGTTACAGGCAAGTTTCTTGCCAAGTCGATCGTCTGTGAGTTACTGCTGAGTCTACTGCTATAACTATTGGGATATTTAGTTAAAGACTAATTCGTGAAAAATAAAATTCCCAAACTTGCAATGGTGTCGCCTTTTGAACTTCATGCAGACACCAGAATGATGTGGCCATTCAGTGTTTTGGCTGGCACAAGATTTTAAAAAGTTGTCTGAAATTTCATAACATGTTTGGATTTGGACTGACACACAATAACCGGTATTCGGCTGGTTCATTCGAGGATAGTAAAGCATGTTATCATAACTTCTAAATAAAATATTTGCTTTCTCCATTCAAAAATAACTGATGCATTCATAGGAATGCTGTTCGTTATACTACTATAGTAAAAGTGTTTGGTCCATTTATTTACCTCAGGTTATCGTAATAAAATATTTGTTCTCTTCATTGAGATGGCACCGATCGGCGATAAGATGAGATAAAGTAGATTTAGGTGGGCTGGCCATATGTATTACAAACCCTATGCAGCACCTATTAGGAGGTGCGAGTTAGTTGAAGAGGAAAGCTCAAAAAGGGCAAGGGGTAGGCCAAAATGATATGGTTGGAAGTAGTGAGCAATTATTAGATTGCATCCTTATATAAACTTTTCCTTTGCATGCAGTTGGCATACAGATGCATTCGTAGATGTAGAGGTAAGGTGCATCTTCAAATTTTATCATGATGTATAATTTTGATTTAAAATATTATTAGGATTATCTCACAATCTATTTTTATATCTAATTATAAAATTTTAAATTTAAAAAATTATTAAAGTCAAGTAGATCTATAAACATATGAAAATATTGAAAATGGACGGTGTAGATAATATACCGTAAAATGCACTATTTATGAGTCTTAAAATTTTTTTATTTTTAATAGATGATCAATCGAAGGGTTTTTCAACATTAAAAGTACATGTTTTCGAGGGATTTTTTAGGGGCATTCCGTAGTTCTGCATTATGAGGTAGCATCCTTAAATAAACTTTTTCGCCCCTCAAAACCCTCGCATTTTTCTCTCCACTCTCGCGCTAAGAGGAGCTCTCTCTCCTCTCTCTAAAAATCCTTCACTAACTAATGCACTCCTCTCTTCTCTCTCTAAAATTCTAAAACCTCCCTGGAACTACTGCGCACTGTTTCCCTTCACTCTCTAAATTTGAGATTTATATCTCTCTCTGCCCATTACACCTGTGGCCATCTCTCTCTCCTGTCTCGCTCATCTCTCTCTCTCTCCTCTCCTCTCCTTTTATCACCTCGACTTCCGCTCTCTGGGAACCCTAAACTCTCTATCCTCGCTCGAATACATCCCCCCATTGTTTTTCCTTACGCACAGTTACACAAGGTATGTCTCTCTCTCTCTCTCTGAACAAATAAGGACTGGTTTTGACAACGAAGAAAAGCGTCAAATATTATTTTGCTGTATAGGATCAAATAAGAAAACGAAGCACAAAAAGAAATAAGAGTATCAACTATACCATTTTGATTAAAGCATGTTTTATATTTTGTTACTTATGTACTGATTTTCAAATTTTTTACTGTTTTTTGCAGTGTAAAAACAAGTCAGAACACCAAATAAGAACACCAAATACACCCATTTTGATAAGAAACCAGATTTTATCGTTGTTGCTGATTTTATATTGATTTGGCATCCACCACAGTGCTTCTTTTTTTTACTGATTTTTCAATGTTCCCAAATCTCTGCTGGTTCTTTTTTATTATTTGTTGCTGAGCTCTTCATTTGCTAATATTTGTTGGTTGCATTAATATGCTTCTCTCCTTTTTTGTATATTGTTCTCCTTTTCTGTTGATTTTTTTATTGTTTAATTGCAGCATATTTTGAAGTTTTTATTTGAATTTTTTATTTTGAATATTTGGATCGGTCTCTCTGTTATAATATGTTACTGATTCTGGTCATTTCCATCACTCTATGACATTGTTTAGTGTTGGGGATCTCGTGGATTCAAGCATTGTTGCATGTCAAATTATTGGATTATTCTTTAGATGGGATGATACATTCCAGACCTTGGTCTGCAATTTTATATTTTTGTTCCGAACATTTGCTCTGTCACTGTATCTGTTAATGAGGTACTGATTTTGTTCATTTCATCAGTCAATGCATAATCTAGGTTTTGGGGTCATTTCTGTAGCAAATTTTAGGTTTGCTCATGAGATTGGATGATATATTTGCTACAGTCCAAGGGAGCGTCTATTTGCAATGGCACTTCTCTAGTGCAATGGCAATTCTTTACTCTTGAACTCAAGACTGTGTCCGTTAACATGTGCAGATTTGTTTGATTTTATGGACATCTTGAGATTTGTGGATCCATTAATGCGTGCTTTTACATTTTTTGGGATATTTCACGACTCTAATTTCATCTTAGGTCAAGTTCTTGGTTTATTCGAAAGCCTCTCTATATTTCACAACTCTAATTTCATGCTTGGTTTCTTGGAGCACAAAATCAATAATTTTCATTAACAATCATGGTTTATTCGAAAGCCTCTCTATCTCCCATGAATAATAGTTCCAAACATTTTAAATTTACACAAAAAGGTTCTTGATCTTCATGTACTCTGGTTTCTAAGACCCTCTCATTGGTTTGATAAAAGAACTAGTTCTTGATTGAATTCTGTGAAATTGCTTTCTGAAATTGCCTATGAAATTGTTGTAGTTTGATACTCACCTATGAAATTGTTGTAGTTTGATACTCATAGGTCATGTTAGGGCCTGAATTGTATGACTTTTAATGGTTTTCTAGTTCTTAGTTTTGACTTCATATCCATCAGGTCTGGGGACTGGGTTACCCCCTCACCCCCCACAAAAAAAATAAAATAAAAAATGTTATCATTAAAACATCTGTTCCCAACACGAATTCGGTATGGACCTAGATGATGCATGGTTCGATTTCAAGCCACTCTATGGTTGTCACCTGCAGAGTGAGTTTTTCAACTTACTCGGTGCTTATGTCAAGAGAATAGTCCTCCCTCTCATAAGTATCTTGAGCATTCGAATTCATGGCCTTAAAAACCGTTCAGCTCAAGGAGAGCTTAGCTTTAATCCACGGGCTAAATTCAAATTTTGATTCTATTTCTAGTTGTCATAAAACATGATCACTAGTCATGCTCTATATACTATTAATAAATATTGTTGGTGGGATATGTTATAGGGAGTTACTTGATTTCATTTAATATCAAGCTAGTTAGTGTAGATGGTGTAAGCAATGACTAGCTATTTGGTCACCTCAAACACGTCCAGTCATTAGGCAATGTTTACTCTTAAAGTCACTTTATATCAAGTAGCTAGCCTCGATTGACCCTAATGATGATCCTCTGTCCAAAACTCGATGTGTGATGATAATGTTATTTAGTTTGACATTCTGTTTAATTGTTATGGCAATTATTTATGACATGTGATGATATATATATATATATATGTGTGAGATTCGGGCATTCAAATCGAACTTTTGTAATTACAATAAACCTTGTATTGAACTTTTTAAATTGTGAGTGCAGAGTAGACTATTATGGATCCATCCGAGTTTCGTAGATATCTTGCTGCATGTTCTGCTGCATGGATAGCATCTTGTGTTTGCTACTGGTATTATACTACACAATCGTCAAGTGTGCAAATTCATAGTTCATTACGAACTGGGTCTGAATTTGTTACATATATAATGAATTCAAACCCCCGTAACTGTTTCAATTTGTTGCGGATGGAAAGGGATGCTTTTAAAAAACTATGTACACTTTTGAGAGCAAAATCCCTACTTCATAATAAGAGAAGTGTGTTGGTAGAAGAACAAGTGGCTATATTCTTGAATACAGTTGCACATAATGAACGTAATAGGGTGATGCAAGCTCAATTTCAACATTCTGGTCAGACTATTAGCTATTATTTCAATAAAGTGTTGAAGGCAGTTGTAGCTTTGGGTCCGGATTTCTTATTACCCCCTGGCAGAGAAATACCTGATTGCATCTTAAACAATCCCATGTTCTATCCATATTTTAAGGTAACAAATACCCACTGCTTTAGAAACTTAGTTAAGCTGCTATTTCGGTTTATTACAACTAACTTGATATTGCCTTGCAAGGATTGTGTTGGAGTAATCGATGGAACACACATACCAGCTTGGGTTGGGAGCAACACAAACGAAAGATTCCGTAATAAAAAGGGTGAACAATCCCAAAATGTATTGGCTGCTGTCTCATTTGATATGTGTTTCCAATACGTACTTGCTGGTTGGGAAGGATCTGCTGCAGACTCAAGAATTTTAGATAGCGCAATTAACAGAGAGACTAATCCTTTAAGAGTGCCTCAAAGTAAGACTGATTGAATTCTCATATGTACATGTATGTGGTTAATGTGTAGCTATTAACATTTTAGACTTATTACGGTGTAGGAAAGTACTACCTCGTGGATGCAAGCTATCCCAATACGCATGGTTTTATTGCCCCGTATCCTGATGTTGAATGTCAATTTAATGAAATTATGGATACTCAAGCTCCGAGGGCGCTACAAGAGTTATTTAATCATCGGCATTTGTCATTGTGGAACATTGTTGAACGCACATTTGGATTATGGAAAGCACGCTTTCCTATCCTAAAGAGCCAATCTCGCTATCCTTTTGATACACAGGTCATGCTTGTTATCGCTACATGCGTATTGCATAACTTTATTCGAATGACAACAGGAAACGATTCCGAAATCGAGTCAGGGTTTGAAAATCAGGTGATGCAAGAAATGATAGGAACATATGAGGGTGATGAAAATAATGAAACATTGATGATAGATTCTCAAAGTATTGACGACCATGATTTTGGTGTACAGTTGCGAGAGGAAATTGCAACACAATTGTGGGATGACTATCAAAATAGTTGATACAATCCAGTCATCTTATTCAATTTTGCACATATTTGTAATTACGTCAAAATTTTATTTAAATACATAGACTGTGATAATAGTTTTGGGTTTTTGCTTTTATTGTTGTTCTTATCTTTATTATGCATATGATACCGAGGAATGCAGCCTTATAGACAAAGGGGAACATACAAAAGCCCACTAAATAGGAGGTAATGATTTCTTGCGTTTCTTTGATATGTTAATATTTTCGTGCACAATGTCTAAAGTAACTTACGTAAATATACATATAGTGCATGTGTATGGCTTTCATTACCTGAGTTCATTGTTTCACTATTGTTTGGCTTCCGACTAATGTGATTCATGTAAAGGAGATCATGAGAATTGATGTGAAGCTTAGTTGGAAGAAGGGAAGGAGGATCACCTTCCCTGAAGATCACATTAATTTATTTTCTATTTTTCCCTTGTTGGTTTTGATGTGGTTATGATTGTTGGGTCTTGTATTTGAAAGACTCAAGCTCCATATATATGTTTGTATGTGTGCGCATTTGTGATGGGTTCAATTTCTCTCTCTCTACTTTCTTTGCTGAATGGCTCGAGGTTAACTCATATGTGGCATGTTATGGCGTGTTAGCATTCACTTGTTATTTGATATGTAATTATTTGAGATGGTTTTGTTTGGGATGGATGTTCGAGATCAACTTTTTAGAGATAAAATTATATGACCGGCCTTTGAATTTCCTGCAATATTCTGTGTCGTAATGTTGAAGCTTTGAAGCTTATTGACGATGCATTTGAGATGAAATTATTTGAAATAGTTATTTAACTTTGGATATTTTTGTTGAAATTTTTCTACAGGGCTTTGAATTTTTCGCAACATTTTATGTACCAAATTTAAGCTCTCTAGGTTATTGTTTAGTAAAGTTATTTGAGATGAAATTATTTGACATGGATCTAATTATTTCGCAAACATCTTGTGTATTAAATTAAACCTTTTAAGCATATTCTAGATGTATTTTAGGTGGTTGGTTGCAGCAAAATGATTTTAATTATTTGATATATTATTTGAGATGAAGTTATTTGACATGCTTTTTTTTTTTTTTTTTAGTTTTATTGTAGTGACTTGACAGTCTTTAAATTTGTGTTCAAAACTAAACCTCTCGAGCATATTTTTTATGTAATTTAGATGGTTGTTTGTAACAAAATTATTTCAGTCATCTGGTTTTCTTTTGTTATTTGGGATGAAGGTATTTGACAGGTTTAAATTCCTCAATTAGCCTGTGTAGTAAATTAAAAGTTATGTGTAAAAATAGATGTTCCTTCGCCGCGTTCATCGATCATCACAATGAATGATGGATAGTATATTTGAGAGAAATCTATAATCTATTAGTTCTTTTCAACATGAGATGGATTAAATGACTCTGTCTAAATGCAATTCAAACGGTCCTCAAGTTTTTTATATTCTTATGTGCACTTTTGCATCATAATGGATCAAAGAAAAGATAAAAATATATTGCATCGTTCACAAACGGTCTTCAAGTTTCTTAAATTCTTATGTGCACTTTTGCATCATAATTGATCAAAGAAAAGATAAATTATATTGCATCATTAACTATCGTGTTGGAGAAGTGGAGCAAATAGAAGTTATAGGAGACGACTGTATAGTAAATGGGAGATGTATATACATAATTATTCTAGTGTACACCGCACTAATTATGAATTTAAAATTTACTGCTCTAAAGCTTTTGACCATAAGATGGCTTTTATGTTTTAAAAAAAAATGAAAGAGAGAGAGAGATCAAATTTATCAATCAGATGATTGTAAACTTTGACTATAAAATGTCTTTATATGTTGTTCAAAAATGAGAAAGAGATCAAATGAAATGAAGGGCGAGGGAGAGGGCTCAAAGTTATCAATTAAATGAAGTCTCGTAATAATTAACTATAAAGGTGGAAATAAATTGTTAATAATATTTTGTGATCTCTATATCTATATTGCATTATTTTGTCAAAGTTAATAGGATGACATGTGTCATTGAAAATAAGAAGGGACTTTAATTCTATAGAGGTTATAGGAGACGTTCCCGTCTTTAAAGGAAGGAGAGTATATATTATTTTCAGTCATGAGAGAGCAATCTCTTAAAATTAGTGTGTGAAATTAGTGTGTGGTGAGAGAGATCGATTACGCATTTTTCAATTTTCCCTTTAAGACAGAATAAGGGTATCTCAATTTTCCATTTAGAGAGATCTATCAACAAAAATACTTAAATATCAACATAATTAGTTCTAATTTAAGTATGCCATAGTTTTAGATGCTTATCATGTCAACAAATATCAATTCTTATTAATATTTTAAAACCATATGCATGTAATTTTTTTGGGGATGATTTTTTTTAAGATATGCGTGCAAGTTCCTCTTTTTATCGCCATTTGCTTTTTTTCTTTCGCTTCCATTTAAAAAGTAGCATTTCTCTCTTTCTTTTAGTAACCCTAGCCTTTCTCTCTCTCTCTCTCAACGTGCTCTCTATCCATTGTTTTTCAACTTGGTTTTTCTCTCTCAACTTTGTCTCTTTCCCTCCACGGTCATAATAATCTTATTAAATATGAAAAAAGAGAGGATTGATGTGGGGGAGAGAGATAGAGAGAGATGGATGTGGGAAAAAGAGATAATATCTAAGAGAGAGAGTATGCATATCAATTTTATTTTTTCCATTGTCTTTTTTTTTATTAGATATACATTAAATTTTTTAAAAATGATATTTCATTAGAAAACCATACTAGATATGCATGCATTTTTAAAAAAAATTATTAATTTTTTCGATATGCATGCAAGCTCTTCTTCTTCTTTTTTTACCCCTCTCTCTTTTCGGTTCTTACATTTAAAACTAACATTTTCTCTTTCTCTCAATGGTATATCTCTCCCGCTTTTTTTACCCCTCTTCTCACATTTAAAATTAACCTTTTCTCTTTCTCTCAATGGTATATTTTTCCCTCTGTGGTCTCTTTCTCCCACTTCTCTTTTAACTTTGTCTCTCTCTACAGTTAATATTTACTTTTTTGCTCCTCTCACTCTTGCTATACATGCAAATTTTTTAAAAATGATCATTTATTCAATATACATTTAAAACTAACCTTCTTCTCTCTAAACTTGGTCTACCTCTCGCTCTCCTTCACAATGTGGTTTTTCTCTCCCGCTTCTCTCTCAACTTGGTCTCTCTCTACATTAAATATTTACTTATTGCTCTCTTTCTCATCTCATTTTTTCTTTTAGTTTTTTGGGTTTATTTCTCATTTCTTTATTTTTTACTAGTTTTCTCTTAGGTTTTGTTATATTGGTTGAGAGACTAAGTTTCTTCTTTGAGATAATGGTTCACTGTCATGCTTTACTTTTTGATATTTTGTGTTACAATGTTCTATGTTCAAATGGTTTGCAATTTTTTTTTTAGAGAAACTTTATGGGTTGTAGTCCAAATAGAGAGAGAAGGTTCTAGCAAGGTTTATAAATATAATAATTATAAGTATGATTGTAATATTATTACCATCATAATTTGTTATTTACATCCTATAATATAATTTAATTATATATTTTTTAATTTTTTCCCATAGATTTTAAAAGTGCAATAAGTAACATTGTCTTTGATATAAGACTCATTAATAAACTAATATTCTTTAAAAATAAATTATGAATTTTTGTGCTCACTGATTTTATTTATGACCAATCCTTTAATGTGCTTTTAAAGTTATCAAAACGAATTTTTTTCACAAATAATAATTTTTTATTGTCACTTTTAAACAATAGCTTTATTTTTGTAATTTATTAATTTTAAGTTATTAAAAAGGATTTTTTTTTGGTGTTGTTATGCTTTCTATAATTATAATAACTTTTAAACTTTATTATAAATTTCTAAATATTTGAAATCTATATTACATTATTAAGTTAGAGTTAAGGGGTGATCATGTGTTGCAAAAATAAGAAGGGCCCTAACTCTATAACGATTGTAGGATATATTCCCATCTTTAAGGGAAAATATAAATTTTTTAACTTTTTCTCCTAGATTTAAAAAGTGAAATAAATAACATTGCCTTTTATATAAGACTTATCAGTAAACTAAAATTATTTAAAAAATAAATTATGAATTTTTGTGCTCATTAATTTCATTAGTATAACTATAAGCTTTTTTGTTATTAGTATGATTTGTTTGTTTTCATATTGTATGCATGTGATATGGTTTTCACACATTCAACTTCTTAATCATATGTTGTTGACTATTACAAGGTATTTTTTCTGTTATTACTTATTTTCATTTAATACCTAAGAAGTATCATCCTCACACTTATGGTACAATAGTATTGTCAATTATTGATTAGGTTACAAGAAGTTACTTGTAAAAATAAAATAAAAAATAAAATATACAATTAGTTGAAATAGAGTCGCCGCCTTCCCATAGAATATGTATAGCGTATTGATAGATCATGAGGTGATTTAGAAAGCACATAGATATATATGAGATAGTCGTGATTGTTTATTTTATTATTCTACCGCACGAGACACATAATCCAACTAGTTAAGAATAAATCAATAATTTCTAATTTGAACCATCCACTTTGTTAATAGGGCTGTGAATGGGTGGCGATGAAAAAATATCACACAATGAATAAATATCGACTTCCAATCCATGAACGATATGTTGAATGGCTAAAACATGCTAATTTTTCACATTCGTTGGTTTTACCTAACAAAGAAATCGTAAACATTGAAAATGCAAACACATTACCAAAGTAGGGTTTCTAGTGGTCCTAATTTATTGGGGATTTCTAAATCCATGTTCTCAAACATGGCATAGTGCTGTTAAATAACCTTAATTTTTCCAAAAAGAAAAATAACTATGATTTGGAGCTCAAAAAGTGCTCCAAATCTATTCCCACTCCAAAAATGACTCTTCCAAAAATGACTCTAAACCATCAATTTATTGGGGGAGCATATATTGCAATTTAAGAGCTGAAGAAGTTTATTTTTCTTTTTCTTTTTTTCTCTTTTGGAATTGGATGCATTATGAATTATAAGGCTTTTCGGAAATCTTCAGGTCATATTCAATTTGTTAACTAACCAAGTGGTTGGTCCATGGAACAACTTCAAAATTATTGGCCTGAGGAACCATAGGAAATTTACTTGTGAGAAACTTAGCAAGTTAGGTCAATTGAAGTTTATGATATAGATCTAATTCAAACAAGAAAAAACAGAGAGGGAGAGAAAAAGATGATGATTCATTCACCAAAAAAAGGGCAAAGTGTATCAGTTAAGGTGTAATGGGGATGTATTTCAATGGGAAAACAAACTGGTAAGCAAGAATTTTTCAAGGAATTGCTCCCTGATGCAATAGACAAAACTTTCCTACTCAACATAGTTAACTACTTGGTCCACTAATAATTGAATGCTATGATGTTTACTTGAATATTTCCTTTAATAATGATTGGAAAGAATATTGTCCTTGCACATGGTCAAGCTAGAATGATTTATTTTTCATAAATGGAAAAGTATACAATAAGATAATTTACATTTGATACAAAAATGCCACAATTATTCTTGTTTGTTAGATTTGAAAACGAGTGCCCAAGGATGTGCAATTGACCACACCAAAATTCAAAAAAAGTGTTTTCAAGCTTTGTGATACTCGCCAAGCTATTGTATTTGACTTCTTGCAACTAAAAACGATCGTAGCCTTTTTGTACCAAAGATAAATAATCTTAGAGTAATACCATCAGGCAACTTCGCCCCATTCTCCGAGTATGGTATTGCTTCCTTTGTGAGTCACGACAATACATTTCTTTGATAGCCTAAAAAGCCAAAACTCCTTTATTTTATTGTGTTTTTTGGCCTAAACATTGATTTTCATCTTTATGACCCAAGAAACACTCCTAGCCATTTTAGTTGTTGAGAAAACAAACAAAACTGGGCTATTTTTACTACCAGTTTTCAAACATTTATGTCCTACCTACCAAAGAATGGTGATATTGTTAGGTCCTCCCTTCAGAAACTCTGTTATTTGCCTTGTGGTGTTTAGATACTTCAATTGCCCTACTATCTCCTATTACCATCCATCATTTCATTGAATAATAAATATCAATATGGACCAAATGTTAACATGACTTTTGATATATCACCATAGGCAGTGATCATGATGATGTCATTGATAATGTATCACCATCCATAACTCTAAATTGCAATATGAACCAAATGTTAACATGACTTTCAATATAACACAGGCAGTGATCATGATGATATCATCATCCATAACTCTAAACAACAATATGGACCAAATGTTAACATCGACTTTCAGTATAACACAAATAGGCAAGTGATATGTCATTGATAATGTATCACCATCCATAACTCGAATGCATATCTACCCACCCCCCAATCATGGTTTAATCGGCTAATTAGATGGTAATGACCTCCATTATTATTATTATTATTTGATATGGTTGCAATGGGAATGGAGGGTGGGACGTTATGTTGAAGCATCTACCGTTGACCACTGATGTCCTAAGCCTATTCACAGTAGTCACCCTCGCTATCATTAGTGTACAATTTATATTATGGGATTGTATATAATGAGGCCATTTATTTTTAATGCAAGGAGGTCACAATTTCCTAAATATAAAATCTTATTGCTTGGGAATGTTACAAAGTTTAAGAAAATTTATTTTGAAGTTTGTGGTTGATCAATGGAATAACTGCAGTCATCAAATTTCACATCTAATGGTCAAGACTAATTATGACCACCTTGTACCAAGGATAAATAGTATCATTGTATATTTTTTCCTATATTATAGTCTCTCTCGATAATACTATGAGCTACATACAGTTAGGAGGGATTCGGATCCCACCAATAACTCAAATGTGCAAATTCATCAGGCCTCTCATACAAATATTATCCTCTTATGGGAGCGCATACTACAGATCTACTACTTTTTTTAGAAGACCTACGTGGCATGAATTTTTTAACTAAAATTATAAGAACCACCTAAAAATTACTAGATAATTATTTTCGAAATAATAAATTTTTATTTTTTATATTGTTAATACTTTTTCGACACTCTTAAAAATATTGGCTAGTCTCTAGTCATAAGTTTTTAAACTCCAAAAATTGTTAAATTCAAATAGATCTATAAACATATGAGTCTTGAAAATGGACGGTCTAAATAATACGTTGTAATATGCACTATTTTTGAGACTTAAAATCTTATTTTTCTTTTTTTCGTATACATATTTCTAGGATCAATTAGAGGGTTTTTCAACATTAAAACGACCAAGTCCGTTATATTTTTGAAAAACGTTGTAATTCTTTTTTTCGGTAATTAAGGTTGCAATCTTCTAGAAAAATTCTCCTTATTTTGTTTAAGTGTAATTTACAATTTCATTATTAAGATTAGTTTGTTTTTTAAGTGTAATTTACAATTTCATTATTAAGATTAGTTTATTTGGCTTATGTTTCAGTCTAGAATTTCACGAATGATTTGGACAAGGGCATTATGGTAACTAAGCTTTGCATCCATTAAGCCCGGAAGCTACTAGAACACGGCTCCGAGCGGAGGGCAGCCCCAACTGTGATTCAACGGTCCTGATTTGCCGTCCATTTTCTGAGCTTCTCTAAACGCTTCCAGAAACCCCACGTGTTCCTCGTTGCCCCTCAAAACCCCTCTACAACCCTTTCTTTCCCTCCTCTTATCTGTTCGTCATTTGCCATTACTACTATCAGAGGACGGGTCCTCGCTCTCATACCTTGACGTAAGCGTTTTTTGTGATTATTTCATCGAATTTTACCCCATTTCTCTGATTAACAATGGAATTATCGCTCATTTTCTCCCATTTTCGGTGAATTTATCACTTTTATCTCGTGAAGCTGTGGTTTTTAGGGCTCATTTGGGAATGTTATGAAATTAGGTTCCATAAATCTGTTTCTTTCCCAGCGATTTTTTATACTGGATTGTTGTATTTTTTATTTATTTATTTTATTGTTTATTCTTTTAGGTTGTCAAGTGTGTGTTTCTTGACCCTTTTCTCTGTATTTTCCTGTTTAGATTGATAATATTTGAACTTGAGAGAATTTTTTCTTTAAGTTGATGACAAAGGGATATCTACTGTAATTTACCGAAAGATCGGAAATTTAGTGCTTATATTAGTTTTGTAGTTAGTTTGCGGTCAATATTTTTGTATTACTTAGATGAAAGGAAATAGCTTGTTTTGCTGCACCTATTTGCGTTTTGGATATTATCCCTTATTATTTTGTGAGTTATTTGTTGTGTGCTTCGATTTCTGTGGCTTTTTGCTTTGTTCTTAAAATGTTTTTTTTTTGAGTGAGCATAAACCTTTAAAGTTTTTTCACTCACCTGTTCCCATTGTCCATCCTCAAGTTCCACTTTTCTAGCTTCATTCGTTTAATTATTTGCATTTGCATATATATACCTGTTTCCTAGGACTCACAGAAACCTTGTCCTTATAAAAATTATACTCTAAAAATGTTTCAAATCAAGTAGATCTATAAATGCATGAAAATATTGAACATCGACAGCTTAGATAATGTGTTGCAATAAGCACTTTTTTTGGGTTTTTCCCTTGTTACAATGTTCTATTTGGTCCTTTTCAAATCATTCAGGGGCACTTTTGTCAAATTAAATTAAAGAGAAGACTGGGGTTTAGAAGAGAGTTGGAGAGCGTTCATTTGGGAATGCTTTTATATATTTATTTCTACGTGAAAAATAGGTTTTCTTAGGTTTTATACATGCCTTGTTTTGGCCTTTTTTGGGGGGTGTGTATATACTATTTTTTTGTTGTCTCTCTGTCTAAAAGTCTTTTGCATTTCACCCAAGCAAGAATTTTATGTTTTGGACTTTGGAGTTGATATTATTGCATTATGGGAGATATTTTTTTCAGGGATAATTGGATATGTCTCCTGATATTAGGGAAATTTTCTCTTTAATTATGCAGATTTTTTATGGTAGTAAAACCCCGCCATGAGAAGGATTTAAAATTTTTAATGTATTGAAAGATATCGTGGTTCATAGGCTCACATTCTACTAATTTATTTGATTTTTTTCTGATTTTTCCATAACTGTCTTTGTTTTCCTCCCTTTTCCTTATTTTCTAGATATATTTATTATTTTTTAGCATATGGTTTGACCAGTGAACTGGTCTGGTTCAGCCGATCCAACTAGATTGGTGCCCTCACCGATTCAGTCACCAGTCCAGTCCTGACACTGGTTCATAAGTTTGTTTATTTAGTGTTTTTTCATTTAATTTCTGATTTTACGAAACCATTTTGTCTTCAATGGAGTGCATTTACTCCCTTAATAATCACTTTTTTATGCTTATTCATAGTTGATAATTATTACTCCCCTGAAATCTATTATGTATTCATTTTGACATACATTTTGTTATCTATGATAGAGAACATGGAGCTTGGTTTGTCTTCTCTTCATTTCTTTCCTCTCTTTTCTTTTCCTTGCTAATTTCGAGGTTTATTTGTTTATTGCTGTGGTTGTGTCCATTAATGTAATGGGTCAAGGTGTTTTCTCTATCATTTACGTTTTACTTATATTTTTAATGAACCCCACCTGCCTGAAAGAATAATTTCTGTTTTTGATTTCTGTTTGCTATGGTTTCAGTTTCCTGTAGTTCTCTTTCAATCAAAAGGGGATGAGGAAATATTTGTCTGATGGTTTGCATAGTGAATTGATTAGAATAGGTGGGCCACCAAATTTAAACTAATGAAACTGAATTTATGAAAAGCTTGGATAAATCAACGGATCCAATTTTCCTAATTTTTTTATTGATCTTTCCAGGATTTTGTGTATGTTCCTGCATGCAGTTGTTTCAAACTATAAGAAGTTCATTTTGAAAATACTTACTAAAGGATTTTGTGATGCTTCCTTGTCCATTTCTACAATGTTTGCATTTTAATTTAAATTAAGTGAAAAAGCCTCCTGAATCAACTTGGCTTTGTCTTGGTTGACTATCAAACTGATTTTAACCTTTTTATACTTTGCTATTGTATCCATACATCTTTTTTCTTCTACGTACCGTTCATTTTATTATCTTTTTATCTCTTTCGCTTGCCTGCCCCTATTTTCCCTTCTTACTCTTTATTATTTGTATCGATTCTTTCTTCTATTGCTCTAGAAAGAAAAATGCGGAGCATTGCCACCACTTGTTCAGACCTCTTTGACTCTTTACTTACCATTGTCCATACCTTGTTCTCAGTTATCTTCTTTATCATTTTCTTTTTCAATTGGCTATTTTTATTGGTCTTTTATCTTTTTGTTCCTTGATTTTTCTAGACAATAGGTAGTTGGTTATTCATGATAAAAAATCGAGTTGTCTAAATATTTTATGCTCTGATATAACCTACATTTTATTATCCTCTCTTTGTTCTTTTTGTTTCTATTATCTAGCTAGCATGAAAGGTTTTTCTGGTTAATGAAGTTTCTTAGTTATGCTGTTTTCTTTCCATTGAAATCCGTGTGCTTTCTTTGACAAAACTCACATGCAGGAGCTTACGCTTACGCACATGCACATGTGCTTAAGTTTTTTCTTTTGACGGGGTTTCTTACCAATTTCTATTTTTCAATGCGAGTGTTGCTCATCTGTGTTTGATTTCATCTTTTCTATCTTGCTTTCTCTATTTATTTTATTTGCAGGAGGTTATTGCTTCCTAGCTATTTTTAACTCTCTATGTGTTTGCATATTACTTAGAAGAGTTTGTGGATTGTTGAACCTGCAAGACATTTAGGTTTTTTTCAAGAGAAATTATTTCTAGCTTGTAAACCTTGATTCAATTTTTTCTTGGGTTGAAATGTTCCTTCCAATTTGTATCATTTACTTTTTTTGGGTGAATATGTATCATTTACTTAAGTATTAACTATTCTTTTATTGATCCTAACTACGTAATCGTGATAAATGTTTTTGTTGAGTAATGATGGAAGACAAGGATTTGTAAGTTTCACAATATGGATTTTGTAGTATTGCCTTTTCTGCAAATGCATTGCCTGTGGAAGTTGATGGATAACCAACGGCCATTGTAAAGGATTGTTAAGATGCTTAATACAAATTTTGTAGTACCACTCTATATGAACATTTATTGAATCCCTCAAGTTCATTGTTTTTCTAATCTAATCTTCTATTTTTCATTGCAGACTAAACGAACTACAGGATTATAGGTTGTGAGTGTTTTGAGGATTTTCTTCTAAGGTTCGCTCCTGTCCTGTTGCCTGGGTTCTGTTTTTTATGTTTGTTTTTTGATTATTTTCTTCTCCAAAAGTTACTTAGTTCCATGCTCAGCAGAGTTTTGAAGCTCTTATTCATTAGATAAGCATGCATGCTTCATACATGTGCATATATGCATATGAATCTTTGTATGTTTTGGCTTTGGAAGGTGGGGAATAGTTTTGCATGTACTCGTAGTTGTGTTTTCACAACATACGCATGCACCTGTTTCTATATTTAGAAATGTCGTTGTAACCCGTAGGAAGTTAATGAAGTACATAGTGCTAGTTGGGCTATTTTTGAGTGCCAGTTACAGGCAAGTTTCTTGCCAAGTAAATCGTCTGTGAGTTACTGCTGAGTCTACTGCTATAACTATTGGGATATTTAGTTAAAGACTAATTCGTGAAAAATAAAATTCCCAAACTTGCAATGGTGTCGCCTTTTGAACTTCATGCAGACACCAGAATGATGTGGCCATTCCGTGTTTGGGCTGGCACAAGATTTTAAAAAGTTGTCTGAAATTTCAGAGCATGTTTGGATTTGGACTGACACACAATAACTGGTCACAATAACCGGTATTCGGCTGGTTCATTCGAGGATAGTAAAGCATGTTATCATAACTTCTAATTAAAATATTTGCTCTCTCCATTCAAAAATAACTGATGCATTCATAGGAATGCTGTTTGTTCTACTACTATAGTAAAAGTGTTTGGTCCATTTATTTACCTCAGGTTATCGTAATAAAATATTTGGTCTCTTCATTGAGATGGCACCGATCGGCGATAAGATGAGATAAAGTAGCCTTAGGTGGGCTGGCCATGTGTATTACAAACCTTATGCAGCACCTATTAGGAGGTGCGAGTTAGTTGAAGAGGAAAGCTCAAAAAGGGCAAGGGGTAGGCCAAAATAATATGGTTGGAAGTAGCGAGAAAAGATATGGGGACTTATGACCTCACTGAGTGTATGGCCCTTGGTAAAGTAGAAGGGCGGACCAGGATTTGTGTGACGAACCCAAATATTTTGGAAAAGTCTGAGATTGATGACGATGATGTTCTCTTCATTGAAAAATAAACGGTGTATTCCCGGGAATGTTGTTCTAATTACATATTTTATTGGTCTTAATTATTTACCTTTGTCATTTCAAGCTTTTGTTTCGTTATAGTTATTTATGGATTAGAAAATTGAGGCCTCTTAAGAGGCTTTCATCCCTGTTATATGCTTATATTTGTGAGTAGGGAGCCCTTTAATTGGCCTCAGTCTTTCTTGTAGCTGTTGTTTATTTTCTTTTGTTTAATATTTTTTTTTTATTGTTGTTATGGTTCTCATATGTGCTATGAGACTATGGTAGTTGTCAATAATGTATTTCAGGTTTTGGTCAATTATTTTGTGTTGCTTGACTGGACTTCTTTTTTTTGTGTGACTCAGGTTTATGTTTTGCCTCGTGGAAATCTTATATTTCAATTCTTGAACGTGATTTTTTTGTCATTTTGCTGATATTTGCTTGCCGTTCTCTCTTAAAACAGTTGCAATGAATCTTTTGTTACATATTTTTTACTTGATGCTCATGCCATGGTTTCTTTTGATTTTACTTACAGACCTTCAATCCAGCAAAATGGCATCTTGCACACAGATTCACACCCTTGGGGGTACAGGCTTCCAATCCTCATCAAAGAAGCCATCCAAGAATCCCATCTCTCCAAAATCCGTGTTTTTTGGTACACAACTAAACAATGGCTTTCGCAAAACCCCAAACCTTAGATGCATGAGGAAGGACAAAGGCTCCGGTTTTGTGCCTTTGAGAGTTGTATGTGAGAAGGTGGTCGGCATCGATCTAGGTACTACAAACTCAGCAGTGGCAGCAATGGAGGGTGGAAAGCCAACAATTGTTACAAATGCTGAGGGCCAGAGGACTACACCTTCTGTTGTGGCATACACAAAGAATGGTGATCGTCTAGTTGGTCAAATTGCAAAGCGCCAGGCAGTGGTGAACCCAGAGAACACATTCTTCTCTGTGAAGAGATTTATTGGGAGGAAGATGGCTGAGGTTGATGAGGAATCAAAGCAGGTTTCATACAGGGTGGTCAGGGATGAGAATGGTAATGTGAAGCTTGAGTGCCCGGCAATTGGAAAGCAATTTGCTGCGGAGGAGATTTCTGCTCAGGTTAGCTATTTCTGGCTCTTTCTGGACTTATTCATCTTTTATTTTCATCAATTGATCCTTGGAACATTACTCTGTTAAACTTTTTGTCCTTTGTTACATTTTAATTTCTATGGGCATCTCTTTGACTAAAATTGCTTGTTTTTAGGTTTTGAGGAAGCTTGTAGATGATGCATCAAAGTTTTTAAATGATAAGGTGAACAAAGCAGTGGTTACAGTGCCAGCATATTTCAATGACTCTCAAAGGACGGCCACAAAAGACGCCGGCCGCATAGCTGGTTTAGAGGTTCTTCGTATCATCAATGAGCCTACTGCGGCTTCACTGGCGTATGGATTTGAAAAGAAAAATAATGAGACCATTCTTGTCTTTGACCTTGGTGGTGGAACGTTCGATGTTTCAGGTACTGTCATCTTAGTACACTACATTTGGAGGTGATCCTTCTCAAACTTGTTCTTTTGCTTGTGTTCCATATATTTATTGCTTTTGGTTTTATTTCGAATAAGTTTATCTATCTGCTTCAACTTATATCAGATTTTATGTTCCAGTATCTAAATTCTTTTTTCACCATCATGTTTTTACCTGTTGATTTGATTTTAGATTTGGTGTTTGGCGATTTGTATTTATATTTTTCACTTTAGGTTGTGTACTGTAGAAAAAAATGCTCCTGCTAGGTCATGCAATGCCTTGTATTTATCATTTTGGGCATTGCACTTTTAACTCACTTCTGTTTTCTTGTAAACATGTTTCTATCCTTGTAAATGTCAATCTTTCTGGTGGAAGTTGACTTTGTTGGTGTGGTTGCGTGGCACCAGGATGCCATCATCTCTTGAATTTGAAGCTTTTTGGGGCAATTGGAAAATGTTATTGCTGGAAAAGGTTCATTTGCATTTATTGATTATACATTTAATTTTTGTCTCATCAGTTCTTGAGGTTGGAGATGGCGTCTTTGAGGTGCTCTCAACATCTGGGGACACTCATTTGGGTGGTGATGACTTCGACAAGGTTGTTATCATCTTCTTTCTGTTTTTGCATTCTTCTGCTTTGGCAATCTCCTTCAATGTGTTCCTTTACCACAGACACCCATGTGCATTTGGGCATAAACTAGTCTGAAGTGCCTTCTTCAGTTCTTCCTGCACTCCTTTCTACGCTCCTGCCCCTTTTCCTTTAAACCCTTACTATAATTTTTTTTTTTTTGGGAGGTAAAGATTTTTCTGGGATTTTCAATTCACAAGGGGTATCTGAGAGGTTTTCTGGGAGGTAAAGATTTTTCTGGGATTTACAAGTGGTATCTGAGAGTTTTTTTCCCTTGGTATGTTGGGTTTCTGAAAGTTACTTTGATGATATCATTCGTATTGTTTATGAGAATTGATTATAATTTTTTTCTTTTAACTCTTTTGTGAGAAGAAATTCTTTTGTTCTTTATGCTTCCTGCTGATGGTCCTGAAAATTCTATTGTATTATTTGTATTTGTATTTCCTATGAAATAGAGGGTTGTAGATTGGCTTGCTGCAAACTTCAAGAGAGATGAGGGCATTGATTTATTGAAAGACAAGCAAGCTCTTCAGCGCCTCACAGAAACTGCAGAAAAAGCCAAGATGGAGCTGTCATCCTTAACTCAGACGAACATTAGGTAGGTAGTTTGACAGTTATGTTCAAGCTGTCTGAACTTGGGATTCTCATTTTACTGGTTCTCTTCAGAAATATTACTTCCAGTGGACATGGAGGAGATGATCATTTTTTTTTGGTTAATTGTCGAAAAAGCATGTCCATACGGTTTTGTATATGTTTATACCTTTCTGTCATTGCAGTAGTCTGAACAGGAAGGTGAACTGGGTCCTGTGTGTGTGTGTGTGTGAGAGAGAGAGAGAGAGAGAGAGAGAGAGAGATGCTGAAGAGCTTCTGTGTTTGTATACATTTATGCGCATTCATTTGATTTTGCGGACTGATCTATGTAGTTTATTATACAGTTTCTCTTTTATGGACTTTTTAGAATAGTGTATGGTTGTTTCACTGATCTGCCATTTTTCTCTCCTATTTCTCAGTCTTCCATTTATTACTGCAACCGCGGATGGTCCAAAGCACATTGAGACGACTCTCACAAGAGCCAAATTTGAAGAGCTCTGCTCAGATCTTCTCGACCGGTGCGCATTTTCCCTCATCTTTTATACACACACACGCATGCGCACACACACGCGGAAAAGTATACGATTAGACCATTTGCTTTTGGTACAAGGAGGTGACAATTGCTATTGTCTGTCTAATTTCGAATCGGGTGTCTAATTTCGAATCGTGTGGTTTTAAGAGTATTGAACAGGCTCAAAGTTCCAAATTTTTTTTTTCGAATTTTGTGATGCACCCCCCTAGCCATCCAATTTGATATCTAATGGCTAGAATTTTCTTCAAATCAAAATCATTGGAAATTTTACGTGCTTGTTTTTTGAAAAATTCGTGCATCGAATAAAAAGATTAAAAAAATCATTTGTAAAAAATAAATTGACCACAATATCCCTGAAATTTTTAGGGGTATTTTGGTCAATTTATTTTTTACAAATTATTTTAAATAATTTTATTAGGTGCTTCTTAGAGAAGACTGGAGTGGATGCGGCAAATTTTAGCTAATTTGGATTTGTAGAAAAAAAGATAAAATTCAAGGACGAAATATAGCTATGACCTTCATATTGGCCCAGATTCAAAGTGGGCCCCCCTTGAGCTTAACGAAAGTTACTCCCATATAATAGCTCTATAGCATCAGCCCTTAGGCTGACAAAATCACTTTTTTTATGTAATAAGATCTTTATTTTTTTTTATTTTTTTTTATTTGTTCATGTTGTGAATAGCTTAATGTAGAAATAGTTGTGTGTTTGCTTTTGACTTCTTATTGTTTTTGGTCCCATGCAATATCAGCCTGAAAACTCCTGTCGAGAATTCCTTGAGAGATGCAAAGCTCTCGTTCAAGGATTTGGATGAGGTTATCCTTGTTGGTGGGTCTACAAGAATCCCAGCCGTTCAGGAGCTTGTGAAGAAGATAACTGGGAAAGAGCCGAATGTCACTGTTAACCCTGATGAAGTTGTGGCCCTAGGGGCTGCAGTACAGGTCATCTCTCTCTCTCTCTCTCTCTCTCTCTGTGCGTGCACGTGTGTGTGTGTGTGCGTGTTAACAATGTTCCTCTCCGATATAGTGAGGGACTACCAAATTTTTTTGAAAGGCCACCGTATCAGTCTCCTCCAAATTGTATTTAGTGGTATCTAGAGAGGATCCAATGCCCCCAAATCTATGATCCATTCAAATGGACTGCTAGGTTTGATGGGGGGCTGGCTCGCTGTGAAACAGGACACACACACACGCAGAAAAAAAGTTTAAAAAGGCCTAGGCCCTTATGGGAAGACCTTGTAACTCCCCAAAAATTGTAGTTCCGATGTAAGAACACCTTCAAATCAATTATTTTGACGTTGACAATTGTGGTTGTGAAAAAAATTAGTATTCTAATTCCTAAAAATAAAATATATTGTGACATATTATCTAAATCATCCATTTTCAAGTGTTTTCAGATCTGGCAGATCTGTACCATTTTCTTGAGCTTCAAATTTCATAATTAGCAGTGAAAATTGATTTTAGAGCTGTCATAGAGATTTCTGATACCCTGTGTGCTGCGTGTGCGTGTGCGCACGTGTGCATGTGCCTGTGCGTGCTAGCTAGTAAGCAGCTGGGTGTTGCGGGACTTTAGAAGATATAGCTAATTGTGGATGTTATCAACCAGTTCTTTGGTCCTCAAATTACAAAAGAATAGATTATGAGTGCGCCTACAAGGGTTTTGGCTGCACTAAATGCCTGTCCATGTATTGGTTAGTGTGGGAAGGGGTTCTAGGGTGGACAGAAGTCTTTCACGACCTGCTGTTGAGAGAGAGTCTTTATGCTAGAGAGATGGGCTTTATGTTGAAGATTTGAGAGAGAGGGAGTCTTTGTCGAAGATTTTCTCCCCTGCTGTCTGTTTGTTTGAGAGAGAGAGAGAGAGAGAGAGAGAGAGAGATGATAGTCGCTATGTCCAAGATTTTCTGCCATGACAAGAACTCAACTGGCGCTTCATTCATGGGAAGATAACTACATCCAGTTTTACCTATCCAAGCAACAACAGCATCATTAACAACATACCCATTGTTTCTTTTTCAACAGGCAGGAGTGCTTGCTGGTGACGTGAGTGACATTGTGCTTTTGGATGTAACCCCTCTTTCCCTTGGTCTTGAAACCCTCGGAGGAGTAATGACAAAGATCATCCCTCGAAACACCACTCTCCCAACCTCCAAATCTGAGGTCTTCTCAACTGCAGCTGATGGGCAAACAAGTGTGGAAATCAATGTGCTCCAGGGAGAGAGAGAGTTTGTGAGGGACAACAAGTCACTGGGGTCTTTTAGGCTCGATGGCATCCCACCTGCACCACGGGGAGTGCCGCAGATTGAGGTCAAATTTGATATTGATGCCAATGGGATACTATCGGTGGCAGCCGTGGACAAGGGGACAGGGAAGAAACAGGACATCACCATCACCGGTGCAAGTACCTTGCCCAATGATGAGGTATTTTTTTTACATTGTGTGTGTGCAAGCTCGCGCTTATGTGTTTTGACCAAAATCTCTGTCACTGCAATATTGGAATGGTCTCTTCCAAGAATCTATTCTATAAAATGTTCCACTCACTCATCCTTCAGTAGTAGGTGGTCAGGTTCTCTCTCTCGGCATGTTTGAATGGTTTCAGCTCTCCTAAGATTCTAGGCTGTGCTGCAGTACCTTGGTCCGAGTTATTTCTAATATTAGCAGTCCGAAAAAAATTTTTTTTTTTTTGACAAGGTTTCGTAGGAATGGAGTTTGAGATGTTGGGCTATGAAAAACCTACCATCTTGACCCAAGCCTGTTTGACCCAAGCCTGTTTCCTTGCAGTCCCTAAATTTTCTGAAGCTCTTTGTTCAAAAGTCTGATGCCTAAGACTGCTTCAAGGGTTTCAATGAGCATCCTTTCCAACGAGAATGCCAACTCTTTCACCTGCTTTCATAACCTCAACGAGTCCTCTCTTTATGTTTGTGTGTGAGTGATTGGATTTCCTAAACTATGGAATGGAATGAAAACTCCATGCTACTAGTCTATACTTAGAAATGGCTGCCATCTCCCTTATTTGGCAGTCAGTGTAATGCGATTCTCTGTTCTGCTATTTGTTACTTTGAAATTTGAATTGCTATTTTGTCCTCCATATGCCTCATCCAATTTGTCTCTTGGTGTATTGTCTGAAAACATGGCTAGCTTTCCCCTCTTAAAACACCCCAAGACTCTCTCCCACCACATTTTGCATGCTCATCACGAGTCTCAGATTTCTGGTTCAACTTGACGCCTGCTATCAATCTTTTTACTACTTGATGTGTAGCTTTCAGAGAGATTCAGATAATGATGTTTTTACCATTGCATACAGGTGGATAGAATGGTGAGAGAGGCAGAGAGATTTGCCAAAGAAGACAAGGAGAAGAGGGATACAATCGACACCAAGAACCAGGCAGATTCTGTTGTTTACCAAACTGAAAAGCAACTCAAAGAGCTTGGTGACAAGGTCCCTGCCTCGGTCAAAGAAAAGGTGGAGTCAAAGCTCTCTGAGCTCAAGGGTGCCATCTCAGGGGGCAACACTCAAGCGATGAAGGACGCAATGGCAGCCCTCAACCAGGAAGTGATGCAGCTCGGGCAGTCCCTCTACAACCAGCCTGGTGCAGCCCCTGGTGGGCCAGGAGCTGGGCCCACAGCCGGAGAGGCTGCAGGATCTGATGGCAAAGCAGCGGATGGGGGTGATGTGATTGATGCCGACTTCACTGATAGCAAGTGAGGTCTCCATTTATCTCTCTCTGTTTAGTGAACACTGTATATTCGTGGGGATTTTTTAGAGGAAGGGCTCATTTTGGTTTCTTTTTTTTTTCTTCTTTAATTTCTGTGTTGGGTTGAGATGTGTGTGGATGCGGCATTTTTGGGGGTGATGGTTTGTCATTACGATTAATGGTTCTGCCTTACACTACTTATTGGAATGAGATCAACTCTCTCTCGCTCTCTCTCTCTATGTTTATGTATATCTGAGATGTGATAATTGTAAACTTTGAGGATTGTGGCAGATTTCACTAGTAGGTAGCCGAGGGCATAAATTTAGGGATGAAAGATCTTAGCTAGTTTTATCAGAATATGGGGTCAGTGCAAGATTAGGACTTGTATCCTTGCTTGTCTGAAAAATTGGCTTTTTGAAATGCAAGAGACGAGGGGTCATGTTTTTTGGCTTGTCTTGGATATTGGCAAGTGGATTCAGCTCCCTGTCTACCCTCTAGCGAGGGAAGTCTGAACACTACTTGTTCTTTAGTCTGGGTGGTCTTGTTCTTAACAGTGAGTTTATGTTTTTTTTTTTTTTTTTATGTTAATTTTTTTTTTTGTTTTTGGACTTTCATACTAAAATCTTTTAATATTTATATTTGTCTCCAAATGTCTTTTTGACTTTGGATTTTTAACGGAATCCATATGACTTCAGATTGAAGTTCCTAATAGTTTTTTTTATTGGGATCTTCATGGTTCAAAATTAAGTTTTACCGAAATGACTTTAGGTAAGATTATAAAGGCGACGGGAGACGATAAAAGCACGGTATTTGGAGGTGGGAATGACATTTCGAACATGGACTGATTAGGTTTTTCGGAGAATAATGGACCTCTAAAGGCAGATTATACAAAAATAGACTTGGTGGGGTTGAAGAATTTTAGGACTAAAGGTATAGAGTGAACATGATGGGTAAAGGTGGAGAAATCCTCTCTGGGGATGTGGCATCCTCAGGCCAGGCAACAGGTTCGAACTAAAAACTTGACGATGACCTAGCGATGGCCGACAAAGTCGGAACCACCGCGGGTGGGATGAGGTACATCACAGAAAGTCGAGAGAGTCGGAAGTCATTCCTGGTGAGACAATGCAGCTGGGGGATTGCCACGGTGGCACCAGCTGCAGTACGGCTCAGCCACAAATGGCAAGTATGCTGAGTCTCATTGAGCTGAAGCCCAGAAATTCGATGGGAATAATTGCGTGGCATGGGGTTAGTATAAAAAATTTGTGTATACCAATCATTATCATCATCGTCATAGCTTTATTTTAACTACCCATTGAGGAAAAGTCGATAAACTAAAAGTGAAAGGTTGCGGTTTGTATAAAGCTGAGCTCCAATCAGTCAAAGTAAAGTGCACCTTAAAATAATGTCGAGAAATATAGTTTTAATATTGGACGTGGATGGAGCCACAATCAAAGTGCATGGAGCCACAATGTGAAATCTAAAGTTCCATTCTCTCAGGTTCGAAATCAGTATTTCAAGAAGATAAAAAAGCATTTCACCATGCAATCAATGAAATCTGTACATAAATTAGTTGGTGTGGATAAGGTGCATAATTTGTTTGGAAAGAAGCGAGCACCGTCAACTAGATCTTATTTTAAATTAATAAAATTTACCAACTAGTGAACATTGACAATTAAAAGTCAACAAATTAACAAGGCATATACCTTAATTTTTTTGGAAGAAAAAATAAAAACTTGTCTTAATCCTATGTGCATGTGTGGAGAACTTGTTTATTGAAACTTTATAATGAGTAGTCATGCCAAACATCCATGCCCCTTGGATTGGGAATCTCAAATGGCACTAAATTTATTTCTATCAATATTAGATGGTTTTCCTATGGTGTTTTTCAAAAGTTTTGGGATATTTGAATGAGGACTTACTCGCCATGGTCAAAAAGTTATTTATTAGGAGTCAAATCTTTAAAGGTATTAACTCTACCTTCTTTGCTCTAATTCCCAAAATCGAATATCAGTGAGCTTTCTGATATCAGATCTATTAGCCTGCTTACGAGTACCTATAAAATTATTGCCAAATGTTTTGTTGAGAGACTTAAAGAAGTTCTTCCCTTCCTCATCTCAAAGTCTCAGTCGGTGTTTATCAAGGATAAGCAGATTACATATGGTGTTCTGGTGGCGCAGAAATATATTCACTCTCGTGTCCTCAGTAAAGTGGAAGGTATTATGCTAAAATTGGACATGGATAAGGCTTATGATAGGGTGAAATGGGGGGTCTTATTAGAAGTTATGAAATTGATGGGTTTTGGTGGTAGATGGAGAAGCTGGATTTATGGGTGTCTTTCTTCTGCGCATTTCACTATTCTATTCAAAGGAAATCCCACTAGTTTTTTCAATGCCTCTAGGGGACTTCGCCAAGGTGATCCTCTATCGCCTTTTCTTTATACCATTTATGCATAATGTTTTAGTCTCATGCTTAATAACATTGAGAGCAGTGGAGCCTTCACAGGTTTCCAAATTACAAACTCAGATATCAATGTGTCTCATCTCCCAGATGGGGATGATACACTTGCGTTTTGTGATGATAAAGCATAACAACATGAAAATATTGCAAGATTCCTTGAAATTTACGAAGTGGTTTTAGGGATCAAAGTAAACCTTCACAAGTCGTCTTTGCTGAGTATTAACTGTCGAGAGAGGCTGGCTGAGAATCTTGCAAGAGTGGTGAGTTGCAAAGTGGGTTCGTTTCCTATTTTCTACTTGGGCCTACCAATTTCGGATTCTAAAATCCCTATTGCTGTATGGGACAAGGTAATTGAAAGAATTTAAGTTAAGTTAGATTTATGGAAGCACAAGTACTTATCTTTTGGTGGTAGGGTAACTTTGCTCCGTTCTTGCTTAGCCAACTTACCTGTATACTAGATGTCATTGATCCAATTCCGGCTTCAGTGAGGAGAATGATAGAGAAAATGATGAGAGATTTTCTTTGGGGATCGGGGAAAGAGCATAGAAAGTTTCATTTGGTCAAATGAGATAGGGTTTGTACTCCCAAACATGAAGGTGGCCTTGGTATTCGTAATATTATGGAATTTAATGAGGCTTTACTGTGTAAATGGTAGTGGCGTACTACCTATTTTATGGATCATCTTTGGCATAATGTGCTATTCTCAAAATATGGGATGGACAACCACAATTGATGGCTCGATGGAGGTAGAGGGAAAGAGGTCTCTTATACTTTGAAAGCTATTTATAATTGTAGACCTATGATCTCGGGGTATTTTAAATGAAATATTGGCAATGCCAGGCAGGCCTTATTTTGATATCATAAGTGAATTGGAATGTTCGTCCTTAAAGTTGCTTTCCCTGACCTTTTTCGTGTGGTCACTGAACCATATTTGTTTGTTGGAGATGTAGTAGAAAGAAGAGCAGATAGGTTGTTTTGGAATATCAATCTCAGATATAGGAGGCTGAGTAATGTCGTTTTCTTCCAATTGTGTGCCTTGATGGAATTGTTGGAAAAATTTATATCTCACATGATGCTGTAGATGAGATGGTATGGTAGATTGAGAGCGATGGTCTTTCTACGTAAAATCTCATTACAATTGTTTTTCATGATCGCTAGAGGTGGTCATTTATTGAGATTGTCCACATTTGGAAATGGCCTATTCCCCATAAAGTTCAGCTTTTTATCTGGCTTGCAGCACAACAAAATTTTTTGACTATTGATGACCTAATGAAGCGAGGTAAGATTTTGACTAATGTCTGTTTACTTTGCAAATAAGACCGGGAATCTGTTGCACACTTATTGATGCATTGCCCTTTCTCCTCCTAGTTTTGGCATTGGTTGTTTAATTTGGTTGGGGTTTCTTTGGTTATGCCGTATAAGGTATCCGAAATGCTCACACAGTTCTCAATGCCCCTTTCTTCTAAGCCAAGGAGAATTGTCTAGAAGATTGCAGTAGGTATGATATTGTAGAAAATCTTGAAAGAAAAGAATAAAATGACTTTTGAAGGTGTAATCTTACCCTCCCAAAAGGTTGCTCTGTTAATTCAGCAGTCTATTTGGTATTCTCCTTCCGTGACCAATGAGGGATGGGGAATTACCAAATTGGATGTCATGTGCAACCTCTCTAATATTTTTACACTTGGAATGAGAAAAGCTGGACCTAAGGCTTTATGGTGTGCTCCTCCCTTTGGATGCCTTAAGATTGATTTTGGTGGTAGCTCAATGGGTAATCCAAGTCTGGTGGGTATTGGGGGAATTATTCAAGATTGTTTTGGGAACACTATTATTTCTTATGCAAGACCTATTGGTGTGGCAACTTCGAATCTTACAGAGATGAACGCTTTACTTAGCTTATTTTTGTACACCGCAACTTGGGGGATGTTTGTATTGTTGAAGTAGATTATTCGAACGTCATAAATTGGCGTAAGAAAGAGCAATTTGTTGCGTGGGAACTTCGGTCTTTGTGGCTACAGATTTTGGATGTTTGAGCTTCCTTATCTATTTATTTCTCCCATGTATTTCGAGAGGATAATGAGGATGCTGATACTTTGGATAAATGGGGTGTTGGTCTTGATTCTATTATTGTTTCTTTTGATGTAATTTCTTTTAGGAAAGCTTTCTATGTTCCCCCCTACAACATAAAAGTCCTATCCTCCCCTCATCCAACCGTCAATTTTTAAATGGAGGGTTAAGATTGCCCCAATCACAATGTCATGTCTCTACACTGTTTTATTTTTAATTTTTTTTCTATAAAACTTTTTGACACCGAATTTTGGATGCCCATTACTCTATTAAACTTGCACTAACTAAAAATATAAAATAATATTTTCAATAACATAAAATAACCAAAATACCCTTGAAAGCTTCAAAGGGTGTTTTGGCCATTTTTTATCGAAAAATTATTGTTAATATTTTTTATAGTTGCGCTCCAATGAGAAGATGACATGCACCAAATTTCATATTCAGAAAAATTTTATTAAAAAAACTAAAAATAAATTACTCTGAAATGTCGGATCTAAGATCAAACGGTAAGTGACTCTCTTGATAAAAAACGGACGGCTGGATGGTAGGGGGAGGATAAAACTTTTATGTTGTAAGGGGAACATAGAAAGCTTTCCCATTTCCTTTTAGCATTTCAATAAAGTTTTGAATATCGATAAAAAAAAAGGCTATCTATTTTTCAAATTTATTTCCCATGGTTATAATCGTATCAATTTAAAATGGTGTACAAATGGACATCACCAAAAATTAATGGGAATGTATACTATAAGACACTTATGATATAAGAAGGTCACCTTACTTTTAGCCAATGGAGATAAAATCCTACATGTTCAAGTGTATTACAATTTTTGAGGAATTCTATTTTGGATTTTATGCTTAATTAGCCTAACAATATCAATCGCCTGATTTCACATCATATGGTCAATAATAATTGTGACGTTTTTGTATAAAAAATAAATAGTATTATCATATGCATTTCCAAATTTAATATGTATAGCATGAATGATCGAGGGATTGAAAAAAAAAAAACAAAAAAAAATAAAAATAAATTATAAGTATTCTATGATATAGACATTATTACTGTGTGGGCTCATCTGTATAGTAACCTGTGTCACCCACCGTTCAACTTTGTTGCACGGTGGTCATTGAAAGATAGAATTTCAATAACCATCGTGCAAGTTCATACGTGGGCCTTTATATGAACTTTTCTCTTGGAATATTGGTTGAGTCACCCCAGCTGGCTCGCAAAGTCGACTCGGCTGACTTGGACCCAGAGGGGACCTAGTTCGTTTCCCCGAGCCGGGTTTTTAACCATTGCACTGAAACTTGAAAAGCAAAACAAGGTATTTACATGTATATGGTCATACTACTCATCCCCGTCAAATGGTTTGGTTGGACGGTGATAAAGAGAGAACAAAATTCGAAAGACATGATGTCCGTTCAGTTGTATATTCATTCTCTCTTCATCACCATTGATTGCTAGGTGGTGATCGTTACCACTTGCCATGGACAGTTCCCTACATGAACAGTTATACCGTACACAGTCTCTCTAGTCCGTATAGCTAAGGAGGCCGTTTATGAGCAGTTGCACTACACACGTGCTGTGTATGGTATACACTGAATATTTCTTCCTTCCCCTGTGATGTTCCCTTCCCGCCCTTTCTATCCCTTTCCGCCTTCCACTTTCTCTCTCTAAAATACCTAACCTCTCTCATTCTCTCTCTCTCTCTCTCTCTCTCTCTCTCTCTCTTTCCCATAAGCTCTTTCATTATCTCTATCAAACACCTTCTCTCTCTCTCTCTCTAAAACGCCTAATCTCTCTCTCTAAAAACAATGAGGGGAGGGGTAGTGCAGATAACATGGCATGACGCACAACCAGTGCTAACCCTAGATTTCCACTCTCTTACTAACCTCCTTGCAACTGGCGGTGCAGACAAAGACATAAAGGTGATAGCACACAGACGCATACTTCTTTAATGGCTTCTACCAAAATGCACAAGCCCATGATTTTTGCTCATTTATCTTCATGATTATTGCCGACTTCTTGAGTAATTTCCCAAATCCTTACGATTAGAGGGACTTTGGTTTTCTCTTATTTCCTAATCTGGTTGATCTCATGGGGTTTCTCATAGGTAAATCTGTTTATCAGGGTTTTACATTCTGCATTTTTGGCATGAAAGCCATAATTCGTTCTCGAATGCATGACAGCTATAATTCGTTCTTGAATGTTCTTCCCACAATTGACAGCCAATGTGATCATTAGTCTTTATCTATAGTATAAGTGTAATGCAATTTTCTAAAATTTAAATTTTCCAATTGAGAAATGTTTTCTATAAGGTTTTGTCTGACATGTTTCTTTCTGTAATATATGCTAAAAAGGGGACCTTGATTAGTTATTAAAGCTTTGGAGAGGTGTAAGGAATGGGATCTTGATGGTTTACTAATTTAGCAGGGGGATCTTTGTTATGGCATCTTAACTAATCTTATTTCAATGGATTATATGAATATTGGACTATGAAGTGAAAAAACATAACCTGTATTTGAGAATGCATCCCATATCATCGAAATAAAACAAAATACAACTTTATCACTTGTGGAGCTCTCACCCATCCTTGTTTATAAAGAAGTGCTATTCCTTATCAGGGAACTGGACCAATATTTCATTAGCATTTATACTTCCATTTTCATGTGCATTTGGTTATTAAACCAACTAAAACTTACTGCTATAATGAAGTTCAAGATTCCTTGGGAGGTTATATTTTTTACTTTTAACCAGCTGCTAGCATTGAGATCATTCATTCGGTTATTGAGATGATGCACGATGTTTCCCTGTAGTGCTCTAAGTAATGCCACAGTGCCGATGCTTTTTCATTGTTGAGTATCTGTGTTGATATTTTTGCTGCTGTGCACTACTAGGAGCTTCACAGAGACACATGTGAAGCAGATACTTAGCACTGGCAAAAATATTGGTAATGCGGCAAAAGCATACTGAGCAATACTAGTGGTTGTGTTCTTCAGAAGCTCAAGTAGTGTGATGGTCCTTCCCATGTTTTGTTTTTCAGAACATAAGATATTCTATGTTACTAGCAGCATTCATGAAACAACACTATATCTGATTTCCCATGAATGATATATGCTACTTACTTTAGTGATTTCTCTTGTTTGGATCCACTCCTTTTTGAGTCCTTCAGCTATTGATTTAGCTGAAACCTCCCCAAAGAGCATTGATATCTATCTTGAGGAGTCCCATGAGCACCATCCCACCCTTGAACCAATTCCAAACTCCATCTGTAGGACCGTAACCTGTGATTCTGGAAATTATGTCCATAATTTTGCCTTCATCTCTGTGCATATGTTTACTAGGAAATTCAAGTTCTTTGCCCTTCTAATGTTTAGAATTGTAGGGTTTTCCTTTATCGTCAGGTGTGACTACATTTAATAATCTTGGGGAAATTAACTTCATTTAACCTTCTATGTTAGGATTGTATTACATTGAACCACATATGGAGCCCCATGATATGACTTGATTAATGAGAATACCAGGTGCCTAGGTTCTGAACTGTCTATTTGAGTTCAGGTAAGCTTGCAGCAATTCATGTTGTGAGTTATAAGTTAATTTTTATTCAAATGCTGGAAAGATAAACATGAACCAAAAATTATGTCATAGGGTTTGCCTATCCTGCTCTCCTGTCGTGCTACTCCATTGGCAGTCTGTCGTACACTGAGGTAACATGCTCCAACTTGTCTCCCTACTTGGTGTTGCATCCTTAGAACTCTCTAACCAACTATGAATTTAACACTACCTTTTTGAATATTTCATAATTTGATAAGAAGCATAAGTTCGTGCTTCTTGCAGCTAACAATTTCCTTAAGCGAACTTTTGTATTATTTAAAACTCTCTGACTTCTAATTGTAAGTACTCTTTTTGTATCTCTGTTCCATAGTAAAGATGCTTTTTATTTGCTAGGTAGATTGGAGTTTTAGCCGTTGCCCTTGATGAGGGTAAGGGAAAACAGAAAATATGGGGAGGAGAGAACGATATTTAAGAGGGGAATGGGGTTAAGAGAATGGGGGAAGGGCAACAAGGGCTAGAAGAACATAAAGGCATTGGGGATTGAAAAGGAGAAGCAGCAAAGGCCTAGGAAATATTGGAGGTAAGGGGAAGGAAATAGTTTGTTATGTGCCATAAAGGGCATGCTGTGCTTGGAATTTGAGGTGTCATGTCCATCTGTTTCCTAATTTATGACTCTGAATTTGGTTGTTAAACATCACTTGAGTGTTTCTGTTTCCTATCAACCAAAACTGTTTATGTGAGCAATCTTCGGTTTGTCTAGAGTTTTCAATGGCTTTTTTGTCAGAAATAAGAACGTACCAATTGAATAGCAGTGTGCCTTTGTTTTAATTTTTGATGACTTATTGTGAATGTCAATGTAATCCTTGATCCGTTGTTTTTCTCAATGGTCTGTTCGAAAACATGGTTCATAACCTTTGTTTCTCAAGAGTTTGTTCCTTGCTTTAATGCAAGCACAGAAGGGGTTGTTTTGAGTCTGTCGACATCATTGTGATATCATATTTGATGTGTGTTTGGGGTGACATAGAATATTCTTGTTACCATTGCACTAAATTCTATCTTACCTGCATGTTAACCAGATTATGATTCCTTTTACTGATTCAGGTAGGTTTATGTGCAGCTATGGGCATTAGTTCAAAGTGAAGCTCAAAAGAAAGCTCCAACTGCATGCTACCAAACTAGCCTTCCTCCTCATCATAGCACAGCTGTAAATGTATTGCGTTTTTCTCCATCTGGTAAGTTACTTTTATGCAACAATGCTCCCAAGTTAAGAAGTTAATTTGCTATATACGAAAAATACTTTTTTGTTGTAGAAAGAACTTTTTTTATTTTTCATAGGCAAAATTTTTTTATTTTTTATTTTTTAATATATATATTTGATTTTACTGGCAATTAGAACACATTTTTTTTCTGATAGAATCTCAATCCGGTACCAAGGAATGAATCCAACAATTGTTTCCTGGAGTAATTTTGGCAATAATTCCTATTGTATTTAAAGGTTATATTCAGAATTGGGAAATGATTACTGTATTGATTTATGCAGGAGAGCAGCTTGCATCGGGTGCTGATGGTAAGTAGGGCCTTCCCTGTGTGTGTTTGTTTTATTTCATGTCATTGCTTCTGTCCTTGCCTTCCCTACAGCATTTAAAAAGCCGAGTTGGTTTTCGTGCTCCTACTTGTTTAACCAAAAGGGAACTTATGCTGTAATGCATTGGACTATGGAAAGCCACTGTTTCTGGGGCCATGACCGCCCAATGGAATGACCAATGCCAATGGAGAGTGGGATCTGCCATTTTGTTCATGTATGGATCTGGTGGGTCCCACTCTCTGTGCATCACCATCCATCGTTTCACTGAATGGTTGACTTTTTCATTGTCTTTGGGATTACATCGTGCTTTTAATTATTGCCTTTCTATTGAGGAGCTACTAATTGGTTTTTTGGAATGCTAGGTGGGGAGCTGGCGATATGGAAGATGCAGTCAGATGATCGCCATACCTGGAAAGTATTGAAGACCTTGTCGTAAGACATTCCAATCGATGTTTCCATCTACTTTGTTTTATAGTAAGTTGCTTTTAGTCAAGCTACGTTCTTGTGAAATACCTTAAGTAATAATTGAAATTTACTTGAACAATCAGATTCCACCGTAAAGATGTTCTGGACCTGCAGTGGTCAACAGATGGAGCTTTTCTTCTTTCTGGGTCCGTTGATAACTCATGCATCATTTGGGATGTCAATAAAGGTAGCTGGTTGAAATGAGGCCATGGTGGATATGTGGCTTTCCAAGAACCTCTATACTGGCAGAACTCGTAGCTATACTTAACATATTTCATTTCAGGTGCAGTGCACCAAATTTTGGATGCTCACTTGCATTATGTTCAAGGAGTTGCATGGGATCCTTCAGGGCAATACCTAGCTTCACTGAGTTCAGATAGAACTTGTCGAATATATTCTAGGAAGCCTCAGAAGAATAAGGCAAAAGGGCAAGAAAATCTGAATTATGTATGCCAGCATGTTGTCTCAAAAGGAGAATTTCAAAATTTGGGTGACACGAAGGTTTGAATTTCTTCTTTTGTGAGGTCTTATAAGGGAAAGTATACCATAATCCAATGGATTATGGGAAACCTGTAGTTCATTGGTTTGTCAGTGTTCAATGAAATGATGCATGGATATGAAGAGAGAGTGGATCCCACTAAAACAGAACATGGCAGTCCCACCGTCTCTCTATCACTGTCCATTTTCACTGGATGATACCACCCGAATAGCCTTATGCTTTTTTCATAGTCCACAGGATTATAGTATACTTTCTCATTCTTAAAAAGCTGACATTTTTTATTGTTGGTTCGCTTGATGATTAATTTTACGTTCTTTACATTTACTTTCAGTTATCATCGGCAAGGCATCATCTGTTTCATGATGAGACATTGCCATCTTTCTTCCGAAGGCTGGCATGGTCTCCTGATGGATCTTTTCTATTGGCACCAGCAGGTATTAAGAGAGAACACATATGTTTATTAGAATGTGAGGTTGCAATATCACATGCTCCAATAGTTCTCTATGTTAATCAACCTTTATCACTTGTAAAATTGTGAAGCATTTTAAGATTTGAAGTTTTAGTTCACTTTTCTTGTGATCTTCTCAATGTATCGTATAGTGACCTTTGAGAACCATTGCACAGGTGGTGCTCTACTTCAATGGGAACCTATCTGTATCTGGCATTCCTTAACCCATGTTTATGTTATCTTTGGATGTTTTTCAAATTGTAACTTGTTTCAACACATCCGAAAGAAGTTTAAAGTGCTTAAGCCCTCTGTTAAGAGTTTCTCACTAGGACATCTCAGAAATAGTTTTTGGCCCTAGAATATATTCTTCTAATGGGAACATAATTGCTTTGCACACCCAGCAAGAGTAAACCTTTGTTTCGTAGATTATATATCAATATCCAATGATTCGGATCAGACATTAGACTTGGCCCTTGCCAAGCCGAGTTACTTGGATGAGTAGTGTCCCCTTGGGAAAAGCAAAAAAATAAAAATAGAAATAAAAAAGGAAGCAAACTCGGCATGTGCCCAAGTGAGAGAGAGGGCTTTGGATACGTGGCCAAGGAAAGAGAGAGCATGGTTCTCTCCCTTGGCCAAATCTCTTTCTCCTCCCCCTGGCCATCTCTCTCTCTCTCTCTCTGGTCAAGCATCTCTCCCTCTCTCACTTGGGTGGGGGGGGGGGGGTTGCAACAGAGAGATCTCTTGCTAGAGAGAGAGAGAGGGTGGATTTCCAACCCCTTTTGGGGAGAGAAAGATGAGAGAGAAGGGGGTGGATTTCCAACCCCTGTTGGGGAGAGAAAGATGAAAGGAACATATTTCCACCCTCTCCCCCTTTAAAACTGTTTTCTGCAGACCTTGAGCTGCTTGTCTAAATAGCAGTCAATTGTCAAGTGTAAGCAGACGTTCCAAAAGGGGTTGCTTGAGATCCATGCTTTACTTTTCATTTAACTTTATCCCATTATTGGGTTAATTAGTTCAAGGTTTAGATGGTGGTTTTGCATTGATGAGTGTTGCAAGACCTTTTTTTTTATCATACGCAAATAGTCCATGTGCATTTTGCCCACATTTGTCTTAGTCAGCTCTTCTCATTGCACATAATGGGGGTGAAATTGTGTCTGAAGCATTCTGATTTGGTCATTGTTTCTTGGATTTTTACTGTGTCATTAAATTCGTTTTCAGGTGATGCTTAAAAAACTTACTGAAACCTGTCAATTCCTACCTTATACTTCGGCATTTATGCTTTGTTTGATAAAGCATATGCATTACAGTACAGTGTAGGTCTATGTTGGTGGTCAATAGCTATGGTTTGCCATATCCCTTATGCATTAGATCTAACAATGCAAAACACCGAAATTTTGCATTCTATTTGGAAAGGGATCCACTCTTTCCATATCCATTGTATGGCGCAACAGGGCATGGGACTTAGTGCATTGCAACCTAATGTGTAAATATCTATTTTGGTGCTCCCAAACTAAGCGTGATACTGTTTTTAGTATTCACTTAGATTTTACGGTGAAAATTGTTTGCTTGGCATTGTTTTGTTTATTTAATATCTGGTGTCTAACCATGGTATTTGTTCTACTAATTGCCTTAATTATGCTTGATTTGTATGGCTGTGCTTTCTTGTCTCTTTTGTAACTCTTTGGTATTCTTTCCTTTTTAGGTATTGACAAGTTATCTTCAGCTTCACCAACATGCAACACTGCCTATGTGTTTTCTAGAAACGACCTTGCGAGGTAAGATGCTTATTTTAAATGTTTTGTATCTCTATTTCATTGCCTCTTTTGTTGTACTTTTCACAAAAGAGGACCTTTGCATTTGTGGACTTCTGCTGAAAGCATTGCTCTTGATTTCTTTCTGTGGAATATCAGTTCTTAATTTAGGATCAATTATATAGACTGTGTACAATGAGCAATTTTTGTTCTTGGGAGTTTTTTTAGAGGGCTTTTATCACTTCAACGAATATCTACTTTATACATGTTAGGTTGATAATGTTTATGGTTTTCAAAGGGCTAATTTCCACATTAAGGTGCATGTCTGTCGGCAGACAACAATTGGAAGTGTGCCCATGCCTTAGATCCTTAGGAATATTGGTTGGGTGTTTTTCTGGTCAGATATTTCCCCTCCTAAGTATGGGTTTCAACTTCTTCATAAGAAAGATGTTTCAATCTTTCACAAGGCATTTTGTCATATGGATTGGTTAGCTCCTATGAAAGTTTTCTGTACTTGACTATAAAGGTACTGAGTTCATAAGACAAAGCTTGCTTAAATTACTCATAACAGTTGATGGTGGATCCCCATGATTTCTGTTAATTACGTGTCTGTGTATCAATCGTATATTTGAACATGTAGTTGTACAAAAAGGCGTACATTAGCTATCAGCTCTGTCAGGAAGTCGATACTTAAATTGGAAAGCTTTTAGACAGTACTGGTTGAGATACAGCACATATGGGTAAAGAAGAAGAGAAGAGGGGCAGGAGCAAATGTTCAGGGGGAGTAAGTAGAGTAGAGAAGGGATGGAGGCACGGATGGCATATGAACTTGTTTACAGAATACTTGGGTCACGATTTGTGAACTGTAAATTCCTCGTGCCTATACTTAGGCACATAGATTTTGGGGAGACGCATATTGTGGATCTGGTCATCAATTTTGATGATCAGTGTTAAATAAGTTGGATTCTGGCTTGGACTTACCAGGGGTCGAAGCGTGAGTCCACTAATCTCACTCGGGTGAGTCTTGAGTCGGACTAGGAATTTTTTAAGAAGAAAATTTTGAAAAATGCCTAAAAACCTGGAGACTTGGGCAATTCCAGGAATTTTTTTCACCCAAATCGCCAGTCTCCTGTCCTGTTTAACTCAGATGAGTCACAAATTGGGCTGATGAATTTTTAAACACTGTTGATGACTACCTTCTTAGTTACGATTAAAGTTGAGGTTTCTCAGACAAGGGGATCTGGTATCCTCTTTTTTGTTTATGGTTATGGTCAATGCCTACAAAGGTTTTGGCCTTGAGGTAGACTGGAGGTTTCTCATCAGGGCAAGACGGTCCTAATACTTCTATGAATTCTAGATTGGAGCTGACACAACCATCTATTGTTGGAGGTTGAGGGGTGAGGTGGTGTAATTGATTGAGTAGAACTTTACTTTGAAGCTCATATTGAGATGTCTGGAAATAGTGTTTGACTAGCAGGTTATTTGCAACCCAAAAAAAAAAAAAAAAGAAACCTCAATGTTGGTGTCAGTGTTAAAGTGGAAATATGTGATTGTGGAGGACCTTTTGATGCCTTACTTTGGTCTAGTGCTGTTTGTCAAAACCCTAAGATTTCATATATGGGGTGTGATACTTCAAAATAAATGAGGGGATAAGTCAAATGCTATTGCTTAGTGCTAAGTTACCGACATCAAATCCATACTGGTCAACATCCTTGTGTAACATATGCCCCTGTATGAGATCCTTAAGGCTATCTTGCTATTTGGTAACAAAATTGAAAGATTAGAAGGGGGACTTTATTCTTATTATGGTAATTTAGGTAATTAGGGACAAAATTATTTAGCAGAAATATGAAAACCCAAAAGTCGAGGGCTTTATATAGAATAGTAATAACTGCTTTAACACAATTTTGTTTTGAAATGCATTTAGAATTGACTTCAGAAGAAGTCAGCTTGTGGTTGGATGAGGTTATGAGGGAATACCGTCTAGATGGTATGGAAGTTTAGGTTGGCAAATGGAAGTGGCTGACAAAAATTTCAGATGTTTGTGGAGCTGGAGTTCTCAGATCTATGATTGTGTTTCAGATGCTTGGAGATCTCTTAAATACATAAGTGAAGGTGTTGAGGAAGTATGGGAGTTCTAACAATGAAAACTGTTGCTTTTCGAAGAATAGATATAGGTTTGAGGCCTTTGGATCATACTGGGAAGGATGGGTGTTTTGCACAATCTCATGGGATACTTTTGTGGTTGGTCAATTGCTGCAGAAGTTGTTCCTCTGATTAAGGAGAAAAGTGGAAGAAATAGATGTATGGATTACTTATGAAGGAAAGAGGACATGTTTGGACAACTCTTTACGAAATGATAGCTGTACCTTATTAGGCGCATTTAAGAGAAAGTAAGTAAAATATCAAGTAATAATAATTATAGAACTCTGAGATAAAAATGGATCCACTCCCTACCACAAAGAATTTGACATCTCTCTTTTTCTAAATGAAACGGAGATCCTATAGCTATCCAATCCCTCTCTAAATTTGACTTATCTATCTCAAAATTAAATAGGGATTCAAATGCTATCCAATCCCTGTGTTGCTCTCTCCCTATAAATTTGACATTTCCTTTAAAGTTTGAGAAATCTCTCCATTTATCGAGCATAAGAAAACTTCTAGATTCACATATCTTCTACCTCTCTTGGACCAATTTTTTTGGAAAATATTCCAATCATATATGTTCCAAATCTAGAAATGAGAGAAGTTAAGATCAAAGAGTTTCCACCAAGGGCCCATATACACAACATACAATGTAACATAAGCCAAAAAAGAAAGAAAAAAGATAGTCATAAAAAGAGACCTTAATCAGCTGATCAACTAATCCAAAAGGCTAAGGGACGATACTTAATAAACTATCATGCCGTCAACCTTCTCAAGGGTTTTGTTGACGCTAGAACTACGAAGCCTCTCAGGAGGAACCACACTAGTTGTAGTTTCTAGGCTCTCACACTGGCCATTTTCACGGTCTGCACATTGGTTGTAGCCTGCATGGCCTCAATATCGATAGTAAAAATATCAACCTTGTCCCTTAATCTTGACACTTCTGTCTCATGAAATCCCCTCAAAAGTTGCTCGCTAGCTAACTCCTTGACTTTATCCAACAACTTGCATTGCAAGGCCTTGGCAAGGACGTTTGCCTCTTTCGTGTGATGCTTCAGTAAGGGGTTTGTGATGTGATAGGTGATACAAAAGGAGGCCTCATATGTTCACTTTGTTTGCAACCTTCTTTCTAGGGGCCATACAACCAGCAAATGCATGACCGCAATGAGTGTTGTGGTCTTCCATATCCATCTCTTTGGTGGTGCTGAACTCGGTAACGACATGCACAAGCAGCAGATTACCTAGACGTTGCTCCTCCTCCTTCAATAGTATTTTGTAAGAATTGGGTGCCTGGTTGAGTGGACCTCTTGCACTGGCCTTAGCAAAACAACCATCACACCACTTGATGGGGCAGTCAATTTACTTGCAGGATATGGCTTATACAATTGTAAAAAAAGTGAAATAATAGGTCACAATCCATAGAGGGCCTAGTGTAGTACATGACGAAGATGGAGTTTTGTTTGTGGCAGTTCCAAGGCATATACAAAGTGTTTCCTGTATTTTTTTATTTAGGGATCCCCCACTTTAAATACTTCTTATACAATGTTTCATGTATCACAAGTGATCTGGCTTGTAGAGGATGTCACTCAAATTACTATGGTAACCTTTGCACAATGCAGTACACAACCTTGATCTTGCACCTATAGACAATTACTACAATACTTCACCCCTTAGCTGGTGTCGTGTGTTGACATGTGTCGATACTTCAACACATGTAGATACTTGAGGACACCTAGTATACAAAAAACATTTAAAATGGTGGAGGGGCACATGGTAGGGTTTGAACTCAAACCCTTTTGGCTTATGGTCGTTACTCTACCACCTCCCCATCCACTGCATATATGGCATTGAAAAGGAAATTGCATTATATATACTAATAAATATATTATTTTATTTATGAATAATATTTATACGAATGTGTCTAGCTTTATTGATTTTTTAGGCCAAGGTACTAAACACCTTTGACATGTACTCAATGACATTCATGTTGGTGTCCATGTAGCATTGCATGCAAAAGCTCGTATTGAAAGTATTGTTACATGACACTAATACTTATGTCGGTGTCTAAAAGTGTCGAAGGTGTCCAACACTTTGGTCTAAAAGTTGATATGGCTAGACACGTTTGTATGGTTATTATTTATAAGTAAAATATTATATTTTTTATGGTATAAATGTAATGTCTTTTTATTCCGTTTAAAAAATGGATGAGGAAGTGGTAAAATAGATGACAATATGCCAAAATGGCTTTAGTTTGAACATTGCATTGAGCATCGCTACTATATTTTGTTGCTTTTTATATAGCAAGGTGTCTTCAAGTGTCGACATGTTTCAAAGTGTTGACATGTGTCCACATGCGACACAAACCAAAATGTGACGTTTGTGGTCAGATTGAAAGAAACCTATAGGTGATACATGATTGTAGGGAACATAATCCTTTATACAAATTACTAAATTCCTTTTTACTAGAATCTACTTCAGAATCTCGATGCAAATACCACTGAAACCTTGGCCCAGGACATTTGAAGACTTTGATTTTTTGCTACCAAGAGCTCAGACTTGCTAACTCTCTGCAGGCCCACAACTGAAGTTTGGTAAACCTATTGTTTTGCTTTGTTGCAGCTGTATTAGTAACATGGCTGCCACTTTATGCGATGATATTGCTGTTTACCTTAACCGCGATGCAAGGGGTCCACTCGGTAGGGCACCTACCTCTTTTAAGAACCTTTGACAGGTGGATATGAGCGGCTGCATGATCCGCTACTTGTATAGGCGGTCAAAGACACTGCCAAGAGATGGATCTTCAAGACCGCAAGTACTTTTACATGTCGAAAGCCCAGAAAAAGAAGGTTGCATAGTAAAGTGCAACACTGGGGTTTTTCTTTTATATCACCAACCACGAACCAAACCCCTTGCGCAAGGATCGCTTCAAAGATGCAAACCTTCTCGCTAAGGCCTTGTGATGGTAGTTGTCATAGAGGGCCGAGGAGTCAGTTAGTGAGCGATTTATTGGAGGCATGTAGATTGAGAGACGAGGTTGACATCATGAAGGCCACAACCAATGAGAAGACTTTGTAAATGGTCCATATGAGAGGTCTAGAGGCTTCTAATGGTGTACTGCCTCCCAAGAGGGTTTGTAGTTCTAGCTTTGGCAGCAATCCTCATAATGTTGATGTCAGATGGTTTATGATGTGTTTTCTCTTGCCCTCTTGGGTTTGTTGATCGTTGGTTAAGATTGTTTTTTTTGTTTCTATTTTTATATGGGCCCAGCTCCTTGATCCTATTTTCTCTCTTTCTTGATTTGATGGAGTGTAGATTGTAATATTTTACAAAAAATTTTCAGAGGGACAGTAAATATGTGGATTTATAAAATTTGTTATACTTAGAGAAAGATTTCTTAAATTTTAAAGGAAATGTCAACTTGAGAGAGAGAGAGAGAGAGAGAGCGAGAGAGAGAGAGAGAGAGAGAGAGAGAGAGATTAGGTAGCTATTGGATCCCTATTTGATTTAGAGTGAGAGATATATCATTATTCTGTATTGTCTCTTTTCATTGCAGAGTTCTGTTTTAATTATTTACCTTATAAGTTTATTTGATATATGCTCTGATCTTGTTTTTTTCATGTTATGAGCATTCCTCATATTGCCCAGTTCTTCACTAAGATGCACCCCCTCCCCGCTTGTAATCTTTTAGGTGTTTGATAGAATACCATGTTTAATGCATTGGACAATGTTTTGAGTGTGTAATTATATACCCCATTCTTGTAGTTTTGGGACATGAAATTTTTTATGCTACTTTAACTCAACTTTTGTTCTTAAATGGGAACAGCAGATTATGATTCACGTTTGGTCCGCAACATACATTGAATTACCATGCCCTACAGTATACTTCTATTTTAGTACGCTGAATTAGTTTTGGTGATTCATGGTATACTTTTGTTTTTCTAGATTTAAATACTTTGGTGGTGCCCAATACGTTTCTTAAATACTTGGTCAACAATGCTTTCTTTATTAATACTTTTATTACAGTTAAATACAATGGTATGAAATATTGGCACACAGTAAGCTTTGTTTTACTGAAAAATATGATGGTCATTTCAATATATTTTAGAAGGAACAACTTTAATTTTTCTGATGCTAATGAACTTCACGACAAAATAACAATATTTATCATGGGAAATGCACATCACCCATTATCCATGGTTTAAACCTCCCAACCTGATGCAGAGCGATCTGGGATCAAGTATACTTGTAGAGACGAGCAGACTTCCACTCTTGCAGCCTTACCTGCAATGTGTCTCTTGCCACCAACTTTTTCCATTGCAATTTCCCTTCACATTCAGTTCTTTTGCCAATGCGTTCTGTCTCAACTAGACCTACTTCACCCCCTTCATGCTTCAAAGGGCATTGTGCTTCAGATTAGAATATTTGAAATATTATAATGTAAAGGAATAGGCCTATTGTTGGACATGTGCTTAGTTCATATGGTTTATCACTTTGTGGATGCCTTCTAGTTAATAGTAGGTGAATTGAAGTCTTGTGGAATGTTCTAAAAGTTCTGAAACGATATTTAGCTTATTATCACTATCTCTCCTGTTAATGGATCACTTGTATGATTTCATTTATCTCTAATAGGCCAAAATATTGTTATAAGCTTTGTAATTTTGTTATCTTCCATTCCTAGGCCGTGAGTATGGGGTACAAGATTGATGTCCATAGCGTTATTTTTGTAAGATACAATGTGGCTGAGTTCACTAATGGAAACATCAATATAGATATTGCGACCTGTTGGGGATATACATGACGAGAGTGGGCAGGGAACCAAAGGGAGGTCGAGATGGCAGGAAGTGGACAATGCAATTCTATTTGTCGAAAATCCCCATATACCTGGTCATATGTCAGCATGTGGCCCCATTTATGAGGCTCTCTTGTGGAAAAGGATCTTAGGGAATTTGGATGAGCCCCAGGATATTCAAGGATGAGCAGGAGGCCTTGAGGCTTAAAGAAGCAGAATTGGTTAGTTTGTAGAGATTGTATACAACGAAAATACTCACTTTTGGTACAAGAAGGTCACAATTAATTTTAGACATTAGATGGGAAATCCAACAGACTGAAATACATCTCAACTTTTGAGAATTTTTTAAACTTTGTGCCTAATCAGTGACACATCCCCAGCCACCCGATTCACATCCAATTATTAATAATAACTGTGACCTTGTATAAAAAATAAATGGTCGACGATATACATATCCTAATTTGTATGGGGGCAAAAAGAAGCAAATTGATGATATACATATCAAATCCTCAATTTTTTTTCCAAGATTTACTGCTTTACTGGCTGTCACAATGACAGTTTATCTTAACTCTCTTGTGATCTTGTTAAATACATAAATTGTTGCCTTTATTCTTTACCACTCCTTTGTTTTCCTTTTCTTTTAGTTTTTTCGTTCCAAGTTTTTAAGAATAATTGACTGTTGGACTTTAACTGAGGGCCTCACCTGGTTTATCTTATGGCCTGTAAACTTTTGATGAAATTGGGGAACCAAAAAATCTAGAACCAAGCCAAGATGGTGACATCTTTTATGTGGTTTTTATACTTTTGGCAGACCTGCCTTACAACTTCCAGGTGCCAGTAAGCCTATTGTGGCTGTACGTTTCTGCCCAATCAGTTTTACTCTGAGGGGATCCAACTCAGGTAGTGTAATCCTCTCTTCATCTCAAGTTTTATTTCTCCTTTTTCCTTTCTTGCTCTTAAAATTTCAGAGTTAAATTTTTAGCTGTCCTTACCACTTTCTTGATCTCAAAGTTCCACAGTAATACTGATTTATGGTTCTGTTGGTTATGCTAGCTGGTTTTTTCAAGTTGCCATATCGAATTATTTTTGCTGTGGCCACCTTGAACTCCTTGTACATCTATGACACTGAAAGTGTTGCTCCTGTAGCAATTTTGGCGGGACTTCACTATGCAGCTATAACAGACATTGCATGGTACTGCCTTTTACAAACTTCCTTTGTTTTTGTGTGTTGCATGTGTGTGGCGGCTGTGCATGCATGCATGTGTGAGAGGGAGGAGAGAGGGAGAGGGAGAGGCTGCACCTTCTGAAATACGGGCTGAAATACATTCAGTGGTCCATTCAGACCAACACTAGAACAATAATGGTTGGTCATTCCAACAAAAAAACTCGAATATAGACTTTTCCTTACCAAATTATGCAAAATACCCTTCGAAAGTGTTTTGCTAGTCATTCCCCTCTATATATATTGCAAATTTCTTTAATTGATTATTTAGCATCCCTTGCTGGCCAGGTCTTCCGATGCCAAGTATCTGGCCGTGTCTTCTCAAGATGGGTATTGCACGATTTTGGAGTTTGAAAATGACGAACTGGGATCCCCATTATCTTTAACTGGTGAGTAGTTCCAATTCGTTGCTTTTATCCTGGGGATGAAGGTGATTTTCCTATGTTTTTCTTTCTTACATATTTCTTCTCACTGGATACTGAAAACTGCTTTTTGGGGTTTATTCTTTTAATTTCTATACTCCAATTTTTAGTTATTTTGGAATCCTCAAGTAATTTCCTGGAATTTTTAAAGGCGAGTAATAAAATTGCATGTGTGTTCTTTGAAAATAGGAAATTACCAAATTGTTTAACTAATGAAATGCTTGTGTCAAGCTGCTACAGAAGCCAAGATAGTTGCAAAAACAAGCGAAGAATCACCAGTGCCGAAAACTGAACACATGCAAGTTGATGAGAACCGTGTGACTATTGCTGTCGAGGAAAAGGCGAGAATACAAATATCCAAAGTTGAAGACAATGAACCCAAGGAAAAGAATGTAGAAATTAAGGGCTTGGAGAAACAGGGGGATCCTAGTAAGCCGGCTAGAAAGCGCATCACACCAGTTGCGATCGAGAAGTCATGATGCATGTAGAGGAAGGATGAGATAAAGAGGAAGAAAGAGGGAAAGGAAGAGATGGAGTTGGGGGTTAAATTGAATAAATTGTACAGCTCTTGTATGTTGATGTTTTGTTGTCTATGACCAATGCAATTCATATATATTTTTGGAGCACGCTTCTACCTAGTGATTGTTTCGTGCATGCTCAAAATAGTTGGGCTTCATCAAGTTCATGGGGTTGGGTTCTGATCCACGTCATGGCCACCAGAAGCCGCGACAAAAATTGCTGATCCGATTCGGAGTTGCCTGAGATCATGATTGTCAACTAGTTGATTCTAGTTCTAGGAACCAAAAATTCCCCCCAGTTCCCCAATTTTCAGCTTCTTGTTTTAATTTGTTTGTTAGACAGCCCAATCCAGCTCAGAAATTGCCTGAGTCAGAAGGGTCAAATTGGAACCGGACACGTGCAAATCAGGGCTCAATTCCAATTCTTGAAACATGCATCATAAGCATGAAGGTATGGGAGGAACATGTTTAAGGTATTTTTTGATGATTTTTGTGTAGTGGAAGTACGACTCATTTGCTGGTATGTAGATTTTTTTTTAGTTGTACTTGCATAAGCAAATAGATGGGCTAACAAGGTACATGAACAGATGTTTTCTTCCTTCACATCTTTTGTATATTTTTCTCAGAAATTGCATGACCAATGGGCATCCTCTGGGGGAGAATCAGCCCAATGAAGGGGATTAGGTCTTTTCTTGTCTGTTTTATGAGATTTTGTTGGACTGGTCGGGGTCTTTATGGGGAATCGACTCTTCTATTTTGTGACTTTTATCTCTATAATTTCATGATTATTATTTTTATTTCATAACAAATTGGTGATCTATATTTTTGTTTTAGCTTTATTTCAGGATTCGTTTTATATTATAATTTGGTTTGATGTCCTATGCAGAGAGAGAGATCATTGAGATACAGTGGTGATGCATGAATATGAGGATTAGTTTTATATGATGTCGTTTGATATCTTTTGCAAAGAGAGAGATCATGTCGTTTGATATCTTCTGCAAAAAGAGAGAGAGATCATGCAGTTTGCATACGGATGCATCTGTAGCTGTAAGGTGCACCTTCAAATTTTATCATGGTATATAATTTTGATGTAAAATATTCTTAGGATTATCTCAAAATGTATTTTTATATCTAATTGTAAGATTTTAAATTTAAAAAATGGTTAAAATCAAGTAGATCAATAAACATATGAAAATCTTGAAAATAGACTGTCTAGATAATATTTGCAAAATGAACTATTTTTGAGACCGAATCTTTTTATTTTTCATGGTCTACATCTCGATGTCGAGATGATCAATCAAAGGGTTTTTCAACATTAAAACCACCTTTTCCGATGGATTTTTAAGGTGCATATGTAGTGATACATTATAAGGTTGCATCCTTATATAAACTTTTTCCTTTTGGTAAACCCTAATATGGTGGGGATATTTTTCAAGCAAGTATCAAGTTGGTGGGGATATTTTTCAAGCAAGTATCAAGACCCCAAACTATGGACTTTCTAGTGGACAGCAGAAAGTTGCTTTCCATTATCTTAGAAAGCAGTTTCCTAGAGTCGTTGACAAACAAGATATGTGACTTTCCAGCGTGGTTAAAAACCCAGAAAGAACATGCGAAGAAAGCACTTCCCAGGAAACAAGCCTCATACTTAGGAAGCATTCTTTGGATGAGTACTTTCCATGAAAACAAACATGTCCCAATGACGGCATATAGTGCACGTGAGACGGGGATTGGGGCGAACGTCACCAAATTGGGAATTTATCCACGTTCCTACCGGGTGTTGATCAGGTCTTCGTCTATCATCATCATAGTCAATTTAAGGTCGTCTACACAAATTATGTTCAACTAAAATTTGGGTAGGTTTTGTCAAGGACAAGAGTAAAAGTGTATAGGACCTGGTTTCGATGCGGCCAAGCTCGCATATGTAGAAATGTTGGCCTATTAATAAATTTATTTTTGAGATCGATTTTTGGACTTAGTTTTAAACATATGTAATCTCTAACATGACAGATCATGAATATGAAAAATTATGTAAATTTTAAAAATTAGAAGTAATAATTCTAGAAAGAAAACATCTGGACCGTTAGTTTCCATTGTTTTTAGATGGAACACCTACTGGAAGATGGATGCTTTGTACTTTTTGGTCAGCATATGCAGTCATGTGGTCTACAGCTTGCATGAAACATGAATAAAATTTTCAAGTGTGTATATCTTGTGCAATTAGAATCATATAATCTTTTCATTAAATGAAAGCCCAGACAAAATAGTAAAATCTTAGGTCACTTTGAGATATAGAACAAGATGTTTTCCCTGGTTAGAAGGGAAAATTGTTAGTTGGCCCAAATTAATCAGGAAAAGGCATTGATGATTAGGAAAAACTGTTTTGCTATAATCATGTTAGTCGACTTTTATCAAAAGGACAAAAATCCAGCCATAATATCTTTGACCTTAAAAAAAAACAAAAAATATAATATAATCGCATGTGCTTATATTGTAGCATAAGCCCGTTGGAATAGAGGTGTTTGTTGGACATCTAATCCATGCAATCAAAGTAAAACGAAAACCGCGCAAAAGTTTTTGGAGAAAATGAGTTTGCTATTTTTTTTAGTGCAACTCATGCTTTCTATTTAAAAGACAGTCGATCTAATCCTTCAAAAACTCAAATTTGGTTTTTGTTAATTATTTATTTATTGAATAAAAGACGTGTGAATTTTCAGCCAATGGAGAAAAAAAAAAAGGTTCCCTTATTAAATTTAGTTGAGAACCTTATATTGTAGCATGTCAGTCGGCTTAAGAATCTTTTTCAGAAAAAGAACATTAAAAATAATTTTTCCATTATTAATATCAAGGAAACGGTTTATATGAGAGTGAGGCCCTAAACAATTAAATTAGGGTGCGTGTCAAAATTTATTAGTAGAGGATATTTCGATCCTGAGTAGCTTACAAATTCGATCATCTCGATCTCAAGATCTATGGACATGAAAAAAATAGATTTCAAATATTGGAAATATTGCATCTTGTAATATATTATTTAGACCGTTATTTTTTAAGATTTTCAAGTATTCATAGGTTTGCTCAATCTACACTATTTTTTAATCTTTAAATTTATAATTAGAGAGGAAGATAAATTTTCAGGCCGTTATAAAGATTGATGATACTGAAACAAAATATTTTGGCATTATTTGAAGGTGCACCTTAATTTGATTGTTTAGGGCCTCAGCCTCATACGAACCACAGCCTAATAAATGACTTCTTTGTTGGAAAATTGTGGCCTTCCAAAAGGGGACTTAATATGTGACTTCATGACACCTTCTCTTGTTTGAATAGCTTATCGAACAATAAGCTACATTAATGCAGGACTAGTGAATTTAACACAGTTAGTAAATATTGCATATTTAGCCATATTAGGAAAAGGTTTAAATGCCATATAGAAATACAAATATGAAATTATTGGATGCCAAAAATAAGATTTTGACACTTGAATTTCCGTTTGTATAGTATGATTCATATAAGCAGCCAGCTGAAAATAACAATAACTTGGCGTTTAATATTTTTGAATATTGCAATATAGGTTTCTAATCCCAGGCACATATACAAATGGGAAATAATTCGACGTCAAAAACAAGATTGATACTTGAACTTCGATTTGTATGGTATGATTCATATAAGAAGCAAGTTGAAATAGTAATAACTTGGTGTTCATTAAATTTGAATATTGCAACAAAGATTTTTCATCCTACGTACGTATGCAATTAGGAAATAATTTGATGCCAAAAACACTTGAATTTCCATTTGTATAGTATGATTCATATAATTCTACCATTGGCGGTCTCAAGCCAGTCATGCCGGTCCCAAGTCCAGATAAAAGAGGAGGGTTGTGTTAGATAGGGCCGACAAAAATTTTCATAAAATCTAACCCCATATAATTGGGATAAATATCAAATAATGAAAAAAATATAATGATTAATAAAGGAGCAAGTTGGTCTGAGTAATGAAATAAATACACATAAAACTTCTTACTTCATCATAAAAAGAGAAACATGGAAGGTCTTTTATTCAAGCCACTTACACCATGCATGCCAACAATACATACCAATTTCCCCCTGAAGCATCCCAAAATATCAAAAGTACCCATGTAAATGAAAAGAGTGCCCCATTTCCCAGCTCCTAGCTTTGGCCCACAGTTCCATTCATCTGGGAGCTACTCCGATATCGGAACAAATCAACAGGGGCAGTTGTGACAATTATTTTATTGGCCATGCAAAACCCAAAACCTTAGGCCTTAGTGGGGTGCGGGTGCATGGCGAGGGTAGCACTCAGACCCTTCACCAACAATCCCTTCCTCTCTCATCTCCACAGCTGCCTTCTCTCTCATCCCTTCAACAATCTGGCTCTCTCTCTCTCTCATCCCCTCTCCTCTCTCTACCACTCTCTCCTCGGCGAACTTCACGTCCTCGTCGACGGTAAGGATCACGGCCTCCTCGCCATGAGGCCCCTTAACAATGGCTTCTTGAACCTTCAAGTGGTCCTCCACACACACTATATCTTCCTCGGTCTCTCTCTTCTTCTTCTTTTTCAAGCAGCAAAAGAGAGCTAGAGAGAGAAGGGCCAAGAAGAAGAGGCCCCCTAATGAAACAAAGACCACTATTATGATAGTGGAGGAGTCCCCACCTGGTGGTGGAGGTGGGGGCTGATAGGGGGCCGGAGGTGACGGAGAGGGAGGGTAGTAAGGAGTTGGTGGTGAGACGGGGCGATAGGGTGGGTAATAAGGAGGAGGGAGTGCTGGGCTAGGTGGTGGTGGGGAGATGGGGTAGGAAGGAGGAGAGAGAGGTGGCGCTGGTTTTGGTGTTGGTGGTGGGGGAGGGTAGTCGGAGGGAGGGGCTGGTACCCATGGGGGAGGAGAGAGAGAGGGAGTTGGAGGGCTAATGTACATGGTTTTTGGAGAGAGAGAGAGGGAGTTTAGGAAAGATGTTTAGCTTAGGGAAACAAATGGGGATTTTGATTGATTGGATTGGGAGAGGACTTTAACAAAGGTGAAGAGAAATGGAGAAACAAGGGGTGTTCTTATAGGATGAGGTGCCTTCGTTTTTCTATCTTTTCCTTCATATTTTTTTCCTATTTCTTTGATGTATCTTAAATGAACATTTGTTCATACATCTCCTATCTTGCCTCACATGCTAAGGTTTTAATTACTTATTTTGAAGCTTGCATTGAAATACACTTCTCATTCAAAGAATTCTACAAAAAATGAATATAAATGAATTAAATAATGAACTTTTTTTTTTTGTTCTTGTACAATCATATGTTCACACGCACAAGCAACTAACCCAACTTGTGCTTAAACTAAAAAGCCTAAGCTTCTAAGACCCCAACTTGTGCTTAAACTGAAGAACCCTAAATTTATATGTTACCAGAGGAAAAGGAATGACAAGGGAATAAGGAGTCAGTGTTTTGTTTTTTTTTTGTATTCATTTTGTTGCCCAAAAACCTTTGTCAAATGTTTACTTGTATAAGCAACTAACATACTATATCTCTTAGAGCATGTCCTCTATCTCAAGGTCTTTTACTTGTATAAGTAAGGTTTTGATGTTTCATTTAGTTGGATAGTATAAATGTAATAAATCTTTAATAAAGTAAAAAAGTGACATGTATTTTGAAATAATATCAACATATCCTATTCAAATAAAATAGTGGTATATGTTACATCACTTTATTTTTTATTTCTAGAAGTAAAGGTGCAACTTTATATAAATTTTTTCGAAAATATTGTATAATACGAGACTATTTATATTAAGTACAAAAAAGTCACTATCATCCCTAGTTGTCTAATATAAAATTATACAGTTCAAGATAGGTCATAAAGCCTGATAAAATATTTTTACGACTTTGAGCCCAATCAAAAGTTCACACCGTTAGCGACCGAATTTCAAATTCTTTTTTATCCACTACATTTCACATGTAACAAGTAAGATTGACCTCCTTACACCAATAGTAGATGTTCTTATTATATGCTTTTCTCTAGTGTACAAATTAAAGAACCTAAACAACTTCTCCAGGCTTTGACTTTACAACCAAATAGGGCTCCTATCCACAACCCAAAGACTTGGATTGGATCAATGAATCATATCAAAGTCATGCACTCCTAATTGCACGCGGTCTTGATTCAACTCAAATAAATATGATAAAAATTCACAAATATAAAAATTACCGACTAATCTTCTATTTTTTTTTTCTTTTTTTGAAGCTAATCTTCTATTATTTTAATTTAAGAGAAATCACATTGGTTAAAAACAACATTTGTGTACAAAACGAATGTAGCTTTAGTATTTTTTTTGTCAACGTCATTGAATTCAAATGGTCACTTGCATTTAGAATGTTATACACCATATTTTATTTTATTTTTGGGAAATTTTATACACGATTTTTCTTTAAATGGAAGGTAGTTATTAGAGCTGTGGCTCTCTATACATTCACACTTCAAGTGGGAAAGTATTTTGTAGAGCCTTCATGCATTCATACTTCAAATACCGTTGGAAAATGCACTTCTGGAGGAGAAGAACCAGAAAATCAATCACCTCTATTTCAACAATGAGAAATAGATATTCGGATCTGATTAAATTTCCAGAACTACCCTTTAGTCCATATTTTCTGAAATTTTACAAATAAGGTCTTGTTTTATTTTATTATTTTTTTACTGTCTCCAATTTTGCCCTTGATTTTAATGTTGCAAATATTGAACTGTTTTTCAATTTTTTTTTATTCTATGGTATTTGTAGTGAAGTTCGATGCATAAGATATCAGACCACCTAATTTTTGAGGCGGTTTGATAATGGCAATATTGGACTGCCCTATGGTCGGATCTTTTCTTTTATAGGGGCCTCTGATAACCACCAATTAATTCTTTTATATGTAAATTAGAAAGAGTCCTATGTTTCAAACATTAGATTGATATATATATATATATATATATATATATATATATATATATATATATATATATATATATATATATATATATATATATATATATATGGGTTAATCAAAATAGCTATTAAACCTTTAACCCGACTAGGGTTAAACACCTCAGTGCTTGTATGTCTAAGAGATACAAGACACAATAACTTCTCAGATTCACTCCTAGGTATGGTAGAATCCAGTCTATGTAGTGGACCAATATATTTTAATTGCTTTCCAAATTTTTCTGTTTCTTTAACAGACCCAAACATATTAGATATATTATCTATAAATTTGAAAACTCATGGATTTAATATGATACATGGTTTTCAGAATTTAGCAATAGTATACAGAATTTATTACAAAGTAATGAATACCCTTTGTCCTAATATTATGCAAGTTGATAAAAAAGATCAAACTATATTATTTCAAACAAATATAGAAAAATCACATACAATTGTACCCAAAACAATTACTTGGTCCGATATTATTCTACCTCAGTCTTGGGCATTACAACATGCAAACCAACCCCAAGAAGCACGTAGAAATAATATTCTAAACCAAATAATCGAACATCCAGATGGAAATATTGAAATAAAATTCCAACAATCGAGAGTCAAGGATGATATAGATATTAATAGGAAAAGAAATAAAAAACCATTAATACCTGCTAGAAAATCCTGTCATACTACTCCCGATGTCATCATACTTGCTTCTGCTTCACAACCTACACCATCTTCAGATTTCCAATTACAAGGAGTAAGAAGAACGGCTGATCATGTAGTTCTTCCTACATATATTCCTGAACCTAATATAGAGGAATTTCAAATACTTACATTACAAATAGAAGATGATACAGAAGAAGAGATAAATACTAACAATACATATGATGATGAATATATAGCAACATACTTGGCCGCTAAATTAGAACGAAAAAAGAAGAAAATTAATATTGATTATCTTAAAAAAGATTATCTTTCTTCAGAAAATCAAAATATTAGAAAATGGTATCTTCAAACCTTCCAACCTAGGTTAATAGAATTATTTCATAAAAAATATAATAAATGTCTCAAAAAAGAAAGAGAAACAAAAAGATTTTTTATATGGTTAAAAGAAATATGTATGCAATATAAAATAAACATTCATTCATTCGATAATCTTCAAACTTTAGAAGAAAAAACATATATCAACACGGATGGTACTACTACTGCTAGTACACACCTTCCTGAAAAAAGTATAATACTCAAAGGAGTAACCCCATCAAGTAAAGGAGAACCACCACAATCTTTATATGATATAATTGCTACACCGTATAAGGTATTACCCAAAGAAATAGGTAAAAAACAAGAACTTATTCCCCATATTGTGGAACAAAACAATTATACTAATTTATATATGCAGTCTTTAGGGAAACAAGCAGAACGTATAGAAAGACTAGTTTCGAAGGAGGTAACTCCTTCCCTTCCTAAAGCAGTCCTATTTAAACCACCTCCAGAGCTTAATAAAAATAAATTTCATATTGGTGACAATAATAAAACCTTAATGGATCAGTTAATAGCCAAATTAGCTCAATTAGACATTAAAGGAATTCCTTCTCCCAAACTCAGTATTCCTATGCCAAATATACCTGTTCCATTACCAGAATCTTCAGATAAAGGAAAATAAAAAATACTAGAGCATGAAACAATGATGCTTCAAGAAGAAGAACCAATTATCGAAGACACCATACAAAACCAAGAAAATGCTTTTATGGATACTACACCTATTGATATAAACAGAACAACCTATGGTAAAACTTGGAAAGCCATTACTGCTTTACCATATTATAAGTGACCTACACCTGTTGATGTCCAGCTTGAAGAAGATGCCATACAACAAGTTGTTTCCTATTCAGGAAGATCAATAGTTAATTGGACAATAGATGGTTTATCTGAATTAAAAATACTAGATGTCATGCGACACATGACAATGTTTGCTTCTGCAAACAAAATGGCAAGTAATCCAGATCAAGAGGTTGCTAAAGCAATAGTCAATGGATTTACTGGCTGGTTAAGAGGATGGTGGGATTTCTATGTCGATGATGAAACCAAAAATAGAATTCTTACCAATACAAGACAATGGACCGCCAGGAATGAGCAAAATCAAGAAATAATTTATACTGAAAGTGATGCAGCAAACACCTTAATATATACCATTACACTTCATTTTGTAGGAAGTACGGCATTATTAGCAGCAAGATCAGAAGATCTGCTATCTAATCTTCGTTGTCCTACATTATCCCATTATAAATGGTATAAGGATGTCTTTTTCTTAAGATTATTAATACGAGAAGATTGTCAATTAGACCATTGGAAAGAAAAGTTTATCGCTGGTCTACCCTACTTATTTGCAGAAAAAGTCAAAGACAGACTTAGAAAGAAACATAATGGAATTATAGTATATTCAGCTTATACACTTGGAGAACTCTCAGCAGAAATATGTGCTGAAGGATTAGCTTTATGTACTGATTTGAAACTCAAAAGACAATTAGATAAACCACAAATTACCAAGAGAAAAGAACTTGGTGATTTCTGTGAACAATTTGGATACCATATAGATAGGAAAAATAAACCTGAAAAGTTATATAAGAAAAAGAAAAAATAGAAAAAAGACAAATATAAATCCAAATCAAATAAAGTACATAAACAATATAAAAAGTCTAAACAAAAATTTATAAACAAATTTTCTCCAAATACAAAAAATAAAAAGAAACTTCCAGTATGTTATAAATGTAGAAAAGTTGGTCATTACAAACACCAATGCAAATTAAAAAAGAAAATAGAATTATTACATTTAGATGATTCAATCAAATCAAAATTATATAATATAATCAATTATGATTCAATATCTTCAGATTCTTCTACTGAATCACACATAGAACATATTCAGGATGATGACCTTTTATGGACAGAATCATCAGACTCTTCGACAGACACAGAATCATCCAATCCAATGAAAGACACTAATTGTACTTGCCCAATACCTACACATAATCTTCATATGCTTACTCAAGAAGATAATCTAATATTAGATATTATTTAGAAAATTACAGATCCAGAAGAAAAAAGATCTGTAATCACTAAATTTATTACATTAACTAAAACAAAAGCAAAAACACCTCCAATTAGTAAAACACCTGATGAATACAATTTTGCATCTATTATGAAAAGAGTAAGTGAACAACATACTTCTTACAATAAAGAACCTTCTATTTCAGACTTAAAGCAAGAAATCAAGGAAGTCAAAAAAGAAGTATATCAATTAAAAAATAGAATTAAGACTTTAGAACTACAAAATCTATCTCAACCAGAATCAGATACAGATGAACTAGAATTCGATCAGCTGATGACATATGATCCTGATCCACCAGGAGATACACCAGAAACTTCAGAAGCCAAACCTCATCTGGTAACAATTCCCTCTGTTAATTTGATAGACACAATCTATCTCAACCAGAATCAGATACAGATGAACTAGAATTCGATCAGCTGATGACATATGATCCTGATCCACCAGGAGATACACCAGAAACTTCAGAAGCCAAACCTCATCTGGTAACAATTCCCTCTGTTAATTTGATAGACAAAATTATGATTCAAAAATGGTTTGTTCAAGTTAAGATAATTGTAGCAAAAGATTATTAGCAGCAATATCAGAAGATCTGCTATCTAATCTTCGTTGTCCTACATTATCCCATTATAAATGGTATAAGGATGTCTTTTTCTCAAGATTATTAATACGTGAAGATTGTCAATTAGACCATTGGAAAGAAAATTTTATCGCTGGTCTACCCTACTTATTTGCAGAAAAAGTCAAAGACAGACTTAGAAAGAAACATAATGGAATTATAGTATATTCAGCTTATACACTTGGAGAACTCTCAGCAGAAATATGTGCTGAAGGATTAGCTTTATATACAGATCTGAAACTCAAAAGACAATTAGATAAACAACAAATTACCAAGAGAAAAGAACTTGGTGATTTCTGTGAACAATTTGGATTCATTCCTGGCGGTCCATTGTCTTGTATTGGTAAGAATTCTATTTTTGGTTTCATCATCGACATAAAAATCCCACCATCCTCTTAACCAGCTAGTGAAACCATTGACTATTGCTTTAGCAACCTCTTGATCTGGATTACATGCCATTTTGTTTGCAGAAGCAAACATTGTCATGTGTCTCATGACATCTAGTACTTTTAATTCAGATAAACCATCTATTGTCCAATTAACTATTGATCTTTCTGAATAGGAAACAACTTGTTGTATGACATCTTCTTCAAGCTGGACATCAACAGGTGTAAGTCTATTATAATATGCTAAAGCGGTAATGGGTTTCCAAGTTTTACCAAAGGTTATTCTGTTTATATCAATAGGTGTAGTATCCATAAAAGTATTTTCTTGGTTTTGTATGGTGTCTTCGATAATTGGTTCTTCTTCTTGGAGCATCATTGTTTCATGGTCTGGTTTTTTTGATTTTCCTTTATCTGAAGATTCTGGTAATGGAACAGGTATATTTGGCATAGGAATACTGAGTTTGGGAGAAGGAATTCCTTTAATGTCTAATTGAGCTAATTTGGCTATTAACTGATCCATTAAGGTTTTATTATTGTCACCTATATGAAATTTATTTTTGTTAAGCTTTGGAGGTGGTTTAAATAGGACTGCTTTAGAAAGGGAAGGAGTTACCTCCTTCGAAACTAGTCTTTCTATACGTTCTGCTTGTTTCCCTAAAGACTGCATATATAAATTAGTATAATTGTTTTGTTCCACAATATGGGGAATAAGTTCTTGTTTTTTACCTATTTCTTTGGGTAATACCTTATTTGGTGTAGCAATTATATCATATAAAGATTGTGGTGGTTTTGCAGAAGCAAGAAGAAAACCGGTCTCATCAGATGAAACCGTACAATCCTCACCATTGCACACCAATAAATATTTCCCACTTGAAGAAGCAGACCCAGAAGAAGAAGAAACAGACCCAGAAGAAGAAGACCCCAATGAATTCAGCCAAAGACCATAAAGCTGCTCCACAGTATACATGTCATCTCAAGATACCTTCCACCATGACAAGATGCCCTTTATTGTCACTACCGACACATATGACAAATAATTATGCCCTTCACTGTAGCCACCGACATATACGACAAAGAAGGCACTATGTTGCCGACATAAGAAGACAAAATGCCACTGTTCAAAGATGCCTCTGCCGATATAAGAAGACAAAATGTCACTGTTCAAAGATGCCTTTTTAAGCATCTTCTTTATCTTTTTATGTTTTCCTTTTTTGTTTTTTCTGCTTTATGTCTTCTCCTCTTCCTTTTGGTCTCATCAAGCCATCCCATCTCTTTTCTTCTTTACGAAGCAACCTCATCCTTTTGCTTCATCCTTTGCCTATAAAAGGAGGACTTCTCCTCATTCAGAAGCAGGTATCTCCGAGCTTCTTCCTCTCATACTCCGCTCTGCTCTCTTCATCCCTCTTCATCTCTAAACTCTCTTCATCCCTCTGCTCTCTCATCTCATTGCTCTCTAAGCAAGACCATCACAGCTGTCCCGACCTCACAGCAAGAACCTGCCTCATGCTATTCAAGTTCTCCCTATCCTTTTGATACATCAAACCAGGTTCTCACCTATCTCACCTATCTCAGTTTTCTTAGCTTAAATATGTGTGATTGTAACTTCCATACACTCCCATCATATTGTCCTCCCAACTGGAAGTTATTCTCCAGTTATTGTATCTGTAGACAGTAAGTGTTTGTTTCAGCCAGATAGTGTCAGTTTGTTTATGATTTGCAATGATATATAAGTTTTTGTCAGTTTGATTATGATCTGTGATACACACACACACACACACACACACACACACACACATATATATATATATATATATATATATATATATATATATATATATATATATATATATATATATATATATATATAAGTTGATGTTTTAATGCAATTCAAACTTGTCTTCAGTATTAAAATAGGTGATCACACACACACATCGTGGTTTGTGATTGATATTTCTGCTATCCCTTTTATTATAATAATTTTATTATGCCTTAATTATATCCGAATATTACAAGAATTAATCAAATATAATGGTATGCTATTTGCTTACTTGTTATAAAATAGTTGGTTCAAAATCACTGTAGATCTGGACGCGTTTTGGTATCAGAGCCAAGTTTAAACTGTTAAGAGTAAAAGTTACAATATTACTGTAGAAACCTACTTAAATTTACATCTAAGAAAGTTGGTCCGAGAGTTAAGACAAGAGACGAAAGGATAAGTCTAGGCAAAGTACCCGCCAAAGCCAGGAATAGCCGCTTAGGGGAACACGCTGGATCCTTGATCGTCCAGATTGTCATTATCCGCAACCTACAGATGGCAAATTTAATTAGGAATCTAAAAGGTAATATTGCAACTTAACCTCAGAAATTAAGAGTTAAAAATAAGGAACAGATTATTATTAATGATATTGAAGATCATATCCAAAATTGGAATATTCCTAAGGTACCAATAAAAGATATTTATCAAAAAGGATCATTTAAATTCAAATTAGGTTATGCTATAAAAACCGTAGAAGAAAGTCTATCCGTAACTCAGAATCAAGAAGACTTTCAATTGTTATCAAGAAAAATTATTGAAAAACATAAAGAGAATAATTATAAGTATTTGCACATTGGGTTAATCAAAATAGCTATTAAACCTTTAACCCGACTAGGGTTAAACACCTCAGTGCTTGTATGCCTAAGAGATACAAGACACAATAACTTCTCAGATTCACTCCTAGGTATGGTAGAATCCAGCCTATGTAGTGGACTAATATATTTTAATTGCTTTCCAAATTTTTCTGTTTTTTTAACAGACCCAAACATATTAGATATATTATCTATAAATTTGAAAACTCATGGATTTAATATGATACATGGTTCTCAGAATTTAGCAATAGTATACAGAATTTATTACAAAGTAATGAATACCCTTTGTCCTAATATTATGCAAGTTGATAAAAAAGATCAAACTATATTAGTTCAAACAAATATAGAAAAATCACATACAATTGTACCCAAAACAATTACTTGGTCCGATATTATTCTACCTCAGTCTTGGGCATTACAACATGCAAACCAACCCCAAGAAGCACCTAGAAATAATATTCCAAACCAAATAATCGAACATCCAGATGAAAATATTGAAATAAAATTCCAACAATCGAAAGTCAAGGATGATATAGTTATTAATAGGAAAAGAAATAAAAAACCATTAATACCTGCTAGAAAATCCTGTCATACTACTCCCGATGTCATCATACTTGCTTCTACTTCACAACCTACACCATCTTCAGATTTCCAATTACAAGGAGTAAGAAGAACGGCTGATCATGTAGTTCTTCTTACATATATTCCTGAACCTAATATAGACGAATTTCAAATACTTACATTACAAATAGAAGATGATACAGAAGAAGAGATAAATACTAACAATACATATGATGATGAATATATAGCAACATACTTGGCCGCTAAATTAGAACGAAAAAAGAAGAAAATTAATATTGATTATCTTAAAAAAGATTATCTTTCTTCAGAAAATCAAAATATTAGAAAATGGTATCTTCAAACCTTCCAACCTAGGTTAATAGAATTATTTCATAAAAAATATAATAAATGTCTCAAAAAAGAAAGAGAAACAAAAGAATTTTTTATGGTTAAAAGAAATACCAAAACGCTCTCAGATCCACAGTGATTTTGAACCAACTATTTTATAACAAGTAAGCAAATAGCATACCATTATATTTGATTAATTCTTGTAATATTCGGATATAATTAAGGCATAATAAAATTATTATAATAAAAGGGATAGCAGAAATATCAATCACAAACCACGATGTGTGTGTGTGATCACCTATTTTAATACTGAAGACAAGTTTGAATTGCATTAAAACATCAACTTATATATATATATGTGTATCACAGATCATAATCAAACTGACAAAAACTTATATATCATTGCAAATCATAAGCAAACTGATACTATCTGGCTGAAACAAACACTTACTGTCTACAGACTGGGAGGACAATATGATGGGAGTGTATGGAAGTTACAATCACACATATTTAAGCTAAGAAAACTGAGATAGGTGAGATAGGTGAGAATCTGGTTTGATGTATCAAAAGGATAGGGAGAACCTGAATAGCATGAGGCAGGTTCTTGCTGTGAGGTCGGGACAGCTGTGATGGTCTTGCTTAGAGAGCAAGGAGATGAGAGAGCAGAGGGATGAAGAGAGTTTAGAGATGAAGAGGGATGAAGAGAGCAGAGAGAGAGAGCAGAGCGGAGTATGAGAGGAAGAAGCTCGGAGATACCTGCTTCTGAATGAGGAGAAGTCCTCCTTTTATAGGCAAAGGATGAAGCAAAAGGATGAGGTTGCTTCGTAAAGAAGAAAAGAGATGGGCTGGCTTGATGAGACCAAAAGGAGGAGGAGAAGACATAAAGCAGAAAAAACAAAAAAGGAAAACATAAAAAGAAAAAGAAGATGCTTAAAAAGGCATCTTTGAACAGTGACATTTTATCTTCTTATGTCGGCAGAGGCATCTTTGAACAGTGGCATTTTGTCTTCTTATGTCGGCAGCATAATGCCTTCTTTGTCGTATATGTCCGTGGCTACAGTGAGGGCATAATTATTTGTCATATGTGTCGATAGTGACAATAAAGGGCATCTTGTCATGGTGGAAGGTATCTTGAGATGACATGTATACTGTGGAGCAGCTTTATGGTCTTTGGCTGAATTCATTGGAGTCTTCTTCTTCTGGGTCTGTTCTTCTTCTTTTGGGTCTGCTTCTTCAAGTGGAAAATATTTATTGGTGTGCAATGGTGAGGATTGTACGGTTTCATCTGATGAGACCGGTTTTCTTCCTGCTTCTGCAAAGATCTCCTTCATTTGTTGTTCTAGCATTTCTTTAGAAGCATTCGGGTTTGATTGGAGCATATTTCGTAAATATGTGGGAAGGTCAAATGAAGTATTGGCTGTATTATGGTCACTTGGACTTGGATTGTATATGAGTTTTTGTGGAGGTATTCTTTTGGAAACTATGGTTGTGGGATCCATATTGAAAATATCCCACCATTTGACTGAGATGGTTTTGCCCAGTCTTGGAATATAGGTATGGTCGGCTGTATTATTAACAGAGATTGTATATTCCCATTTCATAATCCATGAGAGTTGGTATAGTGCCACAAAGTATAGGTGATTGTCAGTATTATTATCACTATTATTGAACTGCACAAATTGTTCCTGCATTTTTTGGAAAGCAGGAGGTAAAATTGAAGAAGTTGATCCCCAAACTAAAAACCAATTTTTAAACCAGTTAGGGAATCGTTCGAAAATAGGTAATCTGAATTGGATATACCAGCTATGAGTATTGTTTGGATTTTGATAATAAAACATTTTATGCCAGGCTTCTATGTATTCGGCATATTTATAATATTTGTATGAAAAATCAGGATTATGTAATTTCTTTCCTTGAGCAGGATTGCAACCCCACTCATCATAAGAGAGTAATTTCTTAATCTGGATTTTGGAGTAAGCAATGACTCTAGTATTTTGTTGGTAGTAATGGACAACAGATTAGTACATAAAGCTAATCCTTCAGCACATATTTCTGCTGAGAGTTCTCCAAGTGTATAAGCTAAATATACTATAATTCCATTATGTTTCTTTCTAAGTCTGTCTTTGACTTTTTCTGCAAATAAGTGGGGTAGACCAGTGATAAACTTTTCTTTCCAATGGTCTAATTGACAATCTTCCCGTATTAATAATCTTGAGAAAAAGACATCCTTATACCATTTATAATGGGATAATGTAGGACAACGAAGATTAGATAACAGATCTTTCACCTTCCAATTCTCCTGTTCACCAAATTACCTACCCAGAAGCTAATACTTCTACTCCTGCTTATTCTCAAGCACAGTCCAAATCAAATCAGAAGCCTAATTTTCCTAGGTCTTCATACATTGAAAGAGCCTACCTTATGGACATCACCATTGATGATCACCATATAAATATGGACCCTATCAAACTTGCTCCATTATACTTGATAAACCATTTAAATCCAACCAATGGAGTCAAAACCAGAGAATATTATGAAGCAATTCTCATGGAAACATGATCCATATCTGTGTATATATATATATATATATATATATATATATATATATATATATATATATATATATATATATCCACAAGAGATGAACAATTTAACACTTTATCCGTAGCCATAAAAAAATACATGACATTGAGTTTGAATAGTTCCTAATGGATAAAATGTTGAATAGTACATCTTTTGTGGATATTTTAATAAATTCCCTCTGAAAAGAAAAAAAAAAAAATGGGCTGGTTTGATGTATGAAACATCATAATGCATCAAACAAAACAATAGCTTAGATTCTAGGCGATCCAATGTTGCCGTTTTTTAACCACAATAGACAATAGAAATGGGGTCGTCAGGTATCTTATTTATCAAAGCAATCAAAACATAAAGCAGATTCGATGCTTGCAACATCGAATAGAGGGCAAAACTGAAAAAATAAAAATAAAAATAAAAATAAAATAAAATAAAACAGGACCGTACCATGGATTTCTAAAGGATAAAGTTTATGTAGAGCCTAGGTTCTAAACAATCAAATTAGAGCGTACCTCAAAACTTTCACTAGAAGAGGTTGTTTTGATGCCCGAATATCATCAAATTGATCATCTCGAATTCAACATGCATGGACATGAGAAAAAAAATAGATTTCAAGTTTTTAAAATAGTGCATCTTGTAACGCATTTTTGAACCGTCAATTTTCAAGTTTTCATCCACTTGCTCGGTCTACACTATTTTTTAAGATGTAAATTTTATAACTAAAGATGAAAATATAATTAAATGTTATCACAAAACTTCCAGTACTGAAACCATATTATTCGACACTATTTGAAGGTGGGCTCTAATTTGATTGTTTAGAGCCTCGGCTCTATACAAACCACACCGATTTCTAAAATATGGACCAAAAGGGTAATTCCAAACGCAGTTCATATATAAATTTCTCTTTAACCAATCATCGACTTGAAAAAAAAAAAGATTTCAAGCTCTAAAAACAATCAATCTTGCATAGCATATTTTAGACCCTCTATTTCAAGCCTTCACAAATCCACCGGATCTACATCATTTTCGAAGCTTCAAAAGTGCCAATTAGAAGGAAAAATAGATTTGTAGGCCATTACCTAGGTCCCCAATATCAATACTATGGGGTTTTAAAGGTGCGGAATTTCGTAAAGCCACAGCCCCACAAACACCGGGCAGGCCCTTAAGAGTAAGGGAAACTGACCTAATTTGGATGGCCGCACAGTTGCTTCAAACTTCCACGACATCACCATGATGGCTCCTCTTTGCTTGCACTTGTAGGACCCAAGTGAAAGAAATTTTGATGAGCATATTTGGAGGTCTCCAACCTCACAAATCACACGGTAATTTGTATGTTATATAAGAATCACCTGCTGGAAAAAAAAAAAAATCTCAAAATCAATTGTTTTACAGGCATCAAAATTTGCTTCATTGAATCAATAACTTCATAAATTAGCCCATGATACCAGTTGAATGTGTTGAATCTGATAAGGTTCAGTTGAATCATATAACCTGACCCTACTTCTAGGGTTGTCAAAAATATAACGTGGGAATCGGACCCGACTAGACCTGGTCGGAACCAAACCAAAAATCACAATATCTATATATTTAAATATATTTAATAAATTTGTTAAATATATTATGTATTATTTAAATATTATTGACAAAAATATATAGTTATATTTATTTAAAATGGATGAGGTTTCTATAGGGCCTATGCTTTATGAAAACAAAATAAAGCCTCACCTCAAATCCTCATCCAGAAGCCTCACCTCAAATCCTCATCCAGAAAGCACTTTGGGCATAAAAAATTTTCATGATGGTTTTAAAATCAATTTCCAACACCGACAATAAAATTCGAAATTAAAAAAATGGTACAGATCTAGTGAATCTATAAACACTTATTTTTAGGGCAAAATAGGCAGTCTAGATAATTTAGAACTTAAAATCCAATTTTTTTTCATAATCATAATGTTCAAGCTGAGATGATTAATTTAAAGGTTTTTCAACACTTGAATTGTAAATTTTTAGGAGTTATGAGATGATGCTTTACTTATTTTGAGCCCTATCAAAACTACTTTCCTTTAATTATTATATATTAAATATTATTTAGATATCAACACTATTCAGGTTAGGTCCAGGTACAGGTTACATCGACACAGACCCAAGCCTAGATACGAATAGTATTCAGGTCTAAGATTTGGATTCGGACCCTACCTGTCGTGTCCAATTTTTAGACCCATACCCAGACTTGGGTTGGGTCTACCATTAGGTCCGGGTTGTGTTCAGTTCCATTGCCTCCCCTACCTACTTCATAAAATTTCTCATCATTTAATAAAGAAAAAAGTTTATATAAAGTGTCAACCTTATACTGTATGGGTAAGGTGCACCTAAAAAACCCACTAGAAAAGGTTGTTCCTATGCTGGAAAACCTTCAAATTCTCAACCTTGAGATTCATAGACATGAAGAAAAAGGATTTCTAGTCCTTAAAACAGTTCATCTTCTAACACATTATCTGGACTGTCAATTTTCAAGATTTTCAAGTGTTTATAGATTTGTTTGATTGTCACTATTTCTAAAACTTTAAATTTTAAAATTGGGGGCAACAATATATTTTCATATCATGGTTAGGCATTGAGGCACCGAAACTTCATTTTTTATTGAGGTGCACCTTACTTCGATAGTATAAAGTTGACTCCTTATAAAAACCTCACCCTTATTTTGATTCCATAAAACCTAGGCCTTATAAAAACTTTATCCCTTTTTTAAAAGATGAGCCCTCATATCAAAGTGGGGTCAGGTTACATGATGCAAGTGACCCAACCTTAAAAGATGCAATGACAATACGGAACTTGTATATATAGTTGGGTTATGTTCAATATTGGCAACGCATCGTTTCTATAAGAGTGAGGTTTTATGGAAACAAAATAAAGCCTCACCTCAAATCTTTCTCCGGAAAGTACTTTCGGCAATAGAAATTTTCATGTTGGCTTTAAAATCAATTTCCAACACTGACAATAAAATTTGAAACTAAAAAAATGATACAGATCTTGTGGAACTGTAAACACTTATTTGTACGTGGACGGGGTGGCAACACTTGCCATCCCACTATAAGTGCATCACATTCAAGGATTCCATTCTCCAGTTGGCATCTATATAAACTATACTAACTCTAAGTAATTGGAAAAAGGCTATGACGATGACGACGATACACTATTTTTAGAGCTTGAAATACTAAATTTTTTTTCAGAGCCATAATGTTCAAAGTTGAGATGATCGATATAAAATTTTTCTAATGCTTGAATTACAATTTTTGAAGAGTTATGAGGTGAGTATTTACTTCTTTTAATAGGACAAAAGCCCTATCAAACTATTTTCCTTTATGTAATGATGGATAATTTTGCAAAAAAAAAAAAAAATGTTTTGTGCGATATTCTTTTTTATAGAAGTTGTCATATTTTGTCATTACATATTAATGTAGTTTTAGTTTGGTCTAAAGTGAAGTACCTTTTGTGTGTAGACCCTATCATGCGTTCATTTTTTTCAAACGAGAATTCATCTGAAGGTTCCATTCATCTCTCTTTGTTCCTCTCTTCATGATGCCAAGAGATAGAATGCTTCAATTTCTATGAAATCTATTATGGTATAAGAGCTATTGTAGAGTGGGCAAAGATGGTTATCTAATTTTATTCATTACTGCTACCGAAAATCCTCAATCTTGAAGAACAACCACTAAAGAGGGCAAAATCACATTCTTTTTCATATCTAAGTTTGAGCAGTAATGTTAAAGTGCTAATCCTCTGCATATTTGTAATTCTCTTTGTAAGTCAGTTCCACTTGATGGTCTTAACTTACCAGTATTTAGCCTACAACACATTTCTTCTCTTGCAGCCACGACTAATTCTTTACTTAAATCATCCTCTTATTCACAGACATCTAATCTCTAATGCTCTGTATTGCTATAAATATGGAGATTGTAGCTTTAGAGGTGAATCACAATTGGGATTTGGTTAGAGACACGAACATGCAATTGATAGCCAATGACTTTAGAAGGCTAAACCATAGGTTGAAGCTTGACTGTCACATGGCCCAATTTGTTGCTCAACGATGCGCAGAAGAGCATTAAATTGATTAGGAAAAACTTTTGTTTCTCTTGCCTATACGGCTATCATTTGAACTCTCTTGCATTGGCATCAATTCATCAAGTCTGTTTGAAAGATGGATGTTAAGACTGCCGTCCACAATAGAGACCACTGAGAAGAAATTTACATACGCCAACCACATGGGTTTGGCACTCAAGATCCATTTTTGGTATGTCAACTTCGTAAGGCACTTTGTGCTCCTAAATAGGCTCCATGTCCACGGTCTTGAGTAATTTCAGCTTACCACTCTTGCAACTAAGGTAAGCATGGGTACTATATATTTGTTCAGACCACTAGTTGTGGCATTCACATATTGTTATTATGGAAAAAGTTTACATAGAGCGAGCTTCTAAACAATCAAATTAGAGCCCACCTAAAAACCTTCACTAGAAGAGGTTGTTTTGATGTTCAAATATCTTCAACTTGATCATCTCGACATCAAGATGCATGGACATGAGAAAAAAATAGTTTTCAAAGTCTAGAAATAGTGCATCTTGTAAGGCATTTTTGGATTGTCAATTTTTATGATTTTCAAGTTTTCATAGATCTGCACGATCTACACTATTTTTGAAGCTTTAAATTTTATAATTAATAATAAAAATATATTTTAAGGCCATCGCAAAGATTGTCAGTATAGAAACCACATTTCTCGACATTATTTGAAGGTGCGCTTTACTTTGATTGTTTAGAGCTTCGACTCTACACAAACCGCACCCTTATGCTAAATATTGATGATATTCTCACCTTTGGACACAACCACACCTCAATTAATGATGGCAAAAATTATGGAGTACAACCCAAATTTGAGCTTAATATGATGTCTCAATAAAATAAAATAAAATATATATACAAGGGAAATTTGGTTATTTTGTTGCCACATTTTATTTAAGGTATTGCATACTATGAGACGATTCTTTTTTAGTACAAGGAGGTCAAAATCATCCTTAGCCATCGGCTATTAAATCTGATAGCTAGGGGTGCATCACTTAGTTCTAGAACTTTTATTTTGATTTCTATGCCCAATCGATCATAAACCTTTAGCCACCCGATTTTACAACTAATAGTCATTAATAATTATGAACTCCTTATGCCAAAAATAAGCGGTAGTCTTGTATATTTTTCTATTTTTTAAAAAGGTACTTGAGAGATCAAATTTAACTCCTAATGTCAAATGAGATGATTTGACAGATGATTTTGTACGGTAGTTTGACCATTTAATTGATATTTTTCTTAAAATAATCCACTTATTAATTATATAAGTTTATTTTTTTTATAAAAATATTGTAGAATGAAGTAATTGGAATGGGACAAGTAGTGAAAGTTAAGATTAAAATTTAAGAAATCATACACCACAAGACCATTTACCTTTTGGTATATCGAGAAGTCACAATTCACGTTAGCAGTTGTTATGAAATCTGATAGCTTGAGTTGTTATAAAGTTCCAAAAATTGTTTTAGATATTTGAAATAAATAAGGGGTATACTTCCAACCACTCAATTTTCACATCAATTGGCCAAGAGTGATTGTGATCTCCTTGTACCAAAGATACAAATTTGTTGTATATTTTTAGAAAAAAGTCTATCTAATAAGTTATACCAAGGAATTCCTGCCAAAATAGGACTTCCAAACAAAATACCTAAATAGCTATGTTGAAGAAAATAAAGAATAATTTGAGCTTTAAAAATAAGATAAACAGGAAAATAAAAAAAATGAGCATCATAAAATCATTGGGATCATGTATTCCTGCCGAACATAATTTTTTTTAATAAATATCCGTTTTCTCTATAAAAATATAATCATTTTGGACGCTCGAAGAGTGCGCATGCAGCTTTCAATGGTCTCATATTGAACCTAGTTTTATTCAATGGCCCAAAAAGAGTTTCCCGATTTACAATTAATTTTTATTGAGAATGATATTTATTTGAATTTGAGGTAGAGACATATTTTTATATGGCATATAAAATAAAATAATAAGAAGGTATTTTGAAAAAAAGAAATTATCCTATAAGACTCTCCTCCATCCATGTGTGTAGGACCCCAAAGGATCACCATTAAATTTGACACGGATCTATAGAAAAGTCAAGTCCCACACCTATGCGATAATTTTTCTAGAGATCCATGCCAACTTTCATGATGATCCTTTGGGGTCCTACGCACATGGGTGGGGGAGGGTCCTATAGGATCATTAATCTTTGAAAAATTCAGCTGAAATACCCGTGAAACTATTTACAGATGTATTTTTGTCAACTCTTTTGCTAAAAATATTTTTTATTTATTTTATTTTTATTTATTTCTTCATATAAATACATATTTATAAATTAGAGAACTATTAATTTTAACTAAAACAAACATAAATATGAAACTCTTTAATAGGCGTTGGATGTGATCATGTTTAACCGGTGCCATTGAAAAGGGTTCCACTGCACCCTTCCCACAGCCCACAAGACATGGACGAGACTTCCCCATAAAATGTAACGGAATAAAATCGACACCAGAAAATGACTCGCATGATTATTGGGTCATAAGATGACTGAGAGTGGGTCCCACCACAAAATATCACTAATTCTTTATTCCAATATCCGGCCAGCATAGTTTACACCACAATGACTCTGATCATAATATTGTCCGGATCACATGGATCATAATATGCTCCTACAATGCAAATCATGCAAACTAAGAGCAATCCTTAATCCTAAAGGATAATAGTGTTTCAAAACTCAGATTGATAAGATAAATCACTCACCCACAGAATAAAATCAAAAGGTCCGACTTGTATAAGGTGTTTACGCCGCACCTCTAAATCTTGCTAAATGATAAATTCGATTGCCGAAAATCATCTTGGTTGTCTAAAAATCTATTTGACCATTAATTATGAAATTTAAAGTCTTAAAAATAGTGTAAATCAACTATCAAGCATATTTACAAACACTTACAATTTTTTAAATGGACGTTGTAGATAGCATACTGAAAATGTCATAGTTTTAAAACTTGAAATCCATTTTCTTTTTATGGACATTCATATCGAGATTGATATGATTAATTATAGGATTTTTCAACATCTTCGACATTACCTTATGATAGTTTAAGATCGACACCTTATATAAACTTTTTACAAAACCAAAATACGTTTTTATTTATTTATTTATTATTTATTTATTCATTTTTGTTTAAAGGGGGGAGTGAGCTAGGGCTCAAAAAAATATTATGTAAATTTTTTTTATAAAAAAAGAAAAAGAAAAAAGATTTAAGAGGAACTCATTTGGGACCCATATCATCATAAAACCAGTTTAATCTTTACTAATTACCCATCCAAATTGGGAATTGCTAGGTTTTAAAACATACATTGGATTCAATAGAATTTTTCATGAATAATTCAACAAGAGAGAGAGAAAGAGAGAGAGAGAGAGAGAGAGAGAGAGTTTTCTCATTCTTGAGCAAATTTCACCGCGAACACACGCACACGGACCATTTACTGATTTTCAAGCAAATTTCACACCAACCTTTGATCAGTGGAAATTCAACCATGCCAAACAAAACCAACATTTTCGTTTCCTGCACTTCACTCATTTACATAAAGAATGTTACCAAACAAATCAAATCTCTCTCTCTCATGCTGGTTGTGTCCCGTTTTTTGGAGCTGTAAGGGTGAGGAGGAGCTCATTCCAAGCATCCGGAACACCTGGAAGACACCAATGGCTGCAATCAGGCACAGACGGTGTGTCACTCCACTTTCCCAAATGAGCATCGCATCGCAAGGCAGACATGTACGTTATGTCAAGAAGTTTAACAGGTGCTTTCATGCCGTATACAACCTCTCTTACAATTGAGGCAAATGGGTTTTGATCGAGACCTTCGGTTCCTGACATCGGATAGCTTGTCAATCGGCAGGATCTCTCTGAAGCAACATCTCTGAAAATTCAGATGCAAAAGTCAGTTGTGATATCTGTTTCCATATTCCCAATAGATACGACAACAAGCCTAAGCAAAAAAAATGATAACAATGCCCTAGTGTTGAATAAATGATAAAATGCCACAAGCAAAAGAGAAAAAATTGAGCGCGTGTTGAAGTTGGACGCTAGGTAAATGAGGTTACATAATGCTCCAAGATAAGACTTTACCCTAGGGACTGAATGTCCGATATGCTCCCCAGGGAACGTATATTCTTTTAGCAGAGATAAAATGAATACTTGCATAAAGATAGAAGCAGAGAGACAAAGAAAATTTGAAATGCACTATAACTGATTATATTTCATCACTATATTTTACAAAGACAGACACGTATTAAAAGACAGCTCCAAAATTGGCCTATCAGACATAACACGTCTCTGCACAATTTCGAGAGGAGAAAAGATGGGAGATATTCTAAATAAAAGGGTAAGAAAAAGTGTCTATATTCCAAAGCACAATATACGAGAGTGCATGTCTTGGCAAGTTAATGCACACCTTGAACCTTAGCCATGGGTATTCAAGTTAACATGATTCTCACTGCATAACTTAGGACTCAAAAATACCTGAAATTAGCAACCATGAAATGAACTCAGAAGTAAGTGCATGCGTGAGTGCGCGTGGTGGTACGAGAGAGAGAGAGAGAGAGAGAGAGAGAGCACCTCCAGTGAGATGTTTCAAATGTCCGAAAAAAGACATGGGTTCGATTCATGTTGATGTTTTCTTTAGCCCATGAAGCCCATGTTGTTATGGCGGTTTGAAAGGCAGTGGTGATGGGCATGCCGAGCTTCAGAGTGTCACCCACCTGGAAATAGTTGCCCCTGTCTGAAAATCCGTTTCAGATTCACAAATTGCAATATGTTTCAGATTCTGGTTTATTTAGATCTGTAAGAAGCTAGCAAAGAGAAAAGAGTTCCCTATGTGATAAATAAAATGGCATTTTCCTTGTCCATGTCCTTTCATACACAAGACTTCCAAGCAAGAAATGTTAGTTTGACATAGGAAACTACAAAAAAAAAACAAATTCCTAACTTGGTGGAAAGCTCATAATCATGACATCTCTCTTTCTCCGTCTCTCTCGCCAGCGCTCACATACGAGCAAACACACACACACACACGTATACACACCACTCTCTTGGAACAGATTATTGATGCCCTCTCATTAGCCACTAGCTCATAAATTGAATTCCGTGTCTCAAAATGCTTCGCATTTCAAGTTTCTTATGCATTACTCAGTTTGAGGCATATTCTCAATTCTAAAGAGAAATTTCAATTTCAAACTCAGGATCAGTGAACGGTGCATGAAGGCACTTCTTGCAAAAATAGGCCAAGTGGTTCTTATAGGGACTCCAGAAATCTAAAGGTGGATATTTTTTCCTCAAAGGGTTGCCTCGTTATCCAAACTGACCAGCCTCAGGGGCCATCTGCCAATTGAGAACCCTAACCCCAGTCTTAAGAGTTCATTTTGGGCTCAATGTCTGACTGGGACGAGCTTGGAGTTAAATTAACAATGACTTCCATTTTATTTTGTTTTGCATCATCTCATTGATATAAATAACCATGATTTTAAGTCTTCTGCATCAGTTATTGAGAGGACTGACTTGGACCAAATTGGGGATAAAGCTGAGCACAGCATCAATTCTAGCCCAGGTTTAGTGGAAGTGATTTATCTTATTTTATTTGTTTTCTTATGATCTTTAAGTGTCTTGACTCGTGACTAGTACTAGTTATTGTGAAGACACACCTGACAAGGTTCTTTGAAGATGGAACATACACCTATTTGAAAATTTCTAAAACAGTTATTGCTTTTCAAATAAAACTTGTCGAACTTAAGTACTTCAGATTTATTTTGAAGTCACATATCAAAATCAATTTCTCACTTTAGTTTCTAAATGAGGCACATAGCAAAAACCGGATTTTGAAACCACCAAAGACCGGTTTGTAGACAACAGCTAAATTACATCAGAAAAAGAGGCAATGGGATCTTTAATGTGCATTGAGAAAGGAAGCAGCTTGCGTTTGCCCAATTGGCAAAATTCACGTCTTAGCAGAGATTGAATAGAACCGTAGGATACCAGATCTCCATGTTAACCTACTTTATTAACTAAATTATACGTCAGATCTCCAAATCACTTGGGTCAAACATAAATGAACAATCTATTGAGAGGATATTTTCCAGAATAAATAAACATGTGATCCTTTTGAGGCTTAACACAATGAGAAACTGAAGTTACTTCAAATTTAAAAAATCAAGCCCAACTCTTTGAAACTCAGATAAGAAACTTGATCAATGAAGAATGCCATGAACTGCAAAATATATGTGAACATTGGTTAGCATCATTTTTGGCAGATCTTTATGGTCCATGTTCAGGTGAAAACATCATGCCTTGGGCTTCTAAGTACAAATAGCTTGAAGGCTCTTCTTAGCAACAGAAGCATTTTCTTTTTTTTTAACTGTTTAGCAACAGAAACACTCAGCACTTGCATTGTACATAACCGGCTATAATCAACTGATCATTGCAAAACATTTGTTTTATCCAGGAAAGGGTTTTTTTTTTTTGACAAGGTTACATAGGAATGGAACTTGAGACATTGGGCTATGAAAACCTAGCCTCTACCGTCTTGACCCAATCCCGAAACCATGAAAAATGTGCAAGTTTGGGCCCATCAAAAATTCAAAGATCTCTTCTACAGTGTTTCAGATAGGAGGGATTTGGATTATACAGTAAATTTAGTGTTTTCTGAACGAAACAAATCGTTCCCAAAAAAAAAAATAGATATGTAAAGAAAAGAAAGGAACATGAAGGATACATGGGCACGCAGAATCAAAAGAAAGATAGGGATATAGAAAATGAGTCAGGTATATAACAGTAAAACCAAAAGGAAAATTGTATGGAACATTGAAGTATGGGATAGTTGAGTTTATGACAGTAAAGTGAAGAAAACAAAAAAAGAAAAGAAGAGAAAGTGAAGTGTGGATTAGTTGAGTGTATGACAGAGAACAAAAAATGGAAGTCAAGGGACTTACAAGTTACAATAGAGCTAATCTGTAGTACTGAAGTGAATCAAGTCATGCAGGAATTTGCTGCAATCAAGCTGAAAAAGGGGTCCAGTCCAAGATCTAATAATAGTAGCGATGTCGGAACCTATGATTGCTTATATTTTCAATGAACATGATGCATAGGATGGAATTCTTTGACCCTCTCTGGGCTCTCATCTGAACCTGATGGTTCTTCATAACAGGTTCCCAAAAACAACTAAGGAGCTATTTATTTTTCTGAAGATTTTTGGCTGAAATGCTTCACAAAAAAATGCCCAAATAATAAATTTTACACCCTAACCTAGCAATGGATCTAATAATAGTAGTGATGTCCGAACCTATGATTGCTTGTACTTTCAATGAACATGAGGCATAGAATGGAATTCTTTGACCCTCTCTGGGCTCTCATCCGAACCTGATTGTCCTTCGTAACAGGTTCCCAAAAACAATTATGGTGATATTTCTTTTTCTGAAGATTTTTGGCTGAAGTGCTTCAGAAAAAAATTCCCAAATAATAAATTCAACACCCCGAACCTAGCAATGGAAGAGGGTTTAAAAGGGGAAAATGCTCTTTTCTTTCAGCAAGTAGAATATTATGCGTCAAGCCTTCTTCCCTTGCAAGGTTAATAATAGAACAACAAAAACTATCGTACATGTATGCCAAGAATAAGAGACCATGCTATTTGTTTCTGGCAACTATGCAGCAGGAGCTCATTTCATCACAATACATTGGCATGACAACTTTGAGACGAATGAACTAATGTAGCTATGAACTAGGACATAATTCAGACTGTCTAATCTCACATAACTCCAGACTCAACACCTCAATAGGAAAAATTGAAAAATCACATAGTCGTATTGTGAAAAGATTACTCAAATAATCTTAACTTTACCCATTCCACTTCCATTCTACATATCTTCATTCAGAGTAAGGATTAAAAGCTAAACTAGTTATTATCTGAGTAAATAGCAAAGACATGATTTTTCTATCAACTTGACTCAAGTCAAATCGGCAACTCCTTACATTTCAAAACTTTTAGTGTACTATTAGGCACGCAAGCCACCAAAGATGAATTTAGCACCGCTACACCACAAATTTCTTCAAATTCAACTAGAGCTAATTTTATCAACATCTAAATAAGAAAGAACAGTGACACAAAAGTGGTCAAACTCAAATATTGATCACCTTGGCCAATTTCATCTTGCAAGATATCGTTCTTTGTTCCCCTGTTCTAAGTTTTCCCATTTTTTTTCCCAGTTTCTCTACCACTAAAATAATTTCACTAATAAAATACTTGCAACTAATAAAATACTTGCAAGGTAAGTTGAAATTTTGTTCGCTACATTAGAATAAGTGACCCTGCAAAAAATGATAAAATTAGGATGAGAGAGGAATACTTACACATCAAATGTCTTCATATGTGTCCACCACTGCCCTGAATTAAAAATCAAGAAATCAGATTGAATCCACCTCTTGCTAATAGAATCCAATCTGTCCAGCTTAACAGTCGATTTGACCCTTTTAGGAGCATTCTTTGGTGGGCTGCTCCTCTGTACAAGGAAAGGTGATCGAAAATATTCCAGGGTGATATTATGGGACCGAAACCTAACACCCAAAAACCTGATTTGCTTTGTAATTTTGTTCCCATTCACTTCATATACAGAGCGTTTGTCTTCTACACCAGTCATAAGCAGACAGATAAGAGACTCCCATTGTGTCCTGCCCATTGAATCACCAACAAAAACAATCCGTAATCCCCGAAGCCTTTGTAATACACTTTGTACATCAAACCTATACACACCAGGTGATCAAAGTATCAAGACGGAGTGGCCCGTACATAACATATGACAAAGAAAATTCTTCATTTTAAAACAACCAAATTCCAGCAAGAAAATGAAATGGAATACAACGACCATGAAGCCCATAAAATCAAACAAAGAATGGTTCATCTCAATACTGCATGTTGCGAAGGAAAACATAATACTTAGGCTTTTGAGATTGAGAGAGAAAAGGGGAAGGAAGGAAAATTATGTTTCATTGTTAGAAGTTTTACAGCATGAATTCTGGCATTTATAAGGGTGACATTAATTAATCTAAATTGGGTTTGCCTCATAGATTTACTAAAGAACCAATCTTCAAACCAGTATAATATGAAATTCAAAATCTGGATTGATCACTCCATTGACAAAATTAAGGAAATAGCAAAAGAACTATGAACCTAATTACCAAAATGCAACAAAATGGATGAAAGAAATAGAGGTAAACTGGGAATAAAGAGGAAATCTACTAAGTTACCTTGGGATATCACAGTTATGAGGCTGCCATCTTAATTTCATGTATTCGTTATCCGGCCGCCCATTTCTCTCACAATTGAAACCTCTCTCGACGAATGGGCAAAGAGAACTATTGTACAATGGGTAACTTTGATCAATAACCCAGCTTCCACTGAACACATTACAGCTTTTATTGCTTGCCCAATATCCAAAGATCCCATCAAAACTTTTCTGCCCAATGGTTGGAAACACATGAATATAATCTTGACCTAAAATTATATAAGTTGAAACAACAGAAAAAATCACCATCAATAGGTAGAAAGATCTCGAGACCCAGCTCTTTCTATGCACCGAAACCCGAGAATTGAAGCTTTTTCGACCGACATTACTCATAGGAGTCTTCTGTTCCGTTGCTACATGAGATCTCGGGCTAGTAACAGGGAGACCCATCATGAATTTCACGGAAAAAAAAAAAAAAATGCCCCTCCAATATCAAATAACAATACAAAACTCTCTGTAACTCAATTCCAATGGTTTTACAAGTCTTAATTCCATTTCTAAGACAATAATATCTATAACATCAAGATTGCTTCGACCCAATAAACAAATCATAAAATTGTTGCAATACAATGCCTAATAAACAAATAAATCATGGCAACATTCAATTGTCAGTAATCACCCATTCATCTATTATCTTTAAAATTTTTTCGTCCATATGGAGCTCTTACGAACACTGGTAAGGCAGCCTTAAAAAATACTTTGCAAACCAACACCCAATTTGCACAATTTCAGAATTAATTCTATTGATTCCTCTTCTCTAGATCTGCAGTTTATTCCTATATCTAATGTACGAGAGAGATTGAAAAGAACCTAGAAAGCAGGAGCAGGGATGAAAGCTCTAGAGCAAGAAATCAAGCATAATCCCATCATTAAGAACAAATACTAGGTCTATCTCTAGATCTGTACTGCATAGAACGAGTTAAAAGGAAGAGAAAACCATGGAACCTTGAAAAAGAGAAACAGGTCCAACAGAAAATCCTAGAGAGAGAAATTACAACCTAGAGTAAAAAAGCTGGGTATGTGTCCATGAAACAGACGTAAATTGGTTGCGAAAATTAGGTGCAACCATTGAATTGAGGAAATGGATTCGACGCTGTTTATTCTCTTTTGGGTTCAAAAACCCTAATTTGGGTTTTCAGAGGGAATTATTTCTCTCTGAGTTGGCAGCCATGAAACAAGAGGAAGGATTGAGAAATTCAATATTATTATTAGATTTTAGGGAGAAAGACACACCTGTGTTGAAATTACAGTACAACTTCAGTGTCAGACAACAAATCTATGTTTCGGTTGAATCATGAAAAACTAATTGGCTCCTATGGAATGCTCTCGTGGGATCATTGTCTACAATAACTCCTTCAAACAAAATAGTTACTTGTAAAAAACTTTATAGTGGAAATTTCATGCATCACTAGAGGTAATATTAATGACAGAAAATATTTGGATTTTGACTTTATAAACAACTAGATTTTCCCATTAGATAGTTCCTAAGAAATTTTGAGAAGTCACTCTTTTTTTTTTTTTTTTTATCTTTTTTTTAAAGTAAATTATCATTATCTTCATCCAAGCCTTATCCTAATAATTTAGAAAAATCTATGTTTTTTTTTTCTTTTCTCTCTTAAACCATTAATTGTTTGGGTGCCAGTTGCCTAAGGCCGAGACCCTAAACAATCAAAGTAAAAGGTACCTTGAAATAGTATTGAAATATATTATTTCAATATTGAAAATCTTTGTGATGGCCTGAAAATTTATTGTCATCTTTAATTATAAAATTAGGAGCTTTAAAAATAGTGTAGATCGGCCAGATCTATGAACACTTGATAATCTTGAAAATTGACGTTCCAAAAAATTCATTACAAAATGCACTATTTTCAAGTCTCGAAATCAATTTTTTCTCATGTTTATGCATCTTGAGGTCGAGATAATTGATTTGAGGATTTTTGGAGCATCAAAACAACCTCTTCTAATGAATTTTTTAGGTGCACCTAAATTTAATTGTTTAGGGCCTCACCCTTGTATAAACTTTTTCCTAATTATTTAAGTCTTTGGTTCCCACAAATGACAAAAAAAATAGTCGTAATTGTTTTTCCTAATTGTTTAAGGAGACAAGGTGATCTGGGTGCTCCAGGGTAAGTATATTTTGCCTACACTTTTTGTACATATTTACTTTTTTTTTCTTTTATTTTGAGAGCATACCTGTAATGTGTATAAGTGCTAAAGTTTCTATTTGTAGTATATATATATATATATATATATATATATATATATATATATATGAAAAATTTGATATTCATCTGACTCCCACTTATTATATTTCTAACATACAATAATTGCCTTTCGTTTATGCAAGCTTAGTTTGAGTCATCCGGTCTTTTAATGGTGGTCAGAAGATTTACTTGGAAAGATTTTTTTATTTAAAATTTTGGAAACTGTGAGTCTCATATGCTAGCTCGCTTGCCCACCTAAACACAAAAGTATTAACAATGTAAAAGTTTATTTTTAATTTTTAAGTTTTTTTCCTTTTGTATATTTATAGAGTAATGATACTCTGAGACCCTCCCACGCCTATATAAGTAGAACCCCAAAAGATCGCCATTAAATTTAGTATAGACCTCTAAAAAATTTATCAATAAACTCATTCACCCAAGTCTCACACGTATGGTGATAATTTTTTTAGAAATTTGTGTCAAAATTTAATAATGATATTTTGAGGTCCTACTCGCATGAATGTGGGGAGTCTCATAGTGTCGTTACTCATATTTATATTCACCAATATTGAGATTCTCAATTCATAGATCCAAGATTTATCTCTAGGATTTTTGGAGAGAGGACTTATAAAATAGATAAGTGGGTGGACTCACTAAACATTGTAAACAAAAAAAAAGTTATAAAACAACTGAGGGCATTGCCGTTGTTTTTTATGGGTCCCCGTACTCGTATTTAAACATATGGCCCCCCCTTAATAATCCATTCTCAAAATGGGCGTTGGTCCCAATTTTTAAAGAATATATGATATCTAATATAAACGTTATTAATACTAAAGAAATAATGAGTTAGAAACTAAATATTTCTTTTAAAAAAATATTTATATTATTAGTTTTTATTTTTTCGAGAAACCATTTATTTCTATCTTTAGAATAGCCCGGGGGATGCAAATATACGAATGCGGCCTCTACGAGTACGGCCCCAATGCATATAGTGTAAAGTGAGGATGAGTACGTAAAGCGCGTGGACGGTGGCTTCAGTTAATGCCTATACGATCGCTTGTTAGGAGTCATAAAAAAGCCCAGACCGCATACCAGTAATATCATTAATATCCTTGCTTCTTCAATCACAAAATGGCAATTCTAGTTTTTGACCTTTTTTTTTTTGTTAAATTTTAGTGTATGCTGACAGAAAATACACATGAACTTTTTGCTCCTGATAACATGCTCCTCTCTCTATATATATAAAGTTTATATAAGTGCAAGGTTTTAAACAATCAAATTAGGGCGTATCTAACAAATTTTACTGGAAGAGATTGTTTTGATCTCCAAAGATCCTCAAATTGATCATCTCGACCTCAAGATGCATAGACATGAGAAAAAAAATGGATTTCAAGTTTTGGAAATAGTACATCTTTTAATGTATTTTTGAATCTTTAATTTTTAAGATTTTCAATTTTTCATAGATTTGCTCGATCTACACTATTTTTGAAGCATTAAATATTATAATTAGAGATAAAAATATATTTTAAGACTATTACAAAGATTTCTAGTATTGAAACCATATTTCTAGTATTGGTGTAAAAATTTATTAAGATTATCTGAAAATCTATTTTCATATCAAATTATAAAATTTTGAATTCTAAAAATAGTTAAAATCAAGTACATATATAAACATATGAAAATCTTAAAAATAGACGATCTACATAATTTATTGCAAGATGCACTATTTTTGGAACTCAAAATATTTTTCTTTTTCAAACCAACATCCATTGTCGATTCCATCATACGAATATGCTTCTTCCACTTATGAAACCACTCCAAATAGGACACAATGATAGCTAAGGTTTTACCCAAAACCCCAATCTCAATCTTTACAAGAATTATTCCGCTCCAAATCTCCTCTCTACAAAATGGCTTATAAAGCTCCTATATAAAATGGTTTTCACAATAACCAAAACTATTTTTGAATAATGAGAAAACCTATTGTGAGGTGATTTTCGATTACCAACTCAATGGTCAAGATAATGTGTTACAATACATGTTCTTTTACGATTTTATATTTTATTTTATATTTTATTCTTTTTTGCTTTATATGTCCGCATCGAAACAACCTATTTGGGTGGATTTTTGATGTTTACCTTACTTCTCCATCACTTTATACTTTTCTAAATTATTTTATATGAATACTTTCTCATGTTATATCTAATGGTCACCTCTTGATGGAATGTGTTTCGTCTAAATGACGTGGACACCACAACCACTATCAATATTTCATGCTACAATGAACAACCATGAGTGTTATTACCGTTCAAACAGAACAAAAAACAAAAAACGACCATGAGTGTTTTTTAATATTTTAATTTTAAGCGCGGGCTCTCACGATCTCAATAAGGCGCACCTAAAAAATAATAATTTTTAAAACTGATAAAATTCACCTTGTATTCCCCTCAATGATTTATGGCATTTAGATCAATTTATTTTTTTAAAATATTTTTGATACTTTTTTAGGTATACCTTCAATTTTTTATTTCAGTCAAATTAATAGAAAAAATAAAAATTAAAATACAATATTAAAGTGTAGCATTTGTACATCGTGCACATGATATATGATTTCTACGTGTACTATCCCTTTTTATGATTTATGGTATTCTTCTATTTCAATACCATAATACAATATTATTTTGGACAATTTACCAAAATACATCTAACTTTCTAACAATTTAACCTTTTTCTACGATTCCAATTCATGGTCATGTATATTTTGAAGGGTGTTTCGAAACTAAATAAATCAATATGAGTGAAAGGCTAAATACATTGATCTCTTGTTATTTATGTATAAAGAAATTTATCAAAATACACCTAGCTTATCAACCATTTAACATTTTACCCTTTTCAACTACTCCAACTCCTCGATTATGAGAATTTTGATGGAAATTTTGAAATTAAATCAAAATTTATGAGTAAAATATTATATAGTTCATCACTTATGTGCATATCGATAAATTTTCCCGTGAACTTTCTTGTATGCAATTTTGTCTTTTCAGATTTTTGTTGTCTCGTTTACTTCTTTTATTTCTCATCACCCCTTCAATAACTTTTTTTTTTGTTCTTTTAAAATGAAAGGTGTTTTATGTGAAGGACCCGGTTTCTATGCGGCGAAGCTCGCACATGTAGAAATGCGGGCCTCTCAATAAATTTATTTTTGAGATGTATTTTAAGACTTAATTTTTAAGGACATGTAACCTCTAACATGGAGATCATGAATATGAATAAATAAATAAATTTTAAAGACTAGAAATAATAATTCTAGTAAAAAAACATTTGAACTGTTAGTTTTCATTGTTTTTAGATAGAACACCTACTGGTATCGATCTTTAAGATGGATGCCGTGCACTTTCTGGACCGCATATGCAGAAGTACAGTCTAACCTGCATGAAACAATTTTCCTTATATGGAAGCATGCAATGGTTCAATATTGCTAAGAGCATAAGGTCATATATGGCGCACGTGGACAATGAGGCTCCACTTAATACAAATAGATCTATGAAAGTAGGGGAAACCATTATAATTAGGATAGAGAGTACAAAACGATTTAAAGAAAGTAGGCTTAGGTGATAAGATGAGAAGAAGTAGGCTTAGGTGGTTTTTTTTTTTTTTTTTTGGTAATTTAGTAGGGAAGACTGACCCCTACCCGTTTATTATTATTATTTTTTAATAGAGTAGGGAGTTACATTTTGATGGTGTTAATTGAGGGTGTTAGGAATAAGAATGGAAACCACGATGTGGTAACTAGGTGTTAAGCTCAGCTCCTTTCCTAGACTTAGGTGGGCTGGCCATGTATAGGTGGATATAATACGATTTGTTAGAAAGTACGAGTTAGTTTAAGTGAAAGGCTGAAAAAGGATAAGAGGTAGGCCCAAAAGGATATGGTTTCAAATAGTGAAAAGAGATATGGGGACCTATGACCTTATTTAGGGTATAACCCTTAATAGAGCAGAATGGAGGACTCTGATTTATGTAGCCGACCCAAATTAGTTTGAAAAAGTCTTTGACTAATGTGGGAGTGGGAAAGAGGGTAGCTAGGTGGACTTATTTGTCAAGATTGGATAAACTCAATTTTGATAGAAGTGCTTTAGGGAATCCTGACTGAACATGAGTGAGAAGATTAATTAGAGGCAATGATGGTATTTTGAAGCTTAGTTTTCCTAAGCTAATTATTGCATGTACTAGTAATGAAGAAGTCGACTTCAAATAGTTGGAAAAAGACTCTAATGATGATGACTATAAATGATAAAGATCGACATGGAGTTATTGGGGAGAGGATTGAATGTTTGCTCTAATGTGTTTTTTTACTATTTCAAATAAAAAACACGTGTATTTTGTGCGAATTTTGAAATTAATTCAAAACATAAGGGTAAAATATTAAGGATGTGGTTTGTATAAGGCTGATGCCCTAAACCATCAAAGCAAGGTGCACTTTCAAATAATGTTAAAAGATGTTTCAATACCGGAAATCTTTGTGATGGTTTGAAAATTTATTTTTATATCTTATTATAAAATTTAATGCTTCAAAAATAGTGTGGATCAAACAAATCTATAAACACTTGAAAAACTTGAGAATTGACAGTCTGAAAATGAATTATAAGATACACTATTTTCAAGATTTGAAATCCATTGTTTCTCGTGTCTATATATCTGATCAATTTGAGGATTTTTGGGTACCAAAGCAACTTCTTTTAGTGAATTTTTGATATGCGTCTTAATTTGATTGTTTAAGGCCTCCATTATATAAACTTTTTGAAATATTAAAGAGCCAATGTGATAGAAATTTGTCGCATAAATTTTTGCCAAATATTAAAGAGTCAATGTGATAGATTATTTTGACAAATTTCCATTGATTAAAATATTACCACGCTAGTATTAAAAAAGACAAAAAAAAAAAAAAAGATCCCACCAAACAAAACAAAATGAAGTTGAGGCTGGTGGAGACAAGAAGCTTTATTTTGTTCGTTGGCATAAAGGCAGGCATATTTCCCGTCAATCTCTCTCTCGATGGGATATCTTTCTTCTATGTAACTGCACCAGGTTTAAAAGAAAAGGTATCGATGACCTAGCTGGCCCCTTTGGATTTTGATCTGGTTCGAAGGATCGGCGATTCAGATCAGTTTCCTAAAATAAATAAAAAAATTAATTGGTGCTGGTTCTACCCGCTTCATACATGTTCTTTGACATAACCGGTCGGTTTTGCAAGAAAACCGGTAAGGGGTTATGCAAGAAAACCGATAAGGACCGGATTGAGCTGGTCCGTTCATGGGAGAACCGGCTAGTTCCCGATATTTTTTGAGTTCCAGTTCAGCTCGACAAATCTCAACTCAAATTGACCAATTCCGATCCAAATCACCGAGTTTTTAAACCATACTTTGCATAATTTCCGTGACTCTCTCTCTATCTCGAGATGGAAGGTCCTTTCTTCTATGTTACTGTGCATATTTTCCATGGCTCTCTCTCTCTCTCTTTCAATGGTGTCTTTTCTTCGATGTAACTAGTCTCTTTCACGAATGAATGAAGACTCAATTGCAGTTATTTGTGCGCCAAGATTTTTGCAGCTGTTTGTCTATGTCCCATTTTAACCTTGTGTGCACAATGCCATTAAATATGCCTTAATCAGAAATAGCTGAAAGAGAGTAACTTGTAATATAAAATATTTAAAATTTATCTTTTCATGGTGCAAATCAAAACTCAAAGTAGGAGTAGTTGTATGAGAAAAAGTATTTAAAGTGGCCATTTACTTTTGATATAAGGAGTTCACGTTTACTTTTATCTGTCACATTTCAAATTGTGTCATTGTAAAAGTGTCGGTGTCTAGATTTAAAGTTAAAAAAAAAAATAATCTCAAATTTCATGACACTTCCTAAACCATCCAATTTGACATCTAATGGTTAAGAGTAATTGTAACATCCCTGGAATAGAGATAAATGTTCTCATAGTATACAATCCCTTCTTAAGACACAGATTTTAGGGATGTCGTCTTCAACTCATTTGTTGTACTCAATAAAAAGAAAATTTCAAATTTTATTCTTCATGAGCTTAAAAAATAACGTCTCAAGTTTGAAAAGAAGTCGTCCAATTTTTAAAGGATGAAATCTAAGTGTTAGAAAATTTAAAATTCAAAATTTTCTTTTAAATGGAATTATCTACTGAATTTTAAGTGGTTCCCAAAATTTCGAATAAAAAAGATCTTTGATCTTGAAAATCCAAGTGTACTATTCCTCCTTCGCAACAGGGACTTATGTTCTAGGGGGTCTAGACTCTAGAATGCCCATTGTATTTTTGCAATGACAATATATTCTTAGTATTTGGGTTTCCTACATTATGCTAACACCTCCCAACCATAGGATTCAACAAAAGACGAATGGGAAATGTCATCTCTACATCCCCAACCATCCCTTAATGACATTTGAAGGTGGGAGATGCTAAGCATAACGCAGCGGAGCTTAGATGCTGGCACAACATAGCTGGGTTTCCTACATTATGCTAACACCTCCCGACCATAGGATTCAACAAAAGACGGATGGGAAATGTCATCTCTACATCCCCAACCATCCCTTAATGACATTTGAAGGTGGGAGATGCTAAGCATAACGCAGCGGAGCTTAGATGCTGGCACAACATAGCTGGGTTTCCTACATTATGCTAACACCTCCCAACCATAGGATTCAACAAAAGACGGATCGGAAATGTCGTCTCTACATCCCCAACCATCCCTTAATGACATTTGAAGGTGGGAGATGCTAAGCATAACGCAGCGGAGCTTAGATGCTGGCACAACATAGCTGGGTTTCCTACATTATGCTAACACCTCCCAACCATAGGATTCAACAAAAGACGGATCGGAAATGTCGTCTCTACATCCCCAACCATCCCTTAATGACATTTGAAGGTGGGAGATGCTAAGCATAACGCAGCGGAGCTTAGATGCTGGCACAACATAACTGGTGCTTGCTCCCAAACTCCGCCCCATTGCGCCTCTGAAGTCTTATGGATGAAATCTTGATGTACTTGAGGGATTTGGATGTTTCCTTTGTACACGTCGTTCGAGGTTTCAATTCGGACACCGACCTACTAGCTAATTTGGCCACATCCTAAGTCTGTGCTCTGGTGTTTCCCTTTCCCTTCTGCCCCTCTCTCCCTCCCGTCCTTTTTGGGGTTTTTTTTCTTTTTCTATTGTCCTTGTGTTTTGTATTTTTATTTATTATCTTAATAAAGCTCACACTTTCTAAAAAAAGGATACTGGTATTGCCCAATCAAGCCAGCTTGAAATATCTTCGGTTAGGCCAAGCCGGATTAATGATAATGAGGCCTCCAACAGGACCGGGCCCTACATAAATAAGGACAAAAGTATTTAATGCATTAAATATATGCTTTAGAAGTCTTCTGTTCAAGACCGGGTCAGGAATACTAGGCCCATGAGCCTTGATATACAATCCAAACCAGGCCCTGCAAGTGATTTGCCAAGAACAGTAAAAAAAACTCCCGTCTATTATGGGAATAGGGTGGGGGTTGATGCCTCAACATAACGTCCCACACCCTCCAAATCCCACTGTTAACCCATAAACAAAAACAAAAACAAAAATCCCACATATTATTGCGCAACATATTTTCTTGAAGAAACAAAAGATGAGGTTGTTTATTAGACGATGCTTATTTTAACATTTCACCCACATGTATATTATGACAGTTACATTTTTAAATTTTGCCCTTGCGGCTGAACCCCGGTTAGGAGTGGCAATAGGCCAGGTGGCCTGGCCTGACTCGGTTAGCCCAACCCTAAAAAACTAGGGCCTAGGTCGCAACATGTGGCATGATGGCCGGGCTAGGGTCGGGTAACCATGGCTCGAAGGTAGGGCCAGCTGGGTTTGGCTTGGCCTAGTCCTATTTTTCATTGTTTTCCTCTTGTTTTTTTTTTCTAATTTTATTTGGCAGGGCTGGGCCTGACCCTAATAGAGTTAGGGCCGGGGTCAAGCCAGGGCCTTTTTGGCCCTGATAGAGCTGGGTAGGGCCTAGCTTGACCTAACCGTATGGGGAATAAGGCTGAGCTAGGGCCGGCCTGGAGCAGCCCACCCCAGGTCCTGCCCGTTGCCACCCCTCACTCTGGCTGTTTCGAGATTTACAAGATATTGGCATTGACTCAACAACTTAGATAATTAATCTTGAAAAACATTTATTATGTGTTCCCATGTGCACGAGTAATTTGATTTTTTATGGCTCTAGGATCTGAAAGCCATTCTAAATCTATGTTTCCGCATTATATCACGTATATTTACACCTCAAAAAATAATGTGATAAATAATTAAAATAAACTATCCACCAAAAAATTTCAAAATAGATTATTTTTAAAGTTTAAAATTCTTTTGTCTAGATTGATGATTGTGATGGCCTAGAATCCTCTATATGATTGATCAACTAAATTTTTATCCAAAATCCAACTCTTGATATATTTTGAAAGCAGATGCACAAAATAAGATGTCTATCCATTAATAATTTGTTATTTTTATTTAATAACTTTTTTGCATGTCAGTGTCTTTAATCTCAAGAATTTTAGAATAAGGCATGCTAAAACTTTTGGGTTTTAGAGACCGATATTTTAAAATTATATATATCAAAAAATACTTTTTTTTTTTGTAAAAGAATCGCATAAAAAATAGAGTGGAAATGGACTAGTGTATAATTGTTTGGGCCCAGGCCACTAAATTTGGCCGCATAGCTGGGTCCGGGCCTAACGTCTAGGCCCAATGTCTAGATTGGGCAAGGTGCCTAGAGTCTCGGCCCGGACATGGCCCTGACAAAAGAAATAAAGAAAATACACTGCCCAGCCAGTCGCCACTAATAGGGCTGGCAGGGCCATCTTTTTAAAGAGTAGGGCTCGGCCTAGGTTAGGGTCCCCATGACCATTCTAACCGGCCCAGGCCCATGTTGGTCCTTTGGCCATGATGGCGTATTTTCATCCTTAGCCTGGAGTTTCTTCTTCAAAGGTTGCAGAGTACAATATAGTTCGAAAATTTTATCAAATTATCTATGAGAGATTAACAATTTAACCTTTTATCCATATCCTTTAATCTAATTTTAAAATGCCCAGAGTTGGAATACTTTGAAAAGGGTAAATTGTTTCAAATAGTTCATCTCTTGTGAATATTTTGATAAAGTTCCCATATAATTTTCATAAATATACATAATTTTTGGTGGTGAGAGCCATTTCTATTCAATTGTTAGAGACAGAGAGAGGTATGAAAAGGTCTCTTAAGGACCAGTGTGTATGTGCCAGTTATAGGTGCTGTCCTTTTAATGAATTATACAAGAATATTAAAAAGAATTGCTCGGTAAGTCCTGTTATTCATGAGTAAATCCCATCTCTCTCTCCATCTCTCCCCCCTAATCTCTTTGTTTTGAACAAATACAAATTGTAGAGGATGAAATCTCTCTTAACACTCAAAAAACAAGGTGGATGAAAATCTCTGGTACATCCACTTTTTTTATGATGAATCTTCTCTCTCTCTCTCTCTCACACACACATATATCTAAGAAGCCAAAGAATCAATCAATAGGAATAAAACCATCGAATTATTAAAAAATGACCCAAGAAAAGTCTTTGAAAATGGTAGATTGTTGGGGATCAATCACTCGATGGAAGGATGGGTAATGTTTGGCAATCTTTGGCCAGACACAAAAGTATGGAAGAGCTTGAGTGCTCTTGCTGGCTGAGCATAGGGTACCATGTGAGCAGCACCTCTCACTGTAGCAAAGGTCAACATGTTCCCATATTCTGCGGCCCAACCCCCAACCTTTCACAATAAACAAATGAAAAAACATAAAAAGAAGATTAGTCATTTCAAACCAGCCCTTCAAAGCATTGTACATTCAGAGAGAATGGCCACTAAAATGCACTGCAAAGAAATGAAAAATATTAAAGCACACCGAGCCAATGTTTTGGAGCATAGATCAATGGGGTGGATCCCCTACCCATCGACTCTCAGATCACGTCGATCGGTGATCTTGATCAGGAGAATTCGTCAAAAATGGGAAAAGAAATTAATAAAATAATAGAATAGGCAGGTAATCGGGGGTTGAAGACCTGGATTGCCCACTCACTGATTTTGATCTAGATCGTCGTATCTTGATCCGGATGGCTGTTATTTGAAAGACTGCACCCATCTAATTGCCATCCTTTAGTATGATTTAGAACTTTGTTGCGCCACGCACCTAGATTTATAAATTTTGGTTGCACATCATTTGAATTAGGGCATTCTTCGACATTCATGGACAGGTCCATGAAATGTGAGCATATCCCCATTGTAACCTTGGCCATTGATAAAATGCAAGCACTTTAAAATGGAAGGGGAAGAAAATGTCTATATAATTCTAGGTGAAAATTCAAACTATGGGATATAAAATAACAAGTCCCTTATATAGGACACTTTCAAACCAAAGAATTTGAGACCGCCGCTGAGTATGACAGGCAACTCAACTTTCTTCTTTCTTACATTCTTATTCCAAATAATCCTAACCCCACATCCTACAGAGCTTACTGGCAATAGGTTTAGCCAATGTCATATACAAAATTCTCAGATAAATTATCTCTTAACATAATCAACGTGGTCAAGGGAAAATTGAGCCACCAATGCATCAGGCAACAATTTAGATGGGTAAATCTACTTGTCGCGAATGAATTGATCACAGATAAAATGTGCCTTCAGCTTGATTTGAAAAGTGACCAGGACAGGATCAATTGCGATTTCATTCAAAGGCAAAGGCACTTGACAGCCTAGGATTTGCACAAAACATTCTTTCATGGGTTACTAGCCATTCCATATTACACCAGTATAAATTTTCTCCTTGGTTTTCTTCAGATGTAGTGGGGGCATTAGGCAAGGTGATCCTCTTAACTAATGTTCTTGCTAATGTTCAAATCAACAACTGGATATCATGCCTTTCTAACGGAAACCTGGCCCAGTTTCCTCAGACAAGAGTAGACATTAATTAACTACTTTACACCGATGTCCTTATGTTTGGGGGTGTAGTGTTTTCTCTGGTAGCAGATCTCATCCATCCCAAGGAAAATTGAATAGGTGATCAGCTAACAAGTCTGGAAAAGAATAAGCTTTTTCTTTTTAGGTTCAATGGGAACTTGAAATCTAGATTCATGGCCACTCTGAATTTAGCTAAACACACTTCTCCACCAAAGATATTTTAGGTCTTCCCTTATGTCATCCTTGTCTTAAATCCAATCATTGCTCTGATTTGATGGCTAAAGTCATCTAGAGTATTGCAATCACTATAATTATCCTTTGCGGGTAGATTGTCACATTAAAAAAGTGGATGTGCAAACGGAGCCTAAATCTATGTAAGCTACTTCTTTTGTGTGCTGGTTTCTTTCTTTATCCCTTTAACGATTTGTCACATTAATAAAAAAAATCAGTGATACTTCATGCGCAGAGGACATGCAGATTGCAGGGAGCTACAACTTGAACCTTATTTATAATAACTCCTGAAGAGTGGGGAAGATCGAGTTTAACCCTGTAAGCATGATGTAGGTAGCTCATAGAATATCAAGTCTCACCATTTTTGCTAGCTTCTTTAAGGAGTTATGTTCACATCTTGTGTTAAGGATTTGTGAGCCTCATGCTGTGTGTTCATGTGCATGGAGGGCTGTCTAGAAAGGCTTAGACCTTCTTTGATGGAATGTCTTGTGGTGGTTGGTAATGTCCCAGATATCAATGATTGGGTACATTCATGTCTCCCTCATGGCCATCGTGTGAGACTTATGCTGGCGATCTTCAATGTGATCTTGGGTACTAGCTATGAAGCATTATTTCACATTTAGTACTCCACAAGTTTGGAATCTGCCAACCATTAGTACTTTGTGCCAGGCTTAGAATCTTCCTATACTCATTTGGATCCAATTATGGCATGGGGTAATTCATGGTTTAAGATTTCATGGGTCTCCAAAGTGCATCCTAGAGCAAAGTGGTTCTAAAGCAAAGTGGTTTTACCTGCTCAAACTTCGCTTTAGAGGAAGGAAATCCCCACAATTTCCTTTAAGCAAGAATTATGAGGATCATTCTCACAATCCATTGCCTAGTCCCTCTGGAAAATTGGTGCGGAAATCTGTCATGCTTTCAATGTTGAATCCAATTAACTCTCCCAGATCACACCTAAACCTTCCTTGATGCATGGCGTAAAACACGTTTACAACAAATATGAGACATCTCTTTCCATGAGCCAGCAAAAAAAACTTTGATAGCGGGCTTATTCCTCATTATCAGACCTATAATTACCTTTTGGGATTAGTGGTATGTTGGCCTGAGACATTTGATGCTCAATTAGGTTGATAATAGCATGCAGCCCCATGTGACCCACAGGCAGAGAGAGAGAGAGAGAGAGAGAGAGATTTTTTTTCTCGTTGTTGTTCTTTGGATATATGTGGCTTTTGGGTACTTCAACAAATGGAGTTAACTCAGCATTTTGTCCTAAAATCATACACATTGCGGCCAAAACTGCACCAAATAATATGGTACAGATTAGCACAACAATTGTGGATCAACCTAACCAAGACACTCTTTATACCGGAGTAGTAGTTTAGATTTGCCCTTTAGCAATGCATACAAATGGAAATCAACCTAACCAAGTCTACATTACACCAGCAGAATGGTGTAGTTTAGGCTTGTCCTTGACAAAGTACACAAGATGTCCCCTCCAACAAGCTTTATGTACTGAGGGTGGAGACATTTTTGGTTCAACAGCTTCCTTCCTATGGGAGCAAGCTAACAAATACTTCCTGACAACCCCTCCCTCTCTCCCCACCCCCCCAACCCAAAAAAAAAAAACACACATAAAAAAAAGAAAAAAGAGAAAAACACACACACAAACACACACAGAGAGAGAGAGAGAGAGAGAGAGAGCCTACCTGTCCTTTATAAAACCAAGCACCATAGGGAACTGTAATTTCAAAATTCATATCATCAGATAACTCACGGACAAGCGTCCGTGAACCCATCAGGGGTACAACAGAGTCTTGGTCTCCGCTGCATTTCAGGAATTTCAAACAAAATTTCAGGGGTTTGTAGTAGGATCAAATGGAAACAATTGCGAAACTTATTTTAGTACATCCATACCTGAAAACCCAAATGGGCACTTTGTGTTGGATTATTTTTTTAAGCACAGGAATCATATTGATACTACCATCTATATTGCTATAGTTCAATTGGCTGCACCCAAGTAGAAATATGTTAGATGAGCTGCAAAATCTTCTTCTGAAAACAATAAACTAGTTTTGATGGTAACAAGTATTAAGAAAAAATATCAGTAAAAAAAGTCAAAAGACCTCAAAAAATTAATGATGTGGTTAAATCAACAGATAAGATCCTTTTCTTTGGGAACCCCCAGGATGATTTTGTCAGAAAATGCCCAAACTGCATTTTTGGAATGGGAACAAGCACAGGTATTTTGGTAAATCGACTAGCCAAATTATCAAAATGCTCCCACATGTTCAGGATTCCAAACCCAACAAGAGATTTGAATGAAAAGCCCATATTTTGGTTTTGGAATCCAGAACATGCTGGGTAGTTTCATCATATGCCTTGTGCCACTTAAGTCGAGCAAAATGATGAAACTATTAATGCATGTTCTAGTCTCCAAACAATAACAAGATATTTTTATGAACAAATATGTTCTGAGTTTGGAACCCAGATCAAACAGGGCACAATCGCATCATTTGGCTTGGGTCACTTACACGCCCTGCTCATGCCTTATCACCTTCACTATTTTCTCTTCTGTGAATATCTCTCTCTCTCTCTCTCTCTCTCTCTCTTCACCCACCCCACCCCACACCACCCACTAATATCCATTTAAGCCCTTTTAAGAGTTTCAAAGTACGTACTCACTGCACATGCTCCAACTATAAGGTAACTTGGTCCGGTTTGCATGGAGAGCATACTGAACTTCTGGAAGGTTTAAATAGAAGCGCCTCTCATATGTCATGCATACATCTACACCTACACTGATCTTAGTAGCCTGCAAATAAAGTATGTTGTAGTTCACATAACACACAAATAACAGAAAGGAAGATTAAAAGAAAAGGAAAACCTATAGACCATATAAAACACTTGAACAATTGTAGGGCAATTTTTGGGAAATTGAAGATATCTGTGACCTACAGATGATTTAATTTCTCATGGGAAAGAAAATCCATTAAAAATGACAAGAATGAGAAAATAACAAAAACAAGAAATCTCTCTCTCTCTCTCTCTCTCTCTCTCTCTCTCTCTCTCTTTCTCTCTCTCTCTCTCTCTCACTATCTATCTCTGTCACACACACGTGTGTGCGTGCACGCACGCACACACACACCAGACTCCATGAAAACATGAATCCAAAGGAGATGAGAGCAAGGGTACATTCATTTTTGAAGTCCTATGAACTCCAACTTGGCAATGCATAGGTGACCTACAATATGTGAGAGAGACAGAGACAGAGACAGAGAAAGAGAAAAAGAAAAGCATACCCATTTCCGGAGTCTCAGCTCTTGTTGGACAATTGATGGATAACAAACATCAAGTATGACATCATAGGCATTAACATAGTTACCAACTTCCCGATTGGCTTTCTCCATGGCATCATCACAGGCCATGGACACATTGTGAGGGGAGTTGCCAAGGACATAATCATCAAAGTTGCATTGGTCCAAAATAGCAGAGCCAGTTTCATCAGAGATCAGCCCATGAGACCAAAAGTACTGGTAACTTGCTGCTGCATCGACATCAAGCTTTAAAAGTGGATTTCCAATCTACATAAACAGGCAACACCAAAAAATAAATAAAAAAAATAAAGAGAGTGAGTAAATACATTAAAGGGAGAAAGTTCATATATAATCTTTGATACATTAAAGGGAGATAGTTCATATATTGTCTTTGATACTTACGGCTATTCCCTTGATATTGAACTTGAATTTTGTAGAGTGTGAATTGTGGTCTAGTAGAGCGTCGGCCAATTGAGGTATATAATGTCCTACAGTGGGTCATGATGGGTAAGAAAACTAAACAAAACAAAGAACATTGAGGCATAAGGATCTTGATATATTCATTGGTTCTCAGACCTGCATAGCTTTCTCCTGTGAGAAACAAGTCTCTCGTTTTGTATTCGGGGAACTTATGAATCCATCCCAATAGAAATCTAAGCATATCCTTTGCTGCAAAAGAATGTAAGGTCAAAGTTCTAAGCATCGAACTCATGTGAATTTCAGTTTCAAGAACTCACGTGCTACATATCAATAAAACTTGATATACTATCTATCTATCTATCTATTTTGATTTCAAATCAGATGGCTGGGGTATATGGTTGACCTCACCCAAAGTTGAGAAAATTTTCCTCAGATTTTTAGTAGAGTAATATTATGCCCCAGCCGTCCGATTTCAAATCCAATGTCCTGGAGTGATGTGACTTATTCATACCAAAGCAAATGGTCTCAATGTATACAGTCCGTATGGATGTTTGGGCTCGAGCTTACCAGTGGAGGCATCACCACAGGTATAATCAGCAGTTGTGTTTGAATAAGACCAACCAACACCAGCAGGGGACTCCACAAACAGAAGATTTGAAACTGCGGAATGCAACAACTAAAGTCAATAACTAGTGATCTGCATTAAGAAGGTGGCGAGTAATGGAACTTTTTCAAAGATAAGAATGCAGTTTTATGCACCAAGTAGCATGGAGTGCGTCGAGAGGCGACAAATAGCATGGAGAGAGAGAGAGAGAGAGAGAGAGAGAGAGAGAGAGAGAGAGAGAGAGAGAGAGAGAGAGAGAGTATCTACTGAAACTCTTTAATGTAAATATGGATGCACTAAATATACAAGCATGAAATAACCTCGGTTCCATGATTTCTTGTTTCTTATGAGGCCTCGGCCATCTCCTCTTGGAAAGAACGGGCCCAATTCAGTAAAAGCACCACCACCAATGGAAGAACAACCCGGACCTGAGCAGGATACTTGTTAACTTCTCGCATAATCACAACAAAATTTATACAGAAAGAGGACAGAATCCATCTGATATATCTACACACATACACATAGAAAGACAAGCTCTTACATCTCATAGAGAGGGAAATCATGGATGGAGTGTCCATCTTGGAAAAGCTATAACAACTAGGATTTTTCTTCTGATTCTCAGTAAGTTTTAACAGAATTTAATCTAGTTTTAAGAAATTAAACTGTGCCGAAACAACTTGCCATGTTGTCAGCTCCTCAAACTAGAATAAAAAAATAAACAGAAAAGAAAAAAATCCTAAAATTAGTATATTCTAACCAAATGTGTGCCCTTTCTGAAGCTCACCCATCCATTTTTCTCAGAATTAGCATTGTCACTCTCTACAGTTTGGCAGTGATAACAAAGTAATAAAAACCACTTAATATTACTTTGATAACTAAGGAACTGTAATTTATATTACTAACTATTATTCATTGATATGAATAGATAACCACAAATAAATGGCATTTCTTAGTCTAAATGGTGACAGCTGAGTCTGTATTAGAGATTTTAGAGATTTCCAAGCCTCTGCTTTCTCTCAGATACTTAATTCTCATTAATTTCCAGTATCACCCAAAATTCCCTTGATTATGTTGAATTCTAATAGAAAAGTTTTTCACTCTGTTAAAATTGACTGAAGAATCTTCAATAAATATAAAAGAATCCTATATTTATCTTCAGAGTGATCACCATTCTTCATGGGAATTTAGATAATATGTGAATGACAATATAATTGTAACTATTGACATTAAAATACATAATAAAGAAGTAAAAAAAGTAAAAAATAATGAAAAAGTAAAGAAAACTAAACATATGAAATAAAAGTAAGAGCATCACCAAAGAACAGATTCCACTGGTAGCTAGACCAAGGCTAAGGTAAAGAGACATGCATGCAAAATAAATGCGAAAAAAAAAACCGAAGACCAAAGTAAAAGGATAACCAAGGCTAACAATTATACAACAGCAACAACAACAGTTGAACATAAGACCTGCAATCCCAAAAGCTATAAATTGTGCACATTAATTAAAAAAAAATTACAATAAGCCAACTAACCTCCATTCAACCAGAGAGTGAGGGGCTTCTTGTCTGCATCACCATCTGCTTCAGCAAAGTAATAAAATAAGCTTCTCCCTGCCTTCTCATCCACATTAACATAACCAGCATATTGCTTGAAGTCAACCTTTGGTTGACCTGGTAATCTATGTACCAGATCCTCAACAGGGCCCCCATATCCACCATCAACAAATAAACACAGTAAAATCCCACAAAGCCACCATGATTTACTCATCAAATAACCCAAATCCATGAGTTACACTAAATGGGTTCGAAAAATGGTTTATTTTTCTTCCAAAGCTTTAGAGACTGACTTAAACAGAAAAAAATAGAGAGAGACAAAGAAAGCTCTGAATTGAGAAGAAATGGTTGAGAGTTGAGAATGGTTCTAATAATAAACTTTCATTTCTACGAAAAGAAAAGCACAAAAAAGGAGCAACCCAAGATAGAGATGATCATTCTGTAACTAAACCAGTATAGAACCTTAGCAATCAAAACTCCATCAAAATGCCACCCAAAAACAGGCTGCTTCCCCTTTGAAAAGGAAACCCAACAACTGTTACATAAAGATGGGTCTTCAGAATCACTTTTTAAGAATGAAACTGAAAACCCATCATTGACAAGTGGGGAATAAATTAGGAGCCTTATCAAATTCGCAGCTTTTAACCCTAGTTTTGGAAGAACCCAGTTACCGTTACACACAGAGGGGCCCTCAAAGACCAAAAGAGGGACCCATTCATTCAAAGAAAGTTCCAAAAATAGTAGGGATTGGGTTATATCAGTAAGAGAGAGGGTCAAGGAATTGTCTCTATCCTCTGGTCCTGAAAAAATGGGGGCCACAAGGGAATGCATCTTGCACCTGTAAAAAATTTCCAAACGTGGTGCACTTTTTTAGGTAAGGGTTTGACTCGCTTTCGAGTTGGAAAAACAAAATTTCAACTTTCGGAATAGTAGAAAAATTTTCTGAAATGGATTATTTTTCTGATATATCTCCTCAGATTCGGATTTATTCAGGCTTTTGTCTTGTTTTATTGGGCAAAGGCAAGATTTAGTATCTTTTGAAACGGCTTTTGCCTTTTTTGTGTGTTTTGTTTTACAATGTCATTGTCACTAATTTTCAATTTCATCTGAAGGTTCACCTAAGTTTCTTGCATGAGACACCTTTGTTTTCGTAAGTTAAAATAACCAGTGTGTCATAATAGATAAGAAAAGTAAAAGCCCGCATATGCAGAAATGCGGGCCTCTTAATAAATCTATTTTTGAGATCCATTTTGAGACTTAGTTTTTAAGGACATGTAATCTCTAAGATGGGGATCATGAACATGAAAAAATAAATAAATTTCAAAAACTAAAAATAATAATTCTAGTAAGAAAACATTTGGACAGTTCGATAGAACACCTACTTACATCCATTTTTTTTTTGGGTAATTTAGTGGGGATGACGAGCTCCTACCGTTTTTTGAATTTGTTAGCAGTTTTTGAATGAGTTCGGTGAGAAAGGAAGCTTAATCTTTAGCTGGGGCACAAGTGATGCTACCACTACGACCCCATCCCCATTCGCAAACCGTAATTTTCAATGATACTTCCATCTATCTTTAAGATGGATGCTTTACACTTTTTGGACTGCATAGGTAGAAATGCGGTCCATCCCTTATGAAACAATTTTCAAAAGTAAAATTAACACGGTGTATATATACACATATTTTTATGTTATATACATATATACCCATATTGCCTTTATGGTTATTTTGTAATTTAATTAAAGTTTGTTTTGATACGTCTATAATTTATGGGATTGTATATAAGGAGACCATTTACTTTTGAGACAAGGAGGTCACAATTACTTGCAACATTCGATGAGAAATTTGATAGTTTGGGTGTTTCATAAAGTTCGAGAAAATTACTTTTAAAATTTGAGCTTGGTCAATTGAATAAATGCAACCATCTAATTTTACATCTAATAGTCAAGATTAACTGAGACCACCTTGTATCAAAGATAAATAATCTTGTTGTATACTTTTCTATATCTTAACCAACAGAATATTAATTGGATTATATAGTATAAGATCATCGAATCTAAATATATACCAAAGATAAATAGTCTTGACTTTTTGAAAATTTAATAATATAAATATTAGTGAGTTATATGCGTGATGGTCCATTCCGTGGTATCCAATTGCTCCAAAGATGCTCTTTATTTTTTTTACTTCTTTTTTGGGGGTTCCCTTTGTGTTGCCTTACCTCTAAATTCTTGTGATGGAATATTTTTTTTGGTTTGGTAGGCTTTAGAGGGCAAATATTTTAGGGGATTGCATACTATAATACTATTTATGTTTGCGATAAAACTGGACATAAGCCATTCATAACTTTCGGATGTGAAACGCTTAGACTTTGTTCATGATGTACATCAAAGCGCACAATTTCATATGTAAATATGATTGCTTTGTACAAAAAGTACATAGTTTTATAATATATTACTCCTTTTATGAAAGCAACATGGTTTCATACTAATTCAGGCATCTTTTCAGCCGTCACCTTTTTTCTACATTAAATTTCTTCACCCCTTTTCTCTTTGTTTTATGAGACGATAATAAACAAGGAATGTCGTGTATTTATCAAAAGCATCACATTCATTAATTTTGGGAGGGACCAGCTTTCCATTTTGTATTGAGATAGGCATTCTAGAAAGAAGACAGAGCCATCTCTTTGAAGTCAAAAGTTTACATGCTCCAGCATGACCATATATTTTCATTTAATTTATGAGTAGTTTCGTAATCCCAAAATTTGAGAATAAAAAACAAATGCTTATTTATATGAAAAAATGTTATCCCGAGATTGAATAGAGACCTCCAATTTCCGGACAGTCCGAGAATTCAAACCCTTTTCTTAATAGAAAGTGCAGCATAAAAATTTCAGATTGAAAAATGTCCTTCTGAGTGAGTAGCTCTTATGCCCGAGTGAGCAGGACTACAATTTGCTCTCGACGGATCATGCTGAAAAGGATCTTTCCCGGCTAGTGTTTGTTGCACTTGAAAGGATGTACCTTTGTGCGATCTTTTTTAGTTTTTAGTTTTTATTTTTCAATTATGGCATTATCATGGAGAAATTGATTGCTTAAAAAATAAAAAAAAAGTACGAAAGGGATATTTGAACCTATCTTTTTTTAGTTTTTAGTTTTTATTTTTCAATTATGGCATTATCATGGAGAAATTGATTGCTTAAAAAATAAAAAAAAGGACGAAAGGGATATTTGAAGATACCTAGTTCTAGTTGGCCTCACCTAACGTTTTATCTTATCCTCAACCTTTGGCCTGTTTTTATTTCTGTCTTCTTTCTGGTAACGCATGCTTTATGGGCGGCCACGCTCATGCCTACCATGTGAAATGGATGCACGCCTACCACGTTCTATAATCTCTCTCTCTCTCTCTTTTAGGGCTGAAGATTTAACCCGCCCGTTTGCATCCAAAACCTGAATTTTGGATATTTCTTAGATTTGGGTGTGGATCCAAGTTTTGAATCCACATCTAAAATTTGGATCCAAATTATTATCTGAATACAAGTGGATCCGATCTGGTTATTAAAATAGTTTATATTATTATATATTATATATCTATTAATTTTTATGAAACGCGCTTCTATATCTTCTTAACCCAAAATGGCTGAGAAGAAGAAATGCTATATAAAATATAAATTATATTTTTTTAGCTTTTAAAGACTTAATCCCCGTTATGGATCGAACTGATGAGATATGGATTTGAATCCAAACATTCTGGATCCTATATATACTTTTCGAATCTAGATCCGGACCCTATATGGAAAACTCTTAAGCCCTACTGTGTGTCTCTCACCGATTCGGATAATTCTAAGCCGTACTCTCTCTTTTTAATGCATGCATGAAACATTCCTCTGAGACCGTATTGTAGTTTTGGTCCTTGGGTAAAACCCTTAGCCAGGGGACTATGTAACCTAAAAGCTTTTTCGAAGTGTCTTCGATGCATCCCAACATCGAGTAGATAAAAGAAAAAATTACTCTTCACCTCAAAATTCTCACCCATCAAAATGGATGGTCCAGATTTAATCTCATGGATAAGGGGCACAAGCTCAAATCATTTTTTCCCTTCTAGAGAAAATGATCCTAAAATGAAATATAGACAACTGGAGGCTTATGTGGTTTGACGCGCGCGACCACCTAACCTGTCTTCCATATCATAATAATGGAAGTTAGTGGCCGATAAGGACAATTATGGCCTTATCACTTGACCTTAGTGCTTATAATGGTCCTATCTTTTCTTAATTAACATAATCAATAAGATGGTGCACATTGAAACTCATTGTGAAAAAGATTGGTTCACCGAGGACAAAAAAAAAACAAAAATATTAAGGGCTTTTTGGATACCTGGAAATATATTGTTGGTAAATATATTACTGAAGTAATACATTTTCGGTAAATGGATTATTACTGTTTGGATAGTATTTAAATGCAATCTGACAAATGCATTGTTATTGTTTGGTTGTATCTAGAAGAAATATAAGAAATTCATTACCAACATTTTACCTGCACGTACCTATAAACTATCATTTTTTTCTTTTTTTTCACAAAATTCCACGAAAATGCAGAATTATCATTTCTTTCTTTTTTGTCACAAATTTCACTAAAATACTGAATTTAAATCATCATCATATCATTCCAAAAAGATTTCTAATAATAACATCATCACCATTTCAAAAAACATTTCTAGTAATAACTTGTACCATTTTACAGTCATCATGACACCATTTCTTACTTATTTTACCTGCTTTTGCCACTTAAATGGAATCACATGTCTTCTAACATGACATTGGTTTCAACATGATAAGTCATTAGAACAATATTATTGGAATAACATGATTTTATTATGATAAGCCTTATTTTTATTTATTTTATATAGAAGTCTTTCAAATGTCTTTCTATATAATTTCAAATAAATAATAAATTTATAATACTAAATTCAAAATCTTTATGATATGGAGATAAAAAATGAAAAGAAATTTGATTAGTAAACTAAAAGGTTTGGTAATTGCAGTATAAAGTTTTGAGGTAGTGGAGGAGACTAAATATGTATGTTATTTCAAATGAGATTTTAGTAATCTCTTATGAGGATTATGTTGTGTAAAATATTTTATTATGATTGTATTGTGTAATTTATCGTTGATTATTAATTTTTATTTTTATTAATTTTATTTTTATGTGTCAGCTGATGCCTTTAGATGAGGCGACGACCTTAAATAGGGAGGGATCACCTATACTAGTTATTATGGGGAGAGGAGCTTACAAGAGAAGATTTTTATAATCAGGGATAGGACAAGAAAAAATGCATACGAAAGATTTCCCAAAATTATCTATCAGTCCCTAATAGATTTTTTCACCTATAAACATACGTAATAGATTTTCTGATTTTTGAAGAAATTTTATGTAATTTATTTTTTCATTTCCATTTTTTCTACGATTAAGTGCACTCAAATAGTGAAAATGCCATATTTTCTTGTAACCTATTACCGCATAATAGATTTGCAGTACCTAAACCGCCTCTAAACATCATATGAATATTTACTGGCAAATTTGAAAAGTCATTGGTCTAATTATTATTTGAAAAGAAACCACATTTTAATGAGGATTGGGATCGAGTGAAAAGTCATTGATCTAATCATTATTTGAAAAGAAACCACATTTTAATGAGGATTGGGATCGAGTGGTCAAGAGGATAGATATTGATGCTTGCAACGGATTGGGATCGAGTGGTCAAGAGGATAAAGATTGATGCTTGCAACCTATTTCCAGATAGGTGAGGTGGGGACGATCATCCACCCACACATTTGTTTTGGATCCGTAGATTGCCAATCTGGGTATGTCTGAATTAGTGATTTTATAAAAATATTAAAAAATAGAAAATTTGAAATAGAGGGAAGAGATCTTTTTAAGGGGGGACTAGGCCGGTATCATACCTTCATGTAACTTGTTTGATCTCGGATGATTTTTAGCCTAGATTGGTAATGTAAATAGGGAATTGTCAGGTTTTAAAACACTAGCACTACGTCCCATGTTCGAATACCATGGCTAAAATACTCACAAGAAAAAAACAATACGAAAATGCAATTAAAAACACTTGTGGTTGTCATCACACTGAGCAAAAAACATAAACCAAGAAATCTCTCTCGCTAACCTATTTGTATTTTGGTCATTTTATTTTGTAAGGAATATTTTATTTATGTGCTTTTAACAAATGTGTCTTTGTTGGAAGTGTGGCTGCCAAAAATTTCAGTCTAATATGGTTGATAGAGAAAATAAAAATTTAACACCAATGCACACCCTTGACCGTCCGATAATAATCGGACGGTTGATAGTGTATAACACTGGATTGTGAAAAAAATACTCGTAAGTCTTTTATAGGTCTAAACTTAAGGGCAATGAGTTTCAATTGAGTAGTTCAAGAGAATATTCCATAAAACATTGCAGCCTAATAAAATCCAAGAGAATAAGGCAACCTAGTAAAATCCACAAGTATTATACATGAAAATAATCATACCATAATCTCCGGTGCAATAAAATAACAATCCTCTCCCAATAAGAAAAGGGTTGGGTCATGGTGGTAGCAACCCCATATCTAGTTACCACGTTGTGGTTTTCAATCCTGCTGATATCACCAACTAAAAAAGTTAATTCCTTGATCCATATGAAAAAATGGGTAGAGACATATCTTCTCCAATAATTATCAAAAAAAAAAAAAATCCTCTCTCAATATTGGAAGCCATATATAGCCACTCCCAGGCTTCAACCTTTTGGATTAATTGGTTTGGTGTTGACAAGGGCAACACCATTTCAAAAGTTCGAATCTTATGTAATTTCTAATATGAAGATCATAAATATGAATAAATAAATAAATTTTAAATATCAACAACGATAATTTTATCTAGAAAATATTTAAACTGTTAAATTCAAATGTTTTTAGATGGACTGCCTGTTTGCATCTATCTTCAACATGGATGCATTACACCTCGTGGACCGCATTGTAGAAATGCGGTCCATGCCGCATTAAACAATTTTGCAAGAGAAAAAGATTGCTCCAACTTCACGGACTTTGATAAGAACAGGGTTCTTATGAGTCATTTGTCTCAACTATTTAAATGAGTCCTCTTTCTAGAATCTAATCTGAAGATGGGTTTTGGATGTAAAATTTTAATAGATTGAAAATCTAAACCATGATAGCTAATAATCTAAAAATAAAAAAAAATTTAAAAAATTAAAAGATATATTTTTAATGGATACGGTTTTGGTGAGTTAGCCAAACGTCTATTTCTAATATGGATTTCAAAAAGTATTATATCTAAAATGGACGGTGAAGAAATGTATTTTAAAAATAACTATATTTTTTTAAAAAGAAAATTCTAAATCTAAATTATTGTCATGGTAGAGATTATTGAACTCTAAAATTTGATATAAAAAATACATCTTCGAAATCTATACTGTAGGGTCGGCCAACTGAAAAACGCTTTTCCATTTTTAATATAATTTTAACACCCTTAATTTTGAAAATTGGTAGGGCCACCATTTGTTTATATTCTATGGATGTTGACTGTGACATAGACACAATGGTAGAAGTGCATCCCTTGACGTACCATTCACTTTTCCTTTTTAATGATGAAAAATTCCGAATGCACCCAACATGTTGAAAGGTGGTCAAAGTCAAACTGGCCTTATTTCTAATTCTTGCCATGCATTCCTTTTGCTATTTATTAATTCCTTGATTTTCTTCATATTTGTTAGGTTGCAAGTGCAATGGTTGGACTAATTCGATTCAAGCTTGAAAAAACCTTTTTTTTTTTTTCATTGTTAGGGGACTCGTCCGAGTCCACTCCAACTCGGGTGAGTAACTCGGTCTTGCTTTCAAGTTGCATGTACAACTTGATGTATATATAAAAATTTTAAAAAATAGTAAAAAGTATATGGAAATACTGTAATTTTCTTTTTTTGGTTTAGAACTCAAATGTTTTTTATAAGAAAAATTGTTTCATTTGGGCCTGACTGCATTTCTACATATACGGTCCAAAAAGTGTAAAGCATCCATCATAAAAATAGATACAAGGAGGTGTTTTATCTAAAAACAGTAGAAACTAACAGTCTAAATTTTTTCTTACTAGAATTATTATTTCTAGTTTTTTTTTTCATATTCATGATCTCCATGTAGAGATTACATGTCCTTAAAAATTAAATCTTAACATCCATTTCAGAAATAGATTTATTAAAAGGCCTGCATTTCTACATATGCAGGCTTGGCCGCATAAAAACCGGGTCCTTTTGATAAAGATTGGTGAGTGTTTTTTATCATAATCTTTATTTTTATATAGGGATTATATACCATGAGACCATTTACCTTTGATACAAGGAGGTCGTATTTACTTACAACCACCTGATGTGAAATTTGATAACTTGGATTGTTACAAAGTTCGAAAAAATTTCTTTTGAAGTTTGAGCTTGATCAATGAAATAAATGCAACCATCTAATTTCACATCTAATGGTTAAGATCAATTGTGACCACCTTGTATAAAAAATAAATGGTCTCATTGCATACTTATATACTTATATATATATATATATAAGCGAAAATGAACAGTGATTTCGCCTACACTTATCACTATCCAAACTTCATCGCACGGTCACAGTTGTTTGGTAGTGTTTCAAATTTCATTTGTTTTTTACTTATCGAAATGATCTGAAATTGGATTGTGTGTACATCTTAGTGAGACACACCTAATAAAATATGTAAAAAAATAATTCGTAAAATATAAATTGATCAAAATAGCCCCGTAAATTTAGGGGGTATTTTGGTCAATTTATATTTATGAATTATTTTTTTTTATATTTTTATTAAGTGCGCCTCACTAAGATGTATACACGATCCAAATTTCAACTAATTTGGATTTGTAAAAAAAAAAGTGAAAAATAAATACTTCTAGACAATTGTGACCGTACGATGAAGTTTGGATGGTGATGAGGCTAGGCGAAATTATTGTTTATTTTCGCTTATAGGTGTCGGGAAGAGTTTTCCTATATATATATATATATATATATATATATATCCATGTCCATCTTTCTGGTAATTTAACTTGGAGTCGTACCATAATAGAATTAACTTGGAGTCGTACCATAGTAGAACTTGGCTATTATGGACTCAGGCTCTAATATGTATCAGAGCCTGAGTCTTTTGACAATAAACCAGTTCGTATGGAAATTGGCTGATATGGACTATAATAGTCCATAATGGCCAATTTCTTCCTGACTATTATGGTATATAATCCTGCCATAATAGCCATATTATGGACTATAATAGTCCATAATAGCCAATTTCTTCCTGACTATTATGGTCTATAATCTTGCCATAATAGCCATTTTATGGATTATTATAGCCATATCAGCCAATTTTCTATTATCCTGCCATAATAGAAATTGGCTATTATGGACTCAGGCCCTGACAAGTTTATTTTATAAATTAGGACTTTTAGTAATAAAGAATCAGTGAACTTTCTATGTATGTTATCCCTTAAGCAAAACAAAACATAATTGTTTAACCCTGTCCTGGTTAAAGGTTTTAACAGCTATCTAGACTAAGCCAATATGCAGATAGTTAAAATCTTTTCTTTTATGTTCTTCAACCATCATTGAGGATGGGAATTGAAAACTATCTTGAGTTTCCATAACATAAATAGTTTTCTCAATAATTTTAATTGAGAAACTACTTATGAAATCAAAAGTCCCCTTTTTATAAACATTCGTTATAGGAACTTTTGGGATGTTCCAATTTTGGATTTGTTTTTCGATATTATTAATAATAACTTCTTCCTTACTATTTACATGAAGTGTGCCGGTAGAAGCTGTCCTACTAGATAGTGTTCTGAACAAATTTACTATAAGAGATTTGATAGTCTTAATCTGAGTCAACTAGAAACAGTCCCTACACCTTTCCTGCCTTCTGGCTCAACATCGATCCTCGGGTCGCAGTGACTTTAGATTTGACTTAAAAAAATCTAAATTCGCACAATTAATCAGTTCATCACTGAATAGAACTTGGCTCTGATACCATAACATCGGAGTAGAAATACCTAACTAATTAATAGAATCAGAACAATAAAACGCAAAGCAACAAGAACATGCAACAAGAATATAATAAACAGCACAACATGAACAATAGAACCAGGACTAATAAAACATAGGAACATAGAACTTACATAAGATAAGCTTGATACAGATAAGAGAAGCTTGATACACCACTAGGGTAGTTCACTTCTGCTCAGAAAACTTACATAAGATAAGCTTGATACAGATAAGAGAAGCTCGATACACCACTAGGGTAGTTCACTTCTGCTCAAGTATATACACTCAATACACAAGTGCTCAGATCAATACTGAAACTCTCATATTCAAACTTACAACACTTTGACTTTTACTTAGACAAGCACTCAAACACTCAGACTCGCACTCCAATATATATATATATATATATATATATATCCCCAAATTTAAATCAATTTTTAAAATCCATTATATATATATATATATATATATATATATATATTTCATTGTATTTGGAATTTTTAATGTTGTCTTTCATTTTGTTTTATTTTATTTTTTCAACTTTATTTTGCTTTATATATTTTTTTTTTCTTTTGATTTTTTCAAGATTTTTGGCGGTATATTAGACTTAGAACGAGTAACTTGGTCTCCCCCAAGTCACTGGCCTCAGCTAATGTAAGGCCAAGGGCCAAGTAGTCACTGAAATCTCATTGCTAGAAATCAATCCCATCCTTTCTTCCCAAGGTACCAGTCACACATTTTTCCCATGTGTTTGCATACACTCCTACATATCTCACGTACATTGTAAGTCTTTAAATGGATAGGACCTAGACTAGATCTCTCTTTAAATCAATAAAATTGTTAACATTGGTAAAAAAAAGGAAGTAAAAAAGACTTAGACTAGATCCTAAATGATGATGCCTATAAATGTGTTTTAAACAAGTTTCACATAAACCAAACTAGCAACCCGTACCTTGTACGGAACTTTAGACAATCGATGTGGCACATCTAAGCTATCAAATTTCACGTCGGATGGTTGTAAATAATTGAGACCATTTTATATCAAAGATAAATAGCCTCATTGTATACAATCTCTAAATAGAATAGGGTATGGTTTATATAAGGTTGCAACCTTAAACAATCCAATTAAAGTGCGCCTCCAAATTTTATCATAACATATAATTTTAGTGTAAAAAGTTCTTAGGATTATCTGAAACTCTATTTTCATATTTAATTATAAAATTTTAAACTTAAAAAATGATTAAAATCAAATAGATCTATAAACATATGAAATATTGAAAATGGATGGTCTAGATAATACGTTGCAAGATGCACTATTTTTGGGACTCAAAATCTTTTTATATATATATATATATATATATATATATATATATATATATATATTTATATATAGATGTCGAGATGATCAATTGGAGGGTTTTTCAATGTTAAAACAATCTTTTCTGATGGATTTTTGAGATTGCATATTTAATTTTACATTTTAAGGTTGCAACCTTATATAAACTTTTTCCAATATAATAACCGTCTATCCACATAAGGTGGGAAGCCACCTCTTCTCTAGTCTATTCGAGGGCCCTTCCTATTATCTTACCATGTCCCCATGAATTTGAGACTGGGTTCAAAGGACGTAAATCATTTCATCTTGGCTAGAGGTTAAAGATATAGTGGAGGTTATAAAAAAGGGAAAAGTTTATATAAGGTTGCAATCTTAAAAGGTAGAAGTAGGATCCTCAAAAATTCATTGGAAAAAGTTGTTTTAATGTTGAAAAACCCTCTAATTGAGCATCTCGACATCGAGATATACAATTATGAATGAAAAAAAAAATTTGAGTCCCAAAAATAGTGCATCTTACAACACATTATCTAGACGGTCCATTTTCAAAATTTTCATATGTTTATAGATCTACTTGATTTTAACCATTTTTTGAGTTTAAAATTTTATAACTAGATATGAAAATAGATTTTGAGATAATCCTAAGAATATTTTACATAAAAATTATATGTTATGATCAAATTTGAAGGCGTGCCTTAATTGGATTGTTTAAGGTTGCAACCTTTTGGAAACCACAACCCATAAAAAAAGACACGGTTTTTATGAATCCATATAGAAATGAGTCACCTCTTAAAAATCTATTTTTGAGATAGATTTGTAGACTTAATTTTTAAGGACATGTAATCTCTAACATGGAGATCATGAATATAAAAAAATAAATAAAATTTGAAAATTAGAAATAGTAATTCTATTCGGAAAACATTTAACTGTTAGTATCAATTGTTTTCAGATGGACTACCTATTTGCATCCATCTTTAAGATGGATGCTTTATAACTCGAGGATCAAATATTGTAGAAATGCGGTCCTCGCAGCATGAAACAAGTTTCGTATAAAAAATACTAGGTCAAACACTGTGGTGCACGGTTGGTATGGTTATATAATGATAAAAAAAGTTACAGCAGGTGAATAATAATATTGTCCAATGGAAGATGGCTAATAATTTTAATGTGAAACATAAGTGTAGTGAATTATTGGGCAGACTTCATGGACCTAAGACAATATGGGACTTGTGGAGGCCCAATTTGTGGAGAGGATTGAGTTGAATATTGAACTTCAAGAATGTTTAAGGTTGGCTGAAAGTTATTCAAGGCAGCGATCGAAGGTTAAGTGGTTAAAAGAGGGTGATCATAATACTAAATTCTTTTACTCTATAGTGAATTTCAGCAGAAGACCTAACAACTTGGTTACAAATTCAAAGCGATTATTAGTTTGATCAGGAAGGTATGGAAGAGGTTGGCATAAACCATCATGAAAATGCTTTTACTGTTGGCTGCAGACCTAACACTAATTTGTGTAAGAGTTCCTTTCAACTTTATCGTTTATTAAACGTCTAACGTAGTTATGGTTTTTAGTTTGTATTTTGAATTCAAATTTACTTTATTAAAGTACTTCATAATAAATAATACATTAATTTGATATTTTAAAGTCTCAGTCTTTCTTTTCTTTATATGTTCATTACATAGCTCGGATGAAATGAAACTTTAGATGTCATTTTGGAGCACCCTAGCAGGCCATCCTAAATGACTATGCTATGTTTCACATCAATGAAGCCAACTTTTTGTCGAGTCACATGATCAGTGACTCATAAACCAAACCACCAGTCGTAGAGACATGCACAAAGAGAGGAGCTTTTTCATAATAGTGTTCTAAATGCCAGACTCAGACATGGTCTAGGCTGAGTTGGCTCGGTGAGACCGGCCCGATCATGTATATTAACGAAAAATAAAAAATTTATAGAAACTGGGTTTTCTTTTTTAGAGTGTCTTTCCAAATTGGAGTTCATAAAAATAATGAGTTACATGTCAAATGACTCCATCTGCAGCTGATATGATAGACAAAGAGGCTGAAAAACATCCTGATAATGGTCATCCTGAATATCTCCCTAACAGTTTAGGAATGACTGTCTATTGGGTAACTTCAACGGTCGATCCTAACCCAAAGCTCCCAAGACCAGCTCTCATGCTCGCCACCACCCCGCTGCTTGTACTCATATAAGGACCCCTTGTGTCACCATTGTCTGGTTCAGTGTTCTCATCATCATCATCATCTCTTCCATCTTCTCCTAACTCCTCGACCTGTACTCCCTCAAATTTTATACCTTCAACTTGTGCCTCTTGGGCACCAAGGAGTCTTCTTCCTCTTTTTTGGGCCGCAACTTTTATTGTGGTACCTTCATATTGAGAAAGGACTCCCTTACATCCAACTACTATTTTAAAACCTAGAGATTTTTGATCCGGATTGCCAATCCAGATGTGAAATCGGTCAGGACAAAACCGGTTCTAGAATAGTAACAATCCCGATCCTATACCCTCCTAAAGCACCCTTTTTTACTTTTTTTTTCTTTAGGCCTATCTAATGTTTTATATGATCCTCACTAAATCCCTACCCTATAAACTTCTATTTTAATTATTGTTATTATTTTTTGGATCACCAACCCAGCTGATTCGAGAACGATCCAGATTGCCAATGCTGCCGATCCGAACAAGGAATTGGAGGTGGACAATCTGCCCCACAGATCCCTTTTTTTAAAACATTGCTTCCAACTACTACTCTTCTAGATCCTATAGAAATATCTGTTCCAAGTTGATATGGTCTTAGTCCATAGCTTTCCTCTTAAGTTGCTTTTGAAGGTTCAAGTTGTAGTGGATGGAGGCTATCTTGTGTAGTTTGGGAGCAACCAATATCTTTTTTATTCGTGTGTAGATCCACTCGAATGTATTCCAATATTTTCCACACCATGTAGGAAAATAGGTCTTAAGTTGAACACCTTGAACACAATACTCTATAGGTTGCAAGTTCCATTGCCATGTTGTTCCCATAGGAAAATGAACCCTTAAGAAAGGTTTCAAATAATAACAAAAGAATATATAGGTACATAGGGACATGAGAGCAAACTCGGATCCAACTCACTGCAAGATTTCCCATCAAGATTTGCTGCAAAACTCCCTTGCATATCCTTAGACACAGAATTACGAGGAGAAAATCTTGGTTTAGTGGGGTTACAAATGTCTCTTAAATAACTCAAAAGTGCCCTAAATTCACAAAAATTTTTCATTGCCTCCTTTTTAGAGTTTGAATGTGCTTCCTTGCACCTTCTAAATCTCTATGCAATATTCCAACCCCTCCATGATCTCAAGGTGAGTTGATTGTTCTAGGGCATAGAAGAAACAATGTTAGTACAAATGTTTGAAGAGAAAATCACATGATCAATTGCATGAACCCTCATCAATTAGAAACCATAATTGAAGCTTCAAAATTCAAATGGCTAACTACTGTGGGCTTCCTTTGCAACTCTATTGTACTCTCTATACTTCTTTAATACAGCACTCAGCAACAATAAACAAAACAAAATTCGAATGGCTAACTATTACATGTTCAGACTTTAAAATCATTTACATATTGTGTGAATTGGTTATTGTGACAAGGTATTTCATCTGTCAACAATTATTACCTTTACTTGGTGATGGAATTGTACACGGGGCTTCAAAACTGCCACTAGAATTACAATTACTACAATCTACTTGCATCTATCTAGAACCTTTTGCTATGGATCATCCCTTTTCAACATTATTGTAGCATGGATTCTTAAGATAAGGACATTTACCCATCATTATGAGGCAACTATCTTCTTAAATTCCTAATTGTGACCTTAACATAGAATCCATGGGGAAAAATAAGGTGGCAAGTCATCAGCTCCCATACTTTTTCACTACTTCAGCTTCCCAATATCCTCAAGCATCAGGTCATTGCAGTGGTTTTTGTGCCCTCAAGCTAAAAAAGAACTCAAAAGAGCTTAACTGTGTCAAAGTGCGGGAGTGGCTCCAAACCATAAAATACATATCAAAAAGCTCTGAAACAGAACGAGTAAATCTAAACCATATGGATGCCTTTCACACACGCGTGTGCACACACACACACACATAAATCTAATATATGAATATGACCGGTTCGGAATGGATTCTTAAACCTTGTGTATAGAAAAGAGCCCCCCGAACTACATAAAGAGTGTATGTTAAGCCCATTTACCGTTAACACGAATTCAGCAGTCAGAATACAACCGAACAAGCCGTAAGGAATTGAAAGGTGTTCGCAACCGCCATTCCCTCTTTTTCTTGCTAAGCGGCCTTCCTTTTCCTGTGGATTCTTTATTTTTTTTTACATCTGCTAGACTCCAAATGCAATGGCTAGACTCCATTTCAATGGATTCAAGCTTGAAAATACCATCTTTCTCTCTCAAGGAATTAGTCATAGAAATCTGTGTGTTAGAATTATCTTCACTGGAATCAAGCCTCAAAATCCCATCTTTCTCTCTCAAGGAGCCAGTGACACACATTTCTCCTACATATTTTACATACATGGGCAAGTCTTTGAACCGGTCGAGCTCTTGAGGGACTTGGACAATCCTCTCGACCCCCGGAGATGATACCTATAATTAAAAAAAACACTTAAAAAAGGAATCCACTTTAAAAAGAATCACAAAAGCTATCATCCAAAGTTATTCCAAATTCCAAAATATAGAGAAAACTGGTGTAAAAAGAAAAAAAAAAAAACACAGTTTTAATCAACATGCCACCTGTTGAAGAAAACAAGCTTCAACAACCACTAGAAAAGAAGACCACCTGTCGTTCCTAAACATCTACATGATTTTCCTTCCGGCCCTAGTATTTCCCACTTTGTAGAGAGAGAAACTGGAGATTTTTTGGCATATACTTGGGTTTTTGGGATCCTGTTGCAGGCTGTACTATATATATATATAGAGAGTGCACATTGTTGGACCCTATTTTGGGCCGTCTTGTGAGAGTTAAAGCTGTTGGAATTTGGGGCTTTGGAACTTAATCTCTCTTGTAATCTCTTTCAAACAAGTAAGCAAAGCCTCGCGCCATTCTCCCGTGGATGTAGGTCACATTTTGTGACTGAACCATCTCTGTGGGTTGTTTGCTACTGTATTTTTCATTCCATGATATTCATTTGATGCCATGTTATTTCCATTTTTTGTTTATGCTGATATGAATGCATAATAGTTGTAAATGTGATAAACTCCTGGTGATTTTGCACCAATCAATCCCAACAACTGGTATCAGAGCCTAGGGTTTGTTCTTTATTGTGTATGCAAAGAAATAGTTTTTGCTATTGTGGTTATTTCTTGTATTTTCCCTAAAATGGAAAGGGCAATGGAATTTGAAAAATTAAATCAAAGTAATTGGCCAATATGGAAGATGATGATGGCAGATTATCTAGTTGTAAAGGAACTAGATAAGCCACTTCGAGGAAACGAGGTCATGCCTGATGGAATGGAAGATCGAGAATGAGATATTCTTGATCGAAAATGTCTGGCAGCTATTAAACCATGTATTTCACCATCAATTTTATTTGATCTTTGTCTATGTAAAACATCTGCAGAGCTTTAGCAATCTTTAAAACAACCTTTTGACTCTGGTGCAAATAAAATGCAGGCGATGAAAAGATTGTTTCTTTTGAAAATGAAAGAAGGTCTAATAATTAGATCACATGTGAGTGAATTTAATTCCATTTTTGCAAAATTGAAGTCTCTAAAAGTAAATTTGGATGAAGAAGTTTTATGTTTGCTTTAACTGAGTTCTTTACCTGCTAGTTGGGATACCTTGGTTACCACTGTGACAAATACAATGAGCAACAAATTTAACTTGAAAGACGTTGCTTCATTTTTAAATGAAGAAACTAGAAAGGCATACACACAAATGCTTGTTGAATCAAATCAAACATTGGCAGCAGGAGATAAAGGAAGAACACAACATAGAGATCAACCCTATAGATTTAATAGGGGTAAATCTCATGGCAGAGGCAGGTCCAAGGCTTAGGGCAAGCAAGTTACTTGCTGGTATTACAAAAAACCTGGTCATACAAGGAAAGATTGTTATGCTTTGAAAGATAAGCAAAAGGCCAAATGCAAGGATGGCCATGCCGAAGCAAGTACGATATTTGATGGTGAAGATGGAGTCACTTTTAGTGTTGCATGCATAACACTGTTTGCTGAAGATAGTTGAGTCTTGGATTCTGAAGCTTCATTTCATGTTTGCCTAGAAAGATCATGCTTTTCATCCTACACAGATGTGGATGGTGACTTTGTATATCTTGGTGGTGATAGAGCTTGTAAAGTTTGGGCATTGGTAATATTCACATAAAAAATGTATGATAGTATGGTCCATACATTCGAAATGTGAAACATGTGCCAGACTTGAAGAAAAGCTTGATTTCAGTTCCTACTCTCGATAAAGAAGGCTACAAATTTACCGAACAAGGTGGAGTGCTCAAAGTTTCAAAGGGGGCTCTGGTGATGATGAAGGGAATCCAAGAAGGAAACTTGTACAAATTGTTAAGGAGCACAATTATAAACAAAAGGGTAAATTTTGATTGTAGAAGAAGAAGTTCGACAAGGGGCACATGGTTTGGCAATGGAAGAACTTGATGCTACAAAGCAAGTCCTTGACAAGGATAGTCGAAATCGTCAAGACTTAGAGCTCTTACAAGAATATGTGAAGATGAAAGCTTCCCATGATTTTCCTTCGAAAAAAATGTTGAAGAAGGTAGAGTTTGTATGAGAAGTACAAGTACAAAGCAAGATGAGCAAGGTATGCTCGTGGAGGTGATTGAGCTAGAGGGCATGTGGCATTTGTCTAAGCTCACTAGCTTCCTCAAGAAAGGAATAACCTGATGGATGGAGAATGGTATGTTGGTGATTATTTTAGAGGCTCGGTGATTTGTCTTCAAGAGGAAGATTGTTATATGTGTGAAGCCAAATCACACATGTGACTCTTTTTACTTTTTACCTCTTCTTTTGAGCCATTGGATTGCTTCTAATCCAATGGTTGTAATGTTGTAGGAACTTTACCTTAAAGGGATTAAAACCCTTTTGTTTAGAGAGAGAAAGAGTGCGAGAAGGAAGAAAGGAGAGCACACACACGGTGCGTACTGCTGGGCCTAGTTTTTCCCACTTTGTAGAGAGAGAAAGTGGAGATTTTTTGGCATATACTTGGGTTTCTGGGACCCTATTGCAGGCTGTACTTTAGAGAGAGAGTGCACATTGTTGTGTGTTTGGATCCTATTTTGAGCCCTGTTTTGTGAGTTAAAGCTGCTGGAATTTGGGGCTTTGGAGCTTAATCTTTCTTGTAATCTCCTTCAAACAAGCAAGTAAAGCCTCGTGCCATTCTCCCGTTGATGTAGATCACATTTTGTGACCGAACCACATAAAATCTTTGTGTTTTGTGGGTTGTTTGCTGCTGTATTTTTCATTCCATGCTGTTCTTTTGATGCTATGTTATTTCCATTGCTTGTTTATGTTTGATTTGAATGCATAATAGTTGTAAATGTGATGAACCCCTGGTGATTTTTCACCAATCGATCCCAACATGCTAAACCCCCATTGACGACTGGAGGCAAGTACCACCCATGCCCCAATCTCTCTCTCTCTCTCTCTCCAGGGAGTTGGGGAGGTGAGAAAGGTTGGAAGACAAGAATTCCTGGCCACTGTCAAATCCGAGGGAAGAATGAGCACAAGCAGGTAGATGCTCGATATCTCCATCTCTGAGTGTTAATACTGCATAAAACTTAGAAGACTAGCAAGAGTAAATGAATAAAAAAAACATAATAAATTGATCCATGAAGAAGAGAAGAAAGGTGCAGGGCCACTTTGAGGGAGCCACCCTCCTTCGTATTTTCCTTATTCCGAAAGTACTCTTTCCCTCTACGCATATTCCTATTACTCCATCCAAGAATATCATTTATTTTGGAAACTTGATAACTCCTCGACTACCACTTATGTTGGGTGGCAACAGGCTGAGCTAAGGCTGGCCAGAACCAGGCCGGGCCTGGTCCAAACCCAGTCAAGGCTCTTGGCTAAGAGGCCCAGCCTGGTCCTAATAATGGTTTGGGAGGGGTCGGACCTATAAGTAATTTGAATATTTCTCAAATTCGATAAGAATAAAAAAAATGGTCAGGTCAAGCCAGGCCCTGGCCCCTGGCCTAGGTCATGGCCCAACCACTGGGTCGAGATTCCAGGCTCAGACCTGGGGGCCTCAGGCAAAATTTAGTGTCCCAGGGCCCAGGCTGTTGAGGGCCAGGTCAACCAGGCCGGCTGCCCACCCATACACTTGACTTCCATAGCTCTTATTAATAGAAAACTCATGCCATCCCAACCCTATCTCCTATAGAATCTAGGAAGTCCTGAACGATTCCAAATCAATGTAGTCAAGTGCTCGTATCTGGCTGTAAGACACCACCTCTCACAAAATCAACCATGCTCTCAAGGTTGGAAACATTGAAACCTCTCTCAAACTTTATGCAATAATTCCTCTGCAGTGTCCTCTGACTGAATCTCATTGTAATGCTAGAGAACCTCAACAACTGCATGATTATTGCTTCTGAAGCCACCTGTTTAGAATGGCCATCAGTTCAACCATTGGACCTCCTTATTAGGTAAAAAACAGGTGGTGTGTTTACACCATTGCTTGTCTTACGAACTTCTTCAAATGAGACATGGATCACGGGATGGAATTTTGACGAATCCAGCAATTCAAGTTTCAGTTGTGAACTCAATTTGTTGTTAAAAATTAGGACTCACTTGGCTGCTACAGTTCCTTACAATGGAGGTAAAATTTTGGATATACATTGCAATATCAACAGCCTAAAATTTGCTGGCCAAGATGAAGTTATGCATTGATGGGTGCCATTGACTCCCAAAAGGATGCGATTAATGAAGGCCAAAGGAATTGAAAGACATACAGGAATAGATTGCCAAAGAACATTATGCACTATTACATGATGCAAGGAATACGGAGAAGGAAAAATAAAATTAACCAGAAAAATTAAAAGAAAATGGGTGAGAGAATAGCAGAGGAACTCACCCCAAGGTTGAGAGATTTTACCCTCTCTAGGTTGCGAGGGAGTCTACCACAAAAAGATATTTTCACAAGATTTAAAAAACCAATTCTTCTTCTCTTTCACTTGTCCAAGACTTCAATGTTTATGGAAAATAACTTAAAAACCTAACTTGCCCCAAAAGAAATCCTAATCACTATTAAGTCCCAAGCCTTCATCTTTTAAAGACTGGAACTTCCTACTCTCTTCAGTTCTCTACAACAATAAATGACATGAATACCCTAAAAGAAAACAAAGATGCCAAACCAAGTTTCAATCTAAAAAATATGAGAAAAAAAGTTTGGAAACCCTATTTGCATCACTCTCCTGAAATTGAGAGAAGCTGGACATCAAGCTTGTTGGGTTCATCATATCCTTCAGACGCATTTTCAGTAGTTGGTGGAGTTCCACTGTTTGTTTGGGTACCCTTTTTCACTTCCAAAAGCTAATCAACATAATACTTTATTTCAAACATGTAGTGGAAGTGAGAGATATCAAGCATAATATCAATTTCTCCTTTGAGCTCAAATGGTTGTGCTTCACATGACCGCTAGCATGTTTTTTCTTCATAATTGATTATTGATACTTATTGCAGTTTTGGGTTGATGTCAGCCTCTTTTCCATTGAGATTTATATCTTCATTATATTCAATATGCTCAAGTTTCTTCTCACTCCAATCATGAAGGTCGAGATTGGTGGCGAATCTACTGGATTATGGAACAACTTCCTCGTGACAACCAGTATTCTCTAATCATTGCAGCTGCCACTTTATCTCACCTCTCTCTCCTCGAAGTTCACCAATCATTCCTCAAATATTTCCAGTCTGGACTTGACCTTCCACTACTCGATTTATGTTCTGATTCTTAGCCTCAATAACTTGTGGTAGTATATCCTCAATCATAAAAGCGGGTTTTGGGTGTATCATGATGGATGGGGTCTTCTAAAGCTATGTTAACACTTGATGTAGGGAAGAGGGGGAAGGGAAAAATAAAATGAACCGGAATAATGTAACAAACTATACTTTCTCTTTAGGTTTGCAGGCAAGTCGGCCCCAAAGGTTAAGAGATTTACCCTCTCTTTGGATTTGTACGGGACTCCACCCTCAAGATATTTCCATAAGACCGAAAAGAGCGATGTCTTTTCTCTTTTACACTTTCAACACTCATCATAGAAAAACCTTAAAAAATACCAACTTTCCTCATAAGAAACTCTAATTTCTACTAAATCTCACCCTTCCATCCTTTAAAAATTAAACTTTCAACTCTACCTTTCAATTCTCTGAAAAAGAAAAATAAATAAATACCCTAAAAGAAAACCAGAAACCCCAACATCCCCAAATCTTATTCCAATCTCTTAAAAATATGATATAAAAAACCTATAAAACCCTAGTTGTCGCATCACCACACGTGTGTGAGTAATATGATTTGGACAAGGGATTTGGGGGTGATACAAAAAAAAAAAAAGGGGGGAAGGGGGCTTGCAAATTTTCACTACATGGAGACTGATACATATCTAGGCAAAAAGATAAAAACACCTCTTTATCAAAGGGAACCGATCCTTGTAGTTAGTGTTACCAGATTTGCTTCGCTTTAGTTGAACTCTTGACTTGAGCCATTAAACCAAAGCAAAGAAAATCCACCCCAAAACTTTTAAGGAAATTTTGGTGAAAACTTGGGAAATATGCCCCATACACTTAAAAATATGGTAAATATGCCAAATTGTTTAAAAACTCATAACATGCCTGACATGTTCACAGTCTTAAAAAGTATTTTGAAAGTTTTTCTAGTTCCCCTGAATTGGCTGAGAAACAGAAGTGTTTCCCTTTCCTGACCAAAATGAAGAGCGCTCCAAAGGGAATCCGATAAGCATTGATTGTACTTGCTGAGGCCACACATGCATGATGAGATCCTTGGCCTTCACATATAAGGTGAGAAATGGCCAACCAACCTTGGTCCCAAAGAAAGCAACATCGACTTGATCCTGATGCGTAAAGGCCCTCTCTGTAGCAAAGGCTTTGAAAGCTACATGGATGAAGAAAGTTCTGAGAAAACCACTCACAAATGATTTGAACATTTAAGATGCCACTATTGCTTTGAATGTGGGCAGTGACTCAGATTATGAGCCCATAATTCACGTTATTGCTACCCAAGAGCATCAGGTTAAGAGGGTTGAGCTCAGATGAGTTCATGAGTGGAGAAGAAAAATTTTAGAAGAGTAGGGAAAACTCTTGGAAGATGGACAATCTACAAATAGAAGGATAAGATTTAGGGATGAGTATCAACATAAGGGTCTAATTTTATTTTTTCTTAAGACGTAGGGTTTAATGTTGAAGATTTATGTACTAGAGTAGCAGGCTCCAAAGGGTAGCCTTCAGAGTTTCTCAGTTGAGTTCTTTGAGGTTTCCTTTAAAATGAAAATAAGGTGACTGGAGAAGATACAGGGTCAATGGAGACATGAAAATGAAGTAAGAGATTAAGCTACATGAAATAATGAGGGATCTCATAAAAGAGAGGAGTGCTTGTGAGAGACATGAAAGAAATTTTGAGAGAGAGAGACAGAGCATTTCATCGGGCACATATAAAAAGATGTAGCATAAAATTAAGAAGAGACCTACCACAGAAGTGAAGAGGAAGGTTGCTTCAAAACCATTGGCTAAAAAAATAAAAATCCAATATTTGGTTTATTGATAGCTTTGATGCCATTAAAATTGTAAGAAGAATCAAGAATAACATCATTAAGAGAAACACTGATAGGGAATATAGCTTTCATTTAACATAACTACCATTAAGATAGCTCACACTTATAATGAGATGTAACAAAAAAAATGGCAACAATAATAAGTCTCTTTCCATCTCTTCTTTCACAATATGCAGATGCTGAACAATAAAGAAACAAAGAAACCATACCTCAAATGAAAACATAAAATATGAAAGAGGCTGAAATAAAAAAATTTCCCACCTCTAAGGATAAACTCTCCGGCACAGCTCCAGCATGCTCAGCTTCATCCAAGCGTTCTCTATAGGCCATGGAGAAAATTCCAATGTCGCCCATACTAGGTGAACCGTACCTGTAGAAAATGTCATCTGGTTTAATTTTTTCGAAACCGTTATAGCGAACAAGTTGTTAAAAGGTGCCAGAGTCATCTGCAATCAATGTTTAATCCTAAGACACGCTTACCATGCATCCACCTCAAAGAAAGCCCCTCAATTTAGATCTTTGGATTTGGATCCATAAGCATCGACTTAAAGAAAAATCTAACTGTGAAAACGTATGTACATTTTTTCCGAATATGTTTCAGAAATGTACCATGTTCCTCCTTCTACAAGTCTACAATGTAACAAATAAACTTACCAATTCAGAGGCACACTTGTATCATGCATTTCAAAGTTTAAACTAGGGTATAATTTAGCCCTTATCCTTTTTCTTGTATAAATACCAAGAAATGTATTTACAGACCAGCATTGCTCTCTATTCTGTGTTCTTCCATGGAATCTGTTTGGATATAGTTGCCCTTTTCAAATGGAGATAAATACCATGATCACTTCAAGATCTTTAAACCTTCAAAGAAGAAGAAACAACTTTTTGCTTCCCTTCCAATAGGACACAACGGAAAGACTACTCAATCTCTGGGCATCATCCACTTGATTAAGGGGCCCTTGATTATGTCCAATTCAGTCATTCTTAAATGGGCGCAGATACTATGCTTCGTGGGGGGCAAAGTTTACATTTACTCCCTTGGACAAACGTTAGGAAGATTTTCTTGATCTGAAAAATTGTGTCAACTTTAGAAATTAGAATCATCAGATAAGTATTTAATCTTTTTTTTTTTTTTTTGATAAAGTTAACTGTTAGATAAAGTATTTAATCTTTTTTTTCTATTTTTCTTTAAGGGCCTAAACAGCAAGATCTGGCTGTCCAAAAAATGGATGGAAGCAATCCTAGGGTGTAATTTTTTTCATACAGTTCTAGGGTGTAGGAGTTTTTTCTCTTTTTAGGTTGGTCACTTGATTGAGTAGATCACATCACCGAAATTTGGAGTCCCAAAAATACTCCTAGCTAGGGTTTCACCAAGATCAACCTTACATTTTCTCCCATGAAAGCATATAGTCTTTTCAGTTATTATAACTTAAGCTTGGTAGTGTAATCGATACCACAATAAGGACCTCCTTGGATGCCTTCTACTATATCCACATTCTCCAAACCAAAAGTTGCTTTGCCTGAATTTGTTTCAAAGCTTAGTTCCAAGTATTTAAGTAGTGCATAGAGGTCGTAGAAAATTGAGAGATTGAAGAAGATGTCGCACATCGAATTTGAGTTGGGTGGGCGAAGTAGAGATGTGTAACATGAGTTTTATGTGATCTCTGCATACCAATAAAGCTGATGAACAAGTTCTATAAGACAGCTGTGAGACCAGCTTTACTTTATGGGACAAAATATTGGGCAGTCAAGGAGCAACATACCCATAAAACGAGTACAGCTAAGATGATGATGTTGAGATGCATGAGTGGCAAGACAAAAAGGGATAGAATTCGAAATGAATACATTCGAAAGAATTTAGCTGTGACACCAATAAACGATAAGATGAGAGAAAATAGACTTAAGTGGGTTGGCCATGTACAATGTAGACCCAGTACAACACTTGTTAAGAGGTGATAGTTCAAGTGGAAGGCTCAAAAAGCGTAAAGGGTAAGCCCAAAATGATATGGTTGGAAGTAGTGAAAAAAAATTTGGGGACTTATGGTCTCACTGAGGGTATGGCCCTTGATAGAGTAGAATGGCGGACCAGTATCGTGTAGCCGACTCCAAATAGTTGGGAAAAGGTTACGAGGATGATGATAGAGATCGCAAAAACCTATTTGAATAAAAGAATATTTCCGTCATAACAAACATGGTAATGCCATATTGGATTAAAAGATCGTCCTTTGCTCTCCACTCGCTATCATCGGTCTAAATGAACATCATGTCCACCTCAACATAGGAAATCAGATCATGCAAGCATCTTGGCAAGATATGGGTAAGGCTTAGGCATATGGTACAAACATATTCTTCTAATGACATTTATACATGCGATAATTTGAAATATAGAACTATTATGAAAATAAACAAGTATATTGGCAACATTGGAACTTATTATGCTATGGATGATAACCATCAGACATTAGATACAAGCAATACATGAGGAAAATGTGGTACTTGTTGGAAACAACATAAGGAATCTCATTCCAAGGCATATTAATGAAAACTTTGTAGCTTTTAAGCAGATATAGAAAGTAATGTGCAGATAATACTGTTGAAAGACACATAAATACATAAAACTGGATGAGTGTTTCCATTAAAAATTTGGCAAGAATAAAGAAATATCCAGTGCAACTATGAAACAGGTATCAAATAACATAAGGAATCTCATTCCAATGCATATTAATGAAAATTTTGTAGCTTTTAAGCAGATATAGAAAGTACTGTACTGATAATACTGTTGAAAGATACATAAATACATAAAATCCATCTGGTTGTGAGTGTTTCCATTAACAATTTGCCAAGAATAAAGAAATATGCAGTGCAACTATGAAACGGGTATCATTAGTATAGTTCTCTCATTGGTAGTTAATATGAAATGGAAACTACAGCAGATGAATGTCAAAATGCTAGATGGGGATGAAAGGGAAACATGGAACCATCTCCCAAGGATAGGACAAGAACAAAATTATAAGAAAACATAAATAAATCTATAAGCTAATTGGGAACTAGATATTTGGAATAGAGCAAGCTCTGACAGAAGGCTCACAAATATAGTAATATTGGGGAAAAGCTGGAACACTTTAACAGATTTGAGTATTCATCATATGGGAAGAGATCCCTTCAGGTAGAATCGCTGTCTTGCAACGAGCTACTGGTATAATTACACTGGAAGCTAAAAATTAGGATGTTGAGAAAAGGTTTCAAATGAATGGTGAGGGAATCTCCAAATAATTTCCAGGAGACAGAACTAGGTAGAAACTAATGAATATTCAATTATTTCTCTCCCATTTATCGAAATTATTGGTAAGTGCACTACAGTTGTGCTTATTTGAAGAAAGTGTATATCATGCCTTTTATGTCTACATTCTTGTAAGATACCAAAATATAAACACTATTGAGCAACTTTTGATCACAACTACTTTTCTGGACAAATTTCGATTAACAATGTTTCTAATATTCTGCTTTATTTCATATACCATGCCACAAAACTTACTTGGATTGTGACATAAAGTTGCTATCATGCAGGATATAAATGGTTCTCAAGGCTGAATTTTACGATGCGATAGAAAATATCACTCCAGTTCCAATAGTAATCAATACTTACTTATTAGATAGTTTCTCAATGCGAATTCGGATGGTGTCATTTAAAGATGCCTGGAATGAATATATTTTAAAATCACCATTAAAGGAGGCAACAACATTTTGTGCAATATCCAATGCTTTCCTTTCCCACCATGTACCAGCAAGCACAATGCCACCACCTCCTCCTCCATCTCCGTCCTTGAGAAAAGAAAAATAAAGTAGAGTCTTGATGAGAACCTGCGCTTTGTGAAGCAAGAGGCATTCTAAAGGCTTTCTGAGTCAAAACCAATTGAATCGTAGCTAAAGAAACTATTAGAACTATTGGACTTGTCAAAAAAAGGAAAAAAGGAAGCATAGGAATTTCCATATCAATCATATTGGAAAGGAAATGTGCAGAAACTAAGAAGAAAAAAGCATTGTGGCATCTAGGCACTTGCTTAGCCTGTTAGGCAGATCAAGAGCCTCGAGTCTCAAGCAGGTCCAGTAGAACAAACATGATGCAACCAACCTCTAGATCCCTCCGAATAAAAGGCAAGGAATCATTGACAATTGGCAATGTTAGACAAGATAACTTACAACGGGCTCAGGATCCTCGAATTCATCTTCAAAGTAATCATCTTCATCCATCATAATTCCTATATCGCGCCCAAAAATTAACATTTTCACTATAGTAAAGAAAATCTTCACACAAGAAACCACAAAACCATTTGCCTAGAACAACTAAAAAATCATCTTTGCCTCTTAGCACATTGATAATTCATTCCTACAGCATAAAAATAATGCCTAAACAATAATCTAAAAGTTCAAACAAGGTATAGATCAAACAGTGTTAAAAAATGGCATTATAAGAATACTGGTGAGCAGTGAAGCTAGATAATAGATCACATAAGAAGTCTCATTAGATAGGAACAACAAAGATAAAATATTCACCACATATACGTTCCTTAGAGTTGCATATAATGACAGATAGGAACAACAGAGAAAATATTCACCACATATACGGTCCTTAGAGTTGCATATAATGACTATTCCAATAAGTAACTCCTCACTCGGAGGAGTTGTCAGAGGGAAAAAATAAATGGACTCGCACTCGAGCTCTCTCTCAATATAGAGCTTCTCTATATTATTTTTCCATATGAAGTCACTATTGATTGACTTAAGGCTGGTGGAGGCAAGGTCTCTCCTATACTGGAAACGAACCACACAGGGGATGCCAAAATAAAGGAAACAATCCTTTGTAATCTAGATGATTATGATAGTTGGCTCTCATCCAAGAGACTCAAATTCGAGTCCCAGTAACATAAATTTTATTTAAGCGCAATAGGGAAAAAAAGTACTATTTTGAAATTCAAGAACCTTCCAAAGATGCAAGAATATTTCAAACACTAACTGCAACCAATATGTGACATAACTAAAAATCAGAAGAATTTCTCAACAAAGGTGAGTCGTTAGTACATTGTGTGGAGATCATAACAGGATTCTCCGAGATTGAATAGGTTACATTTGTTTCCTGGGTAATATTACTTATATTCATCATTTATTGGTTTGACATGATTGAACTAGGATATCATACAACTGCTATTGCAAGAGATATTCTGACTCAGAATTCTCTTCAATAAAACACACAATGCTTTTCAGATTAACTGGTTGTAGCTAATACTGAAACCCAACTTGGATGCTGACACAGCCCTCATAATGATTTCTTTCATAACAACATCCATACATCACTAAAAAAATATTAAAAGAAAAACACGAGATAGATGGATCCAATCAATCTTGGTATAGCATGTTTAACACTGAGACTGTGCAATCGTGCATATCAAGAGCTTAGGATAATCACCAAACAAATACGATCAAATTATATATGATTGAATATGTACTAGAAAAACTTGCAGCATGATAAATAATCAAAATTTTGGAAGACACAATCATCCACCTTAATGAATCACCTTAGGCAATAACCATCAGTTCATTCAACTCTGCTTTGATCATCAAATGCAAGCATGTTGTGTTTATTGATAGAATATACAGAACAGTGCTTGTTGACAATATGAAACCGTATCAGCACCTAGGAGGAGCGGCCTGAGACGGGCCAATGCCCTAGGGGTATCATCTAGAGCAGAGGTGTCTCTAGGCATCCAGCTAGGTGGCCAAGGCCCACCTTGTGCCTTGGCTGAGGTGGTTGCCTTGACCTGCCCTGGCCTCAACATGTCTCCATCTTCTTCCTCTTCGAACACTTGAAGCTCATCTTTTCGCTCTCTCTCTGATACATGTATACGAATTCGATTTCAGACCCTAGTACTATCTCCATCATACATTTGGAAGGCATCTCGTTCTCACACTCATACATGCCCTACCCCACCTTTTTCTACTCGAGACCTGCTTGTGATTATAAACATTGTAGCATTCCCAGCCAATTGCAACACATCCATAACGTCTAGAGATTTATTCAGCCTTCCCAGATCCTCCAAAATCAAATAAAAAACACTAGGATTACATGATATCTGATACATACTCTTTTATATCTCATCCAACATTTGCACAGAGAGAGAGAGAGAGAGAGAGAGAGAGAGATTTAGGCATACCATCATCAAATTCTTCTTCAGGTTCAACTTCTTCTTCTTCATCAAATGCAGTTTTTTCGAGGGAAGGATCTATGTGTATGTTCTTCTTCCGAGCGTGTATTATAAGAGAGCTCAATCGGCGACAGGAATAATGAATGGAAGGTGGACATGCGTGAAGCATTGACGAGAAAGAAGTTGAAGATGCCATAGCAAGGAACTTGCAGTTACAGGGCACAGGTCTCACTAAGATGGAACTTCTCAAAGTCCCCATGTGGCCCATCCCTATTTCCATTGCACGAAATCAGAAACACACACACACACACTCTCTCTCTCTCTCTCTATCTCTCTCTGTCTGGTGATGATTATGCTGAAGCAAGGAAGTTGCAGTTGCAGGACATAGGTCTCATGAAGCCGGAGCTTCTAAAGGTACCCAAGTGACCCATACCAATTTCCATCTCTCTCTCTCCTCTCTCTCACAAGAAAACCTCTCTCTCGCTCTTCTTTCTCCGGTGTATGTGGTGATAAGAACACAGAATCACAGACGCAAAGAACGCGGGAAACAAAATAGATGTGTGTGGAGTGTGGACTTCCCCTTGAAATGACAAAAAATATCTTTCTCGGGTGTGCTCCTGCCGGAGTAAAGTGTTTAGTAAAACCCAAGTTACAAATCATAGATTTTATGATCTTAAAAAAGAAAATCTCAAGGTTGAACACATACTGTCCAATTTTTTGAAGGCACCATCTAGTGTTGAAAACTATAATTCTACTATTTAAAAATATTTATATAGTGATTTTTTCTTAGATTTTAGAATTGAGTCTCAAATTTAAGATTGAAAAGTTTGAAAATTGACATTATATGCTCCCGCGGGATCATGACATACTCGCATTTCTTAGACACCTGAGAGTTCTCACAAAGTTTGGAATGCACACGAGGGTCCATGACCTTGAGGGACTTAAGTGGAATTTTATGTTTTATGTAGCATATATGCCTTGGACTTCCCATTATTTGAAAAATCTTCTAATTTCCATTATTTGAAAAATCTTCTAAAAATGATTTCTGACGATGGTGGGACACGATGGTAACAACCCACATACTTCAATTGTACGTTGTGGCTTTCATCTTTTAAATTTTTCTCGAACAGAAAAAAGGGTCGGGACATGGTGGTAACAATCCACATACCTCAATCATACGTTATGGCTTTCATCTTTTAAGTTTTCCTCGAACAGAAAAAAGGTTGGTTAACCTTCTCACAAGAAAACCCTCATTAAGGCAAGGTTAACCTTCTCACAAGAGGAATGTTGCAAATAAATACGAAATATGTGTACAAATTAGCATCACAACCCGCTCTTATACAATATACACTAGGAAATGTAATGTCACTGATGGCCTTCAAAGGTTCAAGGGACTCATATAGCCCCGAGTGCACTCACATGTTCATCCTATTGACATGGCTAATAAGGCTTGCACCACAGTTACTACCCACCATCTGATGTGGCTATGGCACTAGCCCATGTCCACCATCAATAATTGTGTGATTAGTTCATTTAGGGGGAGTTAAGGGTCTGTTTACTCACGTCACATGTGTACATGGTTCATGTATCCCAATTCAAAACTGCATAATCGTTACACGATTGTTAATGCCCGCCTAAGTTTACTCACTCTCTCATATGGATAATGTGAATTTGAATTTGCACACTTGACCGTTGGGGTCAATATACCATCCCAACCAAGGCATAGTAAGCCACTCTTGCACATGGACCATACTCATATCCTTCAAGTCGTGCTGACCATAGTTAAACCACTTAAGCCTCAACGAGTTGGTCTCAATGGTGTACCAAGTCCCACCTAATCATCCATTAGCATCATTTGCCCAAGGCCTTGCACCAAGGGTCGTTTACTAGCCTACATGTGCATGCACGTCCTAAGCTGCATTAACCTTCACACATTTACTTTCAACTCAGCATAGGCTCAACCTTGTAGCCCAAAGTAAACGTTTTGATCCTCTTCGGTCACGGTCCACAAATGAGAGATGCAAACTCTTCACATACTCCCTCACCCAGCTTGTTTGCCGAAGCTTTCGCAAATCCTCATGAGCCATCTAGGCCACAATACCTATCTGGCAAGAACATATCTTTCATCTTTTGTTTCAAGACCTCCCAAGCGGTCACGTTTGGGCTTGAAGTCCTCGATCCACATCCTCCACCATAGTTTCATCTCTTTGATGCGATGCCGTACATAGTGCAAATGCCAACTCGATCTTCCTCACGGGCATGAAAGAACGATGTCACTGTACTGCATAGTTTCCTGTAGGAATTTTTTCATGGAGTCCTTCATGCCTCTGAACATCCTGGGTCCAATACCCTCAAGTTACGAGAGTCTAAGCTGCTTATTACAAGAGGCCTTATTGAAAATGTCCATGCCTTCTTCCAGGGCTACGCACTTACCTTGAATTTTAGGTTGTCTAGGAGCTCTTCCATACAAGCATTACAGATGCCACATCGCTCCTCCATGTTAGCCTCCAAGGAACCAACCGAGCCTCCAAAACGAGGAAGTTGTGTGCCAATCCACCATCTTGGACCCCTTAGATCATGAATTGCTCCAATTGGCTCCTGAAGGTGACTAGCCCGTTCCCATTTTCATTCGACCACCACCAGATACGGTCACCAAACAACGCTATGTTACCAGTTATCACTAGGGTTGAGAATTTACTTGGTTGTTTTGATCCGAAACCCGAATTTTGGATCCAGGTATGAATCCAATATTTGGATTTGATAGGTTGGATCCGGATCCAAATAGTAATTGAGATCGGATCTGAGTACATGTGGATCCGATTCGGATTCGAGCTAGTTGTTATATATTATTCTACATATATGCATATATGTTATTTAACATTTTTTTGTCATATATTATTTTATAGATACAAAATAATATACGAAATAGTTTTTTGCATCTGGTCAGAACCAGATCTAGATCCGGATCCCATGTATACAACTTCGATCCAAATCCACATCCAAATATTATGAATCTGATCGGATTTGCATGAGAATCCCATGTATATTTTTCGAATACAAATTCGGATCCGGACCTGATCCAACCCATTCTTAGTCCTAGTTTTCGACCAAACAACTAAGATTGAGACAAACATGAACCGAAATAAGGCAGGGCCAACCTTTCAAAAGCCTAAACAACAATTGCAGCAAACACATGAAGCACACACGAGGTGTAGGCAAAAGGTGGCATTCCATCCTTATTCACCATATAAACACAAATGCCCTAAAAGGTTCGGGTAAGGGATTTATATAGCACCAAGTATGCACCTGCGTACTCAACCTCCTCCACATGGCTATTGAGACATACACCACCAGTACTGCCCACCTGCGTTCCTACATTGCTCGTTATGAGGTTAAAGGTCTACTTAGCCCACAACAAAGTAATTATTTTTAATCATACCAATTCAACTATGCATAGTCATTATACAATGGTTAATGCCTACCCAAGTTCAGCATATCTCATATGACCTATGATCATTACACAACCCATGTTTTGAGCAGTTAGACATTTTGAATTTAAATTCAAAATATCAACACACTTGTTTAACTAGGTATATGTTCAACTGCCTCTTACATATGGATCATGCCCATATCTTGTCAATTCATGCTCCTTTGGTTTGCTGCTAGCGGGCATGTGAGTATATATTTTTACACCACGCTGCACTAGTCTTTGCAAGGCTATAAAATGTTATGTCAGTGAAGATTCTTTTGACTTAGATTTCCCTTTGCACGTGATTCTATAAAATTAGTTCATCACCCGTGCACGCAAAGCTTAGAGATAGTTCAAGTCGGCAATTTCTCAAAATGCCTATAAGAGATGAACTATTTAACATTTTACCTATAGATTTGATTCACTTTTAAAATACCTATCAAAAGATGATTTGATTCACTTTTAAAATACCTATCAAAACACTTGTGATTATGAGTTGAAATTGAGGCAACTATGTAAAATGTTGAATAGTACATCACTGGTGGGTATATTGATAAGTTTTCATATATCCATTAACATATTCTTTACTTTCATGCACATAGAGAAGATTACATAAATGCAATATTTGTGGCATGAAAAAGTATCGGCTGCATTGAATCTCAGTTATACATGTTCTCAACCCGTGTTATCAGGATCAGATTAGTGCTCGAATAGGCAAAGGGACTGGTCCACTTAAAACCGGTCAGACCTTTTTTATATATGTAAATAATTAAAAAATTGATTAATTTTTTAAAATTTAATTAAAAATAAGATAAGCATTAGGCAACACCATTGAAAACTCAATTAAAAATAAGATATTTTTTCATAAATTGTTGTAAAAAAAATCTAACTTGTGAAAAAAACAGGAGGGTTTTAAAATTTAGCCAATTATATCAAAATTAATAAATCTTGTGACATCCTTATTCATAAAGTTGAAATGCGTCAATGAAGAAGAACCAAGTGCACCTTTGTCCCCATTAAAGACAGAATGACAAGTGGAATGAGAGTAAATTTTTTTTTAAAATAAAACTAAAAAGTGCAAAAAAAAAAAGGATTTTCATTTTAACCTTTTAGGGTAATGATTTTGGCCAAAATCTTGAGGTCTTTTGGATTAAAGATTTTGCAAATAAAATGTCATGTACAATCAAAATAAAAAAATCAAATCAAAGAATATCAGGAGAGGTGGGGGGAAGATTGGGCCAATTCATCCATCAGAACCGGAAAAACCGGTGGTCAAACAGTTTAACCACCAGTTTTTAAGAAATACCAGTTTAATGCTCATGTTAGACCGACCCAAGTACAGGTCGGACCTGATCAGACCACTAATTCGGTATGATTTTGATAACTATGTTCTCAACTACATATACCTCGATTGATAGATTCAAGCATGGGATTGCTTCAAACCTGTAAGCCGTATATTGTTTGTGTGCTACATGTACCATAGCATACTTTACACACCCATATAATCTTTTCTCAACTTGTATCAATGGTTGCCTTAAAAAAATAGAAAATTTTTGCGCTGTTTTTATTAGTAAGATATTATATTTCCTCAAAAGCCTAGGGGCTCTGACTTTTAAGCAATGCACCCCATCATTAGGGCTCCCATTGAAAATTGCACCATGTGCAATCATTAAGCTTACGGCATCGATTGCCTCTAAACCTATCAAGATCTTACCACCCTTCACTATGATGAACGGTCTCTCTCTCTCTGATTACCATGTATCCCCCTAAGTTCCCTCTCTCATCACCATTTATCCCAAGATTACTCTCTCTTCAAACGTGATGTTTCCTTAAGCTCTCTCTCCCTCTCTCTGTATATTATATAAGAAATACAAACTACAAAGAGATAACTGAAAGTAAGGATTTTAAGATCAGTGAACCCTTAAGTCAACAAAATCGAAGTCAACAAAATCGTAACTACCCATTGTCACATGCATGTCTATCATTCTGTTGATTTCTCTCTTCAATGGTTTGTTTCATAATTTAAAGCAAGAACTCTATCTCTCTCTCTCTTTGCCTATATTTTAATTTAGGAACTCCTCTCACTATACACGCAATAAGCAACCGACAGCTGTGATTCTGTATGATTCATTAAATGCTCGTTTAACATACTTCCTGGTTAACAATAGGTACTTAAATTCTATTCTTCGTGCCTAATAAGCAATAAACAATTAGTTCATCTCTCTCTCTCTCTTACCCACTCAATAAGCAACCAACAAATGATATCTATAAATTAGTTCATCTCTTTCTCTCTCTACACACTCAATAAGCAACCAACAAACGATATCTATAAATCATTAACTGCTGATTAGAGCCCACCTAACCAATTTCACTAGAAAAGGTTGTTTTGATGCTTACATATCTTTAAATTCGTAGTCTCGACATCGAGATACATGGACATGAGAAAAAAATAGATTTTAAGTTTTGAAAATAGTGCATCGTGTAACGCATTTTTAGACATTTCAAGATTTTCAAGTTTACATAGATTTGTTTGATCTACACTATTTGTTAAGCTTTAAATTTTATAATTAAAGATGAAAATATGTTTTAAGGTTATCACAAAGATTTATAGTAAACATTTCTTGGCACTATTTGAAGGTGTGTCTAGTTAACAATAACAAACAATTGCTTCGATACTCTTTCTCTGTCTCGCTCTCTGCACACATAATGAGCAACCAAGAACTATTATTCTATGATTCATGCTAGTATATTACTTAGTTAATAATACTAAACAATTAAGTTCAATTACTAACGAACTCCACAATCAAAAGGATTCCTAGTAACGACCATGTCTTTCAACAAATGGATGATGAACAAATATAAATCATCCATTAACTACTCACCACCTTCATAATATTACAACGATTAGTAGCACTAATTACTTCTTAATCACAATAGCCACTAATCCCACTGTTAATCGCACCAGGGGCTCCCGCAGATGCCGTGGAAGCACCAGGTGGCATGAGGTCATGAGCGATCGACCAATGGATGGGTCCCAAGTGTCCTCCACCTCCACTTGGCGAGCACTGATTCGACTGGAGCTCTTGCACCTGTTTCTTCAGGAACTTAACATAGTGAATGGCCTCTTCTAACATGGAAGCTGTGTCCATCTTGGTCCCTCCTGGTACAAGCCTCTGCAAAATTCTGATCCTTTGGCTTATTTTCTCTCTCCTATGCCGAGCAGCCACACTTTGCGGGTCTTTTGAGATCCTAACATTTCGACGTTGGGGTTTTGGGATCGAGATCGGATCGATATCTACCGGCCGCATTGCAGCAATCCTGTACATCATCTCTTTGATGGCACCAACGTCATCATCTCTCTCTACATGCCCTTGGCTCTCCATGAGGGTACCGATATTACCTTCTCTCTCCACATCGCAATGCATCCTCCCGGCGATAAGATCACTTGGGGTCTCAGGATTGAAGCAATGGTTGTGGTATGAGAATTGTTGGGGATTGGAGTGAGGGATGCAGTCCTCTTTGTGTGACAATTCAAAGGGAATTTGATCAAGTAGGGGTTTCGACCATGGCTGGAATCGCTCTCTCATGGTGGTGTCAAGTGATGGGTCTACTTGGAGCCTGTATTTGTGTTAGAGAGAGAGATCCAAAGGAGAGAGAAGATGAAAGGGAGCAAGAATAAGAGAAGCCTTCAAGATTGAGAGCAAGAGAAGGGGGAGGGAGAGTGTAATGAAGAGAAAGAGAATGGATATTCGAGGGCAAAGTAGTGGGAATCTTCTCGTATTGTGAGTGTGTGTGTGTTTTGAGAGAGAGAGAGCTAGTGTGTCTTGAGAGAGAGTGCTATTGTGTGCTTTGAGAGCGAGAGAGAGAGTGCAAGAGTGTTAGAGAGAAAGAGATGGTGTGTGTCTTGAGAGAGAGTGCCAGTCTGTGTGTGAGATAGAGCTAGTGCGTGTTTTAGAGAGAGAGAGATTCAATGACCTAGGGGAGAAGGAGGGAAAGAGAGTGCGTGTTTTAGGGAGAGAGTGTGTGTTTTTTAGAGAGCTAGTGTTGTTTTAGAGATAGAGTAAAATTCAAGGAGCTAAGGGAGGATGTGGGGGTTGAATGAATAAGAGAGAGAGAGAGAGGATGTGGGGGTTGAATGAATAAGAGAGAGAGAGAGATGTGCGGGTTGAATGAATAAGAGAGAGAGATGTGCGGGTTGAATGAATAAGAGAGAGAGAGAGAGAGAGATTGAAGGAGGTAGATGAGAATGTGGGAGTTGAATGAATAAAAGACGTGGAATGGGTTAAGTATTAATATAAGGGGGTGGGAGAGAGATGAAAGCAAGCCAATAATTACATGAAAAACTTTGGGTCAAGTGGGAGTCCTCTTTTTTGCATTTTGTTTACTGAATTAGGGTATGGTGTCCTCATGCAACATTAAGAAATGAAGCAAGATAGGGAAGGGACCCGCAAGGATCCAGGGTCCAGCTATGCTCCTCGTGAACATTTGCAGGCTTTTACACATCCCTAGGGTTTCTCTCTCTCTCTAACTCTAGCCCTCTTCTCTCTCTCTAACTTGTAGGCATCTCTTTCTCTCTCTACATTGTAGGGGTGACGATGGCAAGCAATCAATTCCCTAGGGCCTTTTTCTTCACCCACCCCCAAAACCCTAAACAGGTTATGCTTGAGGGACTCTTCAAGGTGTTTATTATTCCCCATGTTTCTTGATTCCATGTGGGTGTTTCCTTCCATTTCGTGGGTGGGAGAGTTTCTTAGGTTTTTGGCAAAACTATCTTTCTTCTTTCTCTCTCATCGCATACCTCACCTAAGTTGGTCGCATCTCCACAAGTCTCGAGGGGGTTGTTGGGCACCTTTGGTGCTATCCAACTCCACTTTCTTAGACTCTCTCTCTACATTGGGTGCTATTCAACCCACTCTCTCTCTCTACATTGGGTGCTATTCAACCCACTCTCTCTCTCTACATTGGGTGATATTCAACCCATTATCTTATGCTCTCTCTCTACATTGGGTGCTATTCAGCCCATTTTCTTAGCCTCTCCCTCTCTCTCCTCTCTCTCTCTCCACATGACCACAACACACTCTCCCTCTCTACACATGACCAACACAACCACTCTCCCTCTCTCTCCCTCTCCACATGGCCAACACACCCTCTCTCTCTCTATCCACATAACCAACACAGCCATTCCCTCTTACTCTATCTCTCTCTTCACATGACCAACATACCCTCTCTCTCTACCCACATTACCAACGCACCAACTTTCTCTCTCTACCCACATGACCAACATACACTCTCTCTCTTTCTCTGGTATTTCTTAATAGCTCTGAATTGGTCTCCTTTTATCTCCTTATATCTTTTGAGCATTTCTTAATGCTAGTAACCCTCTCTCTCTCATACACGCCACCTTTGCATGCTTTCCCATTTGTGTTTGCAAGGCAACCCACGCAATGTTCATCACTTTCCCTTACATCACATGCTGGTTATTGTCAAACCCACCAATATTCTCCTAACCGCCTCTGCCCCTGTTCTATCATCTCAACTCAACATGTATGGCAACCAAACAACTTGCTTTTCTTCTATGTTGCTACAAGGATTAAATTAACCATATGCATACAACTATAAACCAGTTCTTACGTAGAGATGAAGGAAGAATGTTGCACAAAAGCAAGGGAGGAAAGATAACAATGGCATTTGAAACTAGGGAAATCTTTGTGCTTGTCTATGTTCACTTAAAAATTTATATGTGGCTTGAGAACCATGGCCATTTGATCTTGATCATAAGTGAGCCCAGCATAATGGAATGGGAAAGGTTTGTATGTTTCCCTTATAGCATAGAAGTTCTATCCTCCCCCTACCATCCAGCCATTCAATTTTGACCAAGAGAGCCACTCACCATTTGATCTTAGATCCGAAGTCTATTTTATTTTTAGTTATTTTTATACAAATTGTATGAATATGAAATTTGGTATGTATCATCTTCTCAATGGACACACTTATGAAAAAATATTAAAAATATTTTTTTTATAAAATATAATGACCAAAATACCCCTTGAAATTTTCAGTGGTATTTTGGTCATTTTATTTTATTGAAAATATTTTTAAAAAATTTTTCACTAGTGTGAGTTTAATAGAGGAATGGCTGTCCAAAATTTGGTGTCAAAATAGTTTATAGAAAAAAATTTAAAATAAAATAGTGTAGAGGCGTGACATTGTGATTGGGGGAATCCTAGCTCTCCCTTCAGAATGGACGGTTGGATAAAGGGGAGGATAGAACTTCTATGCAGTAAAGGAAGCATAGAAAGCTTGCTCTAATGTAATAGGCTAGCTATATTAAAAAAAGTGGAGTGTTTGTGAACTCGGTCGGTCCAACTCAAAACCGGCCGGTCAAATTGGAACCATTGGCTGATCCGGTTTTGGTGGTATGGCTGATATATTCTTTAAAACAAAATCAGAAAAAATATACAAAATTTCAAAAAAAATGGATTTGTTTGTAATGTGTTTTTAAATATTTTTTTATCATTTTGAAGAAGACTAGAAAATGTTTTGGTCATGAATACTTGTTTTTATATTTTCTCATCTTTTTTTGGAAAATTTCAAAAATATCTTTGGGCACAAATCAATTTTTTAAAATCCATTTTTCAATATTTTTCAACTTCATTTGGATGTGTTTTGTTTAATCATGTTTAAAATATATTTTTTATATTTTTACATTTTTTTGTATTTTTTAACACTTTTTGGACTGGCCGGGATTTCTTGATTAGACCAGTTGAACCAGCTGGTTTACCTGTTACTAGAACCCAGCCTTTGGCCTGTTCGATTTTTCGAAAATTGAGCTAGTGTCAATTGTATTTGTCAAGCTATAATTAATGTATGATTTGATTATCAGCTCACATCGATCTCTTCAATCAAGATCAAATGACTGGATATCTCTCGATTCATATGAATTAACCGTACATAAAGACACGTGGAAACTCCAAACTAGGTATAGTATTGCTTGTTTTCGTGTAGCCAACATGGGAAAGGAATATCACCAATGGAAATTTTGTAAGAGATAATCCACAATATTGGGTGCCCAATAAATATAGTTATCAAGATCGGATTGGACAACAGTTCTACCAGTCGGACTGTCCTCCATTGTCTTTGGCTGGCTTGTCCAAAATGAAAATTGAGCTTGATAAAAATCAGTCAAAACAAGTGTTTGACCAATTTTGACAGGTCCAACCAATTGGTTTCGATCCATTCCACTAACCAAATGAACTTGGGCAGCCTTTTTTTCTTCTTATAAACTATATTTTTAACTATTATTCATATATTTTTTACGTCTTTTTAAATTCAGAACAAGTTCGTCTAGAAATCTGACCAATTTTGACTGGACTATAGCCTTCACCTGTTCAATGGCCAATCCAATCCTAATAACACCGGCAATCGATGTATTTCCTAAGAGCGTATCATATTTGTTTAAGAAGGCCTTCATGTATTTTCACTAATCACAAACTCATAAGCTTCTTAATCTGAGTTAGCAAAAAGCTGCCCCATATCTAAATAGTTTAAACCCTACAAATTACGGGATTACCCTTTGCATTTCATGGTTTGTGGTTTACCACTACACCAAATCATACCCACTTTGATCTTCTTAGACAAAGTTTTCTTAAAAATCTTAATAATTGAGAAGTTTCTCTAATTTCCTCCCATATTTGAAAATTTCATGAGATTTTCCCTTTCATTAGCAAGAATAAAAGGACCCCAATTATGATAGTGGAAAGAGACCAACGCCTCTTGTTTGTATTCTCATTATTACAGCTTAGCTAATTTTCTACTATGGGTGAGACATATTGGACTCATTATCAAATTCTATTTCCTATTGAGACAATTGACTATATGAATAGTGATTTTCAACATATAACGACAATGCACTCTTTTGGTAAAATCTGTTCAAGTTTTCTCCTTCTATTAGTAAATAGGAATCAAATACAAAGCTCAAGGTAGGTGGAAGACATGCCTCATCCATCATAAGTCAAAAAAGCTGATTTGAAATGTGGAACATGGAATCTTATTTATGGTTCAAGATTTGGGTGGTTGTGCTATATAAGGTTTGGTGTTCAAAATTTTTTAAGAACATCAAAATGCTCAGATTTCAGAATATAGAAAACCTGTAGCTAAGTCCAAATTTTGTTCAAATCTGGAAAATTCTTAAAAAGATAAATTTTTAAGAACTTGAATCTTTATGGAAATTGAAATGAGACACGGAAATGTCCATATGATGGATGGCTAACATTTGGTTGCGACTTCGGTTGAATTTGTGAGTAAAATCCTTAGGATTAAAATATATATGATCTCAATGTCACTGGGAGATTTATCTTCGCATTATATGATAAGGGCATTGATCAATAGTTGCATTACATTAACAAAACTAAGGCGAAATTTAACAGAAACCATACACCAAAACATTCTAACTTTCTATAGAATATAAGCTATAGTTGAAGATGTTCTGGCTTCTGTGTGGGATAGCTTGATCTGGGGCCGTCTGGAACTGAGTAAAACTAACCATTTGCTGCATGAAGAAAACCAAGTATAAAACTTTCTACTATATGTAGAAAACTGTCATTCACAGGCAAATTTTTTCTTAAGACCTTGTACCGATCAGAGATAAGCTTCCTAAATCCGAATTAGAAATTCTTTATGAACTCACCGATTATGAATTAACTGAGTAATCAGTCACCAAGAAAATATGTTTAATTTCAAAATTATCCAAGATTGTCTTTGTCCAACAGGGAAAAAAGTTATGTTCCTTCGAAATTCATTGAAATTTAGAAGTTTGATGAAACCAAATAAATCAATTTGGTAGTTAGTAAAGTTTTGAACAAAGCTTGATTATTCTCAAAGCATGAACTCTGTAAGAACAAGAAGTGAGAATGTGTTTTTAGATTTTTAATTACAAATTTACGAAAATTCTTTCCTTTAGGACATTATGAAGAAGACCAAAATAGCAGTAAAAGACGTGTACACTTAGAATAACTACTACAAATAAAATAGAAATAAAGAAAGGCTTGCAAGGTTCTAAACATGTGGGCATTTGAAAAACATTTTCGTTCTCTAACTTGTCAGCAACTCGGAGGCCATGACTCTAAGCATTTTTAGCTGGAATATAATGAAAAAAACACTGTAACAAAGCCTACCATGAAATTCGAAAATTCATTGTTATCCAATAGTTTTGAATGTATTGTGGTTTTGAACATAAACACAGGTTGCAATAAAAAATACCTTCCTTCTTCCACTAGGAAGTGCTGCACTGTGAGAGAAAACAATTGGAGGTAAATAAGATGTTAGTATGGAGTCTACCACGTACTAAACCAAAAGAACTTGTCTTAAATTGGAAATGTTAAGATTTAAGCTGCATACAACTATTTGAAGTTTGGCCTTTAATTGCAACCAGTGTTCACAAACTCGGTTAGTCCAACTCAGAACCGGCTGGTCAAACCGGAACTAGGCACTGGCCAATCCGGTTTTTGTTTTAAAATATTATATATATATATATATATATATATATATATCTAATCCCAAAATATAAAGGATTTGTCTGAAATGTGTTTTTAAAATTTTTTTTATCAATTTCGGCAAAGATTGGAAAGTGTTTCGGCGATAGATACATATTTTTATATTTTTTCATCTTTTTTTAAAAATTTCGAAATACCTTTAGGCACAAACCCATTTTTTAATCCAGTTTTTTTCACTACTTTGTCAACTTCATTTGGAAATGCTTTATTTAATCATGCAATATACTTTTCATTTTTTTTTTAAAAAAAAATTATAATTTTTTTTGACACTTTTTGAACCGGCTGGGTTGAATCGCCCAGTTTACCGGTTACTCGGATCCTGCCCTTGGCAGGTTTCAATTTTTCGAACACTGATTGCAACTGTGTTGTTTTCTCAAAGTCGGCGCGAACATATGATGCATTCAAGCAACTGTTTACTAGTAATATTTTATTATTCGAAACTCACTACAAGCATTGTGATTCAACATTTTTAATTAACTTATTGAGTTTTTAGGCACTAATGATCACATTTATATGGGTTATAATCTTACAATTTGTAACTGTTTATCTTGTTTACCAATACATGAGAACAGAAACTATGATGAAGGTATAAAACAGAGCTCCATACCACCAGGTTAGGATACACCGGTGTTATCAAATTCACTTCGCTTCCTTCGGATTTTAGGCATAAACCGATGCAAAATGAAACATGGCCTTGCCGCTTCGGTTAGATTCGGGCCGCTTCAGTTAGATTCGGGCCGCTTCAGGCTGCTTCGATCAGATTCGGGTCTGCTTCGGCTAGCAAAGAAATAGCTATATAAAAGTATTTTTTTTTATTTTTAATTTTAATTTTTTAAAATTTTAAAATTTTCCATTATTTCTATATATTTTATATCTAAATAAATTAGTTATTTATATTAAATTAAATTAAAAAAAATACGAAGTCTTTTATCGGATCGGTCGAAGTACCGAATTGCTTCATTTTTCTCTCCAAACCGAAAAAGACTCTTACACACATGTAGCATAGGCCTGATTTGGCCGAATTTAAGGAGAGGAGTTGATATAAACAGCCGAAAATGGTGACTTTTTACGTCACATATTTTGTATATATTCATATTTTATATTTTTATTTGGACTACCTGCAATATTCTGCAGATAAGCAATATTTTGCAGATTAGGGACTTACAATAGCCTCTCTCTCTACAGGGTCCTCTCTCTATATTTATATATATATATAAAGAGAGAGGAATGATGTCATGTCACAGTGATATTGTAATATAATAAAACCACACTTCTAGGAAATTTTATTTGTGACATTTGTATGGCCCTAAATTTTGTACACATTAATCCTAATAGTCGATCTCAAAAGAAAAAAAAAAGAAAAAAATCAATTTGCATCCTAGATCTAGGCCTTTATGAATTCAAATCAATTTTTATTTTTCAATATCATTAATCTAATAATAATAAAACTATCTGAAAATTTTTAAAAGGAAAAAACATCATTTAAAGGTCTCGATCTATACATCTCACTAAAATGGACGGTCTATTAATTAATAGGAAAATTTTATGTAAGGTTGTAACCTTAAAATGTAGAATTACAGATGCACCTCAAAAATCTATCGAAAAAGGTAGTTTAAATATTGAAAAACCCTCTAATTGATCATCTTGATATCGAGATGTCTATATATATATATATATATATGTATATATATATATATATATATATATATATTCTTTTTTTTTTTTTTTTTTCCTGTCCCAGACATAGTGCATCTTGCAATACATTATCTAGATCATCCTTCTTCAAGATTTTCATATGTTTATAGATCTACTTAATTTTAACTATTTTTAAAGTTTAAATTTCTATGATTAGATATGAAAATAGATTTTTAGATAATCCTAAGAATTTTTTTACACCAAAATTACATGTATAAAATTTGGAGGTGCCTCAATTGGATTGTGTAAGGTTGCACCCTTAATTAATTGGGCTACAAAAACATTTCCTAGAATATGTTTTGAAATTTTGTTTTTTAGGTCTTGAAATTCTAATATTTTTTTTGTAATCATAATGGTCAAGGCCGGTATGAACGATTTAAAAGTCCCCCGATCTAGAACTGCAATTTTCAATAAAGTTCGAGGGGAAGCTTTGCTTTTTCAATAAAGTCTAGGCCTTTTTTAACCATTTTTCTTCATTCAATACTTCTTAAACTCCTAAGGTTCTTATAGGAGTTCTCCATCATGCAAATTTGTTTTTTATTTATTTTTATCTGTAGTTCTACATCATGTAAGTTGATGAGTCCATAAAAGTACATGGCTCACCCTGGTTTAAGATGACTAGTTATCAACTAACTCTGTTGAGTTGATTTACATGTTATGCATGATGTTGATAACTATAGTTACTAGGTCACCAATAACACGAATTACTAGATATTAACCTTACGTTTATTAAACTGTACTTTATAAATATATAACATTTAACCCATAATTTTTTGTCTAGTTTCAAATTGCCCATCTTCTTTTAACCAAATTTCAAATAGCCATCATATCACACATCAAACTAGGTTTTGAAATTTATCAAAATTAGGGCAAAATATTAAATAATTTAAATGTTAGATATATATTGATAAATTTCCCTATTTTATTGTATGGAGAGAGAACTAGAGACATAGAGGACTGGACTATAGGCCATTAGCTTAACTGTGTGGCTTTGATGTTACTTACCGATTAAGTTCAGTCTTCTTATGCATCACTCGGATGAACACATACACACAAGGGTATATGCAATGGTCAAAAAGGGCGGTGGCCCAATTTTATTATTCCATTCAATTATGAGGCATGTCGCACCAAATTTCCGATAAGGGTCTAGGTCTAGGGTTTATATAAATCTTCGAAGTAAAACTTTTGAATTGAAAAACAGGATAACATATATCAGCTAGCCCTAGAGCATGACTTGCATTGAAGCCACCAAATTGCCAACTCCTGCTAGTGTCAGTCACAATAACCGCCCATATTTGTAGCTACCATAACTTACCTATATCTCCGGTCCACCATGATGGTGCTGGCTCCATTGAATTTGAATTTGGCGCTCACTATCATAGGCGGACCAGACAATGGTATAGTGCACCTTACCATTGTCTGTAGAGAGAGAGTAATGTAATAGAGTGATTGAACTTTAACAGAAGGATGCCACAATCATTTTTGGCCATTGAATGTAGAACAGGACGGATGGGGGTGTTCCATTATTGACTGATTTCAAAGTTAAAAGAGAGGTTTGTATAAGGCACCTTCCTTGTACCGTAAGAGCGATTGCACACACATGAAATTTACTTGAAGTTAGAGTTTTTGTGTCAGAAATCTTATGATAGCATGAAAATCTACTTTTACCTTCAAATATAAAATATAAAATTTAAAAAATAATGTAAATCGAACAAATATATAAACACTTGGAAATTTAAAAAATAGACAGCTCAGATAATTTGTTATAAATTGTGCCATTTATAGGACTAACAATTCTTTATTTTTCCATATCCACATATCTAAGTCATCTAAGTCAATCTGATCAATTGAATTGATCGGATTACTTTCTTCTAGAGGATCTTTGAGGTGCGCCTTGCTTTAATAGTATATATATCTGAGGATCTTTGAGGTGCGCCTTGCTTCAAACTATGTGAAATTCCCCAATCTTCAAATTCAAATTTTATGTCTGACGACCTTATTATGACCACGTTGCACCAAAGATAAAAGTATTATAGTATACAGTCCCAATCCGTAATGGTTCCCTAGATTTATTGGGCAAACTTAGTGCAGAAATTGGAGAGAGAGAGAGAGAGAGAGAGAGCGAGAGAGAGCATCATACACCCAACCCGGTAGTCTGCCTCGCGTTGTAGAAATTAATGCAATTTGGACAAAATTGTATTGCCATTTTAAGGGCTTAAGCTTGTTTATTTTTAATTTGGACTAAATTGCAATTGTCTAATTTACAACTGGGGCTCTTGGCAAATACTATAAATTATGTTTCAAAAGATATGATTCGGTTGGAAAAAAAGGTGGGGTCGTCGTGGTAGCAGGGCCATACCCTAATCACCACTACTGTGGTTTTCATTCCCATTGACATTACCCCACTAACATCTTTGAAAAACTAATTATTAAACTATTTCAAAAAAAAACCATTCCCACTACCATTACCCATTAATACCTCCAAAAAAAACTAACTCTTAACTACTTGAAAAAAAAAAAAAAAAAGTAGGCATGACTCCCCACAAAATTACCCAAAAAAAACTTTAGTTCAGCTCTCTCTTTCTTTCCCTACCTCTCTCTCCACACTCTCCTTCACTGCCCCAACACCACTACCTGCTCCACTAAAACCACCCCTCGTTCGACACCACCACCACAACACCGTTGCAACCACCTCTCCCCTACTCACTCCCCCGCCATATCTCTCTCTCTCTCTCTCCGATGTTGTTTAGACGTTCCATTAGGGAACACACGCCTAGCCGACCCAAAACCAAGGGGAAACGCATCCACAAGTTAAAAGGACAAGAACATATTTTACTTTCATTAATACATACTGAAAATGCCAGTGTAATGCCCCAGTCTATTCAAACCTATGAAAATTTTAATGGCAAAAGAGCACATTTAATTTGGCGCCTTCATGACTCTCTACCAGTGTTTGAAAACTCAGGGACTGACTCAGATGCACTCGAGTTACTTAAATTCAGCAGGCCATGGGATTCGGAGACCATGGACAGTGGCCAAGTCTTGGTCAGTCCCCAAAATTTTTATATGCTATTCTTTGGACGCAGCCAGACAGAATCAGCCCAGTTCAATTGCCGGACTCGGCTTGGGACCCCAGCAAGTCCCAACAAGAGTCCTTTTCAAACACTGCAGAAGTCACTTTCATCAGGCTCCTTAACATTGAACCAAGCCTCATTACTTGGACTGAACAAGTTACCCCCACTTATAATTACTGAACCAGTTAATGAGTGTCAACTGTCAACCCATTAGGGTAAAACACCAAACAAGAGAACCTAATTGGTAGACGCAGACAACATTGCTTTTCTAACAAATTTCAAGACCATTCTGTTTCAAATAACACCCAATATAGATAGTCAACGCATTCTCAGGACTTCACGTATTTTTCCACATATGCCTGCAACACAAGACAGAAATTTTCAGGCACTGTAACTTGCCACTGAGAGAGAGAGAGAGAGAGAGAGAGAGAGTAAAGAGGAGCACCAACAAAATATTTAACAGTAAATGAAATTAACTCACCTGTACAAGTTTTGTGAGCTTTTCTTGAGAGAAAGAGAGATATTGATCGATTTTCTCCTGGGTATTTGGAATCTGAGGCCCCTGTAGTGTGCCTGTCACCTTATCAACTACTTTCTTAACTATGGTCTTGTGAGCCTCCTTGCTCATGTGGCCTTCCTTCCATGTAGGCTTCAAAAGCTCCTTCACAAAATCAACCAATGCAAACTTGAACATTCTCATCCCCTTCTCCTCCTTGCTTCTCTTACTCTCTTCCTCAACCCGAGCTCTGTCTTCACTGTCCTTAACCCCTTCTCCCCCAACATTTTTTCTGTCCGTGAGCTCCCCAACATTTTCTTTCATCTCCTCAACCTCCCTAGAAGTTTCTCTCACCTCCCCAAGTTTCCCAACATTTTCTCTCTCCTCCTGGAGCTCCATGCCTTTTGCTGACCCAAGCTTCTCAGAGTTGAGCTTTCCAACATGATCCAGTGGCTCATTTGTCTTTCTCTCACTATCATTATTAGGCATAGACAAACTCTCATTGGTCTCAATAGGCACAGGATCCAAAGATCTTCCAGCAGAAATCCCTTGATGTTTAACAAAATCCAGTATGACCCCCAACTCTTTTTGACCAATTTGTGGCTGAATAAGCTCGACACTATCTGATAAAGGATCATACTGCTTGTTTTGGGCCGATAAACCCTGAATTGGCTGAACTGGATTGGGTCCAACAGGCTCTATTGGCCTCACAGAATCAGGATATACTGAGAAACCTTGAGGCACCAAACCACCTAGAGAGAGAGGATTTGCAGCTGCATATACAGGTGGAACCTGCTGAGATGCTCCAAAGATCTGTGCCAAAGAAGCTGCAAGGTTTGGCATTTGGTTTACCTGATTTCCAGTTTGTGAAACTGAGCGTGCACTGGGCTGGATGGAGAATACATCAGCTCTCATAGCCCCTTTTCTCTCTTCTGATTTATTAGCTGTTTCCTCCGGATCCAATTGATTTTGCAGGTGGTGATTTGAAGGAGCTTGAGAGAGAATCTGCTGGTTCGGGTCAATGCTTCTCTGAGGATCAGGAATCATCGTAGGCATGTTATTTGCATTGTCAGTTTGTCCGATTGGATATTTGATATCTTCTTTGGGAATCTGGTTGGAGACCTCTACGTGGTTTGTTCTGGTTTCTTTGTGGTTTATCCCAGTTACTCTTTCTACTTGGCGGTGATACTGTTCTTGGTTAAGATGACCTGAAGAAGGTAAATCCAACCCACTGGAGAAGCTATCCCTTCTGTCATCCCTAGAACTCTCACTCTGACTCTCATGCACAGAGCCCCGGTGAGAGAATTTGCAAGATGTGCCCCTGTGGCAAAGGCCCTTGGAGTAGAACTTACAAGGGGGTAGATCTCTAACCTTACCTGAACCATGGTTTCCCTCTCCTGAATACCCAAGTTTATCATGGCTCTCTCTCTCAAAAGATAGCTCTCTCCCAGTACCCGACCCACAGTTTCTCTCTCCCAAATATCCATGTTTATCATGATTCTCTCCCGAGAGAGACAGCTCTCTCTTAGTATCCAATTCATGGTCTCTGTCTCCTGAATACGTATGTTTATCTCTGCTTTCTCTTTCAAAAGACACAGGAGGATCATCTTGCTTGTCATGGGTTCTCTCTCCTGGAAACCCATGTTTATCATAGGCTTCTCTCTCAAAAGAGATACGAGGATCTTGCCTATCATGGGTTCTCTCTCCTGGATACCGGTGTTTATCATAGTTTTCTCTCTCAGCATATAAACGAGGATCTCTCCGATTGTAGGATCTCTCTCCAGGATATCCATATTTATCATTGTTATCGCTCTCAAGTGACATAGAAGCATCTCGTCTATCATGGGTTCTCTCTCTAGGAGCCTCTTTGCTAGGCCTTCCATCATATCTATCATCAGAGGCATCATGATGAATGTATCTGCATTCAGAACCTCTATAACACTTGCCTACCGAGAAATCATAGCATTGATAGGAAGACCGGTTCTCTCTCTTCACCTCTCTTCTCCTTCCGTCACTATCATAATTACTATTATAACCTTGCAAAATGGTATCATGTGATCTATGGTTAGACCCATGGAGATTGCTGAAGGTTTCATGGTCCATATCCTCTGAATATCTTTCTCTCTCAGATCTGTCTCTCTCTGGCCTGCCACCATCATAGCGATGATCATCATGGAGAAATCTGCACTGGCTTCCTCTCCTGCAGCGCCCTCCCAAGTAATCCTTGCACACTGGAACTGAACCCCTAGTTCCTCTCCAACTATCGCTCCTATCATCTATTTCATGCTTACCACCATGGGAAGGAGATCTACTTCTACTCCTGGAAATCATACAATGACATTTCAATGAAACAAAAGAAATAATTGGAATAAAAACAAAATGACTAAAATATTTCAATAAAAATAAAATTGACTAAAATAACCCTAAAATTGGAATTTGGGCATTTTTTGTCATTTTATATCTTTCAAATTATTTTTTTTGTACTTTTTACAGGGGTGTGATAGTGAGAACTACGGATCCCCAAATTTGAGCTTAATCCGATATATATAAAAAACTAAACAAAAATAACATATGTGCTCCCAAAAAAGTGGGACTTGAGCATAAATATAAAATATAAGGGTCTATTTTTAAATGTGCACTTATACTATGCTCCCTCATGAGCATAGTTTACTTCTACTCCCTTGGTCAGATGACCTACTTGAGAGGATTTCTTTTTAATCAGAAATTTTGGTAACCACCTTAGAATCACTAGAAAATTATTCTCAAAAAAAAAAAAAATTTGAGTTTTTTAACACTTAGATCTCACCATCTAAAATTGGACGGTTTCTAATCAATCTTGAGACATTACGTTTTTTCAACTGCTTAGAAAGTGCAACTATAAAAAATAAAAAAAATAAAAAAAATAAAAAATAAAAATAAAATTTTATTGAGTATGAAAGAGGTTCTATCCCCAAAATTTGGGGTCCTAAAACTAATCCTAGGTAGGGTTTTACCCGAGGGAGGAAATGGACAGTATACTCCCCAGGGAATAGAATACCTTTTGGCATTTTAAATTCTTATAATAAAACCGACTTTTCATAAATTCCCCTAACTTTTAAGTTTCTTGCTTTCTATTTATCTTATTGTAGTCTTCTACAATTTTTCATATTTCTTGAAAATTCCATAAGAATAGAAAAGAATATTCCATAAGAATAGAAAAGAATTCCTGTGAAACTACCTTACCAAGAAAATTCTTGCAACGATTATGTTTATATTAAAATCCTAAGAAAGCAGTTTGGAATAGGGTAGATTCAACCCCATATGGTCAGAAGCTACCTGGTGATTCATTTGGCACCTATCTACGTCAAACAGGAATGTCAAAATGGGAAGGGTTTTGCGTGTCAAAAGCCTAGCAGTGGTAGCAAGGTCAAATGGCTGGGCTTTTAGCTCTTTCTTTGCCTGTGGTAGCCAGGTCTTGTCAAAGCTCAAAAAAAGGGATTTTTGCAACTTCCAATTATTTAGGGTGCTTTATTTGCAACACAACACATAAAAACACGAGTTTGAGAAGCGTGCGATCTGATGCGAGAAAACTACACGGTAAAAACACACAAAACCAATTGGACATGCTCAGACATGGTCCTGAACATGTATGACCATGTCTGGCACCATAATTCAAATCAGACACCAGAATACACAGTTTTTAAAATTAAATGTCCCACATGACTTGGTACCTTCTCGTTAGAAATCAAAGGCCTCACCATCAAGTCATTGGTAATGGTAACTTATGCATCAAAGTTTTCTAAGTGTTATAATATAAACTAAACGACAAATACATGTTTTGCATCAAGGACTAAACAATACTTTAATCCTGATCGAAGTTTGCCAATATTTTTTTGCAGTTTACGCATTTTGGTAATTTATATATCCGCATATTATTTTATACAATGTAATCAATTTTTCTATTCATAAGTTACAAGAAGTTACCAAATTAAGATAGATTATTAATGTACATATGTACAAAAATACAAGTCAAACCTAAATTCAAAAGTGAATGCATCATCTGTTTTTTTTCTTTTCCTTTTCTCGTAAGTGTGCATGCTTGGGTTAGTGCGCAACTATGTAGTGATCATAAAAATCAAAATGAACTAAAAACCAAAAAAATGCACCAATAAATATTGTAATTAGCAAGTGTATCAAATACGCATCTTGTTGCACACAATGACAGAAACAAAAATGGCAGCAGCTCAAATAATAATTAAAAGAGCTAATAGAACTTTTATATTGATTTCCATTTTAAAATAGTCCACCAAGTTATTTATCCAGGATGGCATTCAGTACAAAAGAATATTTAAAATTTATTACATGTACTAATTTTAACTATATTTTCATAGAATTAATACTTCTACAACATTCTGAATACCAAAGAAACACACACATCCATGTATGCCTGCTACCAATGTCTTGATTTTGGTTCCCATGTCTAATACCTGAAATGAGTCTATACACTCAACACTCATGGCAGTGTCTAGGAAATGAACGTGCCTCTACTGTAGTAGTAGTTCACAAGAACTAGGCTTGACGGTCTCCTATGGACCATGGCAACAGAAGGGCCACTTTAAAGAAAATGAAGGCAGTAATCTTTGCTTTAGGCCAACATAGAGACCTGAGCCTGATGGTTCCCCCTTGGCTTTCCTTTGGGAGACTGTGCAGGCTAATCTGATGGAGGTTATGAAGGAGTGTATTTTTTCTTTTTCTTTTTCAAAAGAAAAAAGGATAGGCGTAGAAGAGACTGTTTTCCACTTTTATTACTCTATCCAAGGCAGTAGATCCAAAGGAAACAAAAGATTATGACCTATAGGTCTTATGGGAATGTTTAAATACTCTAGAGAAGGTTCTTTTGTGCTGACTTAAAAAATTTGAATCGTCACTCCTGCACAATTGGCCATTCTTAGAGGTTATCAAATTCTTGATGGCCTCTTTTGAATGTACCGATTTGAGACAGAGATGGTAAACCCAGTCTTATTAGCAAGAGAAATATAGATAAAGCACATGACCATGTGGATTGATGATGCTTTGGCTATATATGTTAAAAGGGATTGGCTACATCAAATGGAGGTACATGTCACAATCAATCTCTGCCCCTTGTATTCAGTGTTAATTAATGGCTCGCTTACAAGCGATTTTGGATTCTTAGGGATTTGAGGCAGGATGCTAACCTATTTTCCATTGCGGCTAAGGCTTTAGTCATCTAACTGATAAGGACACCTATTCTGATCTTTTACAGCGCTTTAAGGTGGCAGTTGAGGGCCAGTCATCCATCTACAATATGCAGGCAAAGATACATATTACATTCCTGAAATTTAAAATTGGCAGGAGAATCTGAAAATTCTTTTGAGGGTTTTTGAGGATGTCTCTAGGTCATAGTTACCAGAATCCCTCTGCTGAGGTCACGATTCCAATTCCGATTTGGAACCCTAACTCAGCAATTCCGACAAGGAATCATCACGGATCCCATTTCCTAGTACTCAAGAATCTCGATTCCTTAATTTAGTAATCTCGTTTCAAATCTTTTCAGAATCCCATTCCCAATGTCTATGGAATCTGAGCCCCAACTTTTTCGAATTTCAATTCCATTATTTACTGAATCTTGATTACACATCTATTGATTCCCGATTTCACATGCAATGAATCTTCATTCATAAGGGTTTTTGAATCCAGAATCCAAAGAGTAACGTGATGTACACAATGGCAAAGTATTGTAACTCCAAGGTTTAAAAAAGTGTTGGGCAGCCCCTAGGCGCTAGAGGGGGGTGGAAGGAGGGGGGAGGGGTCTAGGGCGCCCAGCGCCTAGGTGGCCGCCCAAAACCTCAGGTAGGTACCCAGAGATGCGAGATATATACATATATGCATATATGCGCTATTGAAACACACAGATATGCCTATATATGTGTCGAACATACATATTTATGCATTAATATGAAGTCTTAACAACTTTTTTATACAAATATAAGCACGTGAATGTTAGAACAAGTTTAAATCACTGAAAATTTCGCTTCTTTGCATAGCTAAAATGGTGAAAATTAACACTAGTACATGGTATGTTAGTGATTTAGTGTCCATACACCATACTCTATAGTTTATACTTCATACAGTCATACTAAGACTCTAGGTCTCCAACAAGACCAAATGACCAATACAAAATGATGTTTTATGACAAATGTTATACAAACGAAAAGAAAAAGGAGCTCGTTAATTGTTCAATGTTTTGGATACTTTATCCTCAATGTTTTTGTTATCTAACAAGCTCAAAATCACCCCAAAATTCTTCTAAAAACATCATTTGGATCCTAAACTAGTTTGCAAGAAGGCATGGCAAGGTTTCGAATGATTCTACAAACTTTTCAAAATTTTCTCGTTTTAAATCAATCACAAAATCCATTAATTTTGGGTGTTTCTAGGGCATAGGAAGAGTTTTTTACTTTACGGGGTAAAATACCCCTTTTCTTGGGTCAAAATGACCCAAAATAACCCCAAAAAAAATCTGTCCTAGGTGCCCACCCAGGTTTGGGCATTGGGCAATCACCTAGCCCACCTAGATGGCTAGGTGGGCGCCCAGGAACTTCCACCCACGCTAAGAAGGCGTGCAGGAACTTCTGATCAAGAAGGCTTCCCCAAGTCTAGGAGGGCGGCCTATGGCCTCTTGGTGCCTAGCTGGGCGAGCTATTTTTTGAAACAATGTGCAACTTGAATCAATTTTCAAAGGCAAATATTTAAGAGTTAGGAAATACTTAACATGTATGATTCTAATGTCTTTTGCACGCAAGAAAGGTAGGTACAAGTAGGGTATTGGAGCATTAAATTCATAAGAACTTGGTCCTTTGAGCATTAAAATTTAAATACTCCACATCCTCACCCTCATTATCACAAGGCACAAACCCGTCAGTGCATATGGGATTTGCACATGTTTTTTCTTTTCTTTTCTTTTTTTTTGGAGAACTGATGTTTTCTATGTCAAACCTCTCAAGTTACAAGATGAGATCATCTTTATGTCAGATTTTTTGACAACAAATTACCGAAAAAGGTCAAGTGGACTATGTTCTTTATCGATTGATTTCATTGATCATGCATTGTAATGATCCACTAGAGAGATTGTAAATGAAGAAATTTAAAACTAAGGTATAGATACGAGTGCCAAGTTGATCAAAGAATAGCTCTAAAACTCTTTGTTGCATAATTTAATTTTGTATGGTATCATAGGACTATTGTTTTGATAATAAGTTATAAATGGTTTAGTAATACTTCATTGCCAAGTAGAACAAAGAATCAAAAATTATCATCCATGTGTCTGCTTGATGCTTGATTATAAAGGGATAACAAAACTCATTTGCCAGATGGGTTGAAACTCAAATCCAAACTGCTATGAATATTGATTCCAATCTAGTTCGAATCGCAATTCCAAACTAGTATCTCGAATTAAAATGCCCAGGAATCTCTATTCAATAAATGAAGGGATCTTGATTTCATATTGGTGAATTCCAAATAGGTCAGAAAATCAATTCCGTAGTGCTAAGAATCTCAATTCCATCTATTTAGGGATCTCGATTCCATTTTGGACCTTTTGGTCGAACTTTGATTCTCATAAAATAGGAATCGTGTTTCCACATTCCTCTTGTATGAATGTCGATTCTGAAGCATGAATCTTCTAGCCGGCCACAATTATATGATTCCGAGTCTTAAAATGATTCAAATTCAGAATTGTTTCAAACAACTATGTTCTGAGCTCTAAATCAACTAAATAAGGAGAGTATGCTGGGGAGTCAAACCACCTTGACAGTCAAGGGCTCCTCATCTCTACAAGGAAGCCTAGTTGAGCATGTAGGATCCAGTGGTAAGAGATTTGTAAGGAAGCATGTTGCATGGATAACCTACTTCCTCTTGTTCGGCTGTAGGATTACGCACATCAAATCTACATTGGCCAATCCAATCGTATACTTCATGTCCAATAATCAAATGTTGGCATTACTAATATCTGGTCAAATGGGAGAGAATGCTACAGGGAAGAGACACAGATAGTTAAAGATAGTCAATCAAGAGTCCCTGAATGTAAGTGCCTATGGAGGTTGGGAGAGGAGGATGGTGGGCTACGAAGAGCAGTTATCTAAGTCTAACCAGGTGCATTTGGATCGCGCACTAGATCACCGGTAGCTCACAGTAGTGTCTCCAATTTGTACGGAATAAGTGATGTAGAGAGTTTGCTAAGGGCATTATCTTTCCAATGTGAGCAAGCAGTGTTCTGGAACAACGTTTGGTGCGGTGATCAGGTGCTAAGAGACCAATTCCAGCATTCTCCAAAATTGCAACTGATTTTGCACACGGGGTTAGTGTATCTTTTGAACAAGTAAGGGAAAATGTCATATGGAGCTCCACCTTTTGAAGGGATGTAAAGGGTGGTCGCATAGTATTTTTGTCGACTTTGATTGGCTTCATGAGCAAATGTTTCTTCTAAGCAAGGTAAACCAAAAGACTTTGACATTGAAATAAAGCGGTGGGATTTTCTCCATTTGTGACTTCTATTGGCCTCCTTTGAGCCCCTCAGCTGTGTTCACTCTACCTCACTTCATCTGGAGGTTCAATGTTCCACCGAGAGTGTAGGCCTTTGGTCGGCTGGCAGGCCTATAACAGACCTCAACATTTATCTCCCTCATTGATCCAGACTATATATGCTGAATGTGCGTATCATGTGTAGGTCGGAGGCAAGGAATGAACATTGTCCCATAACATCCATCAATTGGGCACATACGGTAACTGCTTTTAGGTTGCACTTGGTGATGTTATGATAGGAAGTTGCATCTTTGGGAGATGAAGAGCAGCTCCCTTTCCTACAAGAGGGCAGTCCTTGGGAAAATGGCTTTCCTAGTCATCATTTGGGGCAAAGTTCAAGTCCTAACTCAAGCATGGCTGGGCCGAGTCATCTTAATGAGTTGGACCGAGTCCCCCCAAAATGGTGTCAAAGAATTGAATAACTTGTGGAATAACTTGAAAAAAAAAAAAGAGAGAAAGAAAAGAACATGATTAATTGGGGAAAAAAATATTACGTCGAGTGAAGAAAAGATAAGTAAATTATAGACAATGAGGGTTTTAATCATCCAAGAATTCAATTTGGAATGCATAGCAATAATGAGTTTCATAAAACTACAAGTATAC